>NC_030816.1:83500048-83808197 GCF_001704415.2 Capra hircus
AGGGTACCTGGGTTCCAGCCCAGATAAGGTAACTAGCTCCTCCATGAGGCAACAAAGACGTGGCCCAGCAAAATTAATAAATATTAAAAAAAAAAAAGAACCGTTACCATCGTGGTTATTCTATACAATAATCAGATTATTCTGTGTCAGGTAAACTTCTTAAGTTCATGTCTTTTCAGATTCACCTTTTTATTCTCACTGTGCCTAGCTCAGCCATTCACACAGTCATGAGCTTAACAAAATACATGAATAGAGCGATTAAAAAGCTTTGCTGAGCGGCACTCGCTCGACAGCCACCCTTTTACCTCCTTTATGTTTCAAGTTCCTATATCTGGGCTGCCTTCCTTATTGTAGGAAGCCCACGCTTGGGAAATCACATTGCCACAGGTTTGTGAGAGGCTCTGCTGGGTTGTAACGGTGGGAACACGCGGTGCAGGGCTCAGCGATCGGCCCCCCGTAGGGCAAGAAAAGTGGGTTCCCATTCATTAAGGGATCGAATGTATGGTAACAGGGCTGCGCGGCAGCCTTTACATCACTTAGGTTCTAAACCTCATTTTCCCCTCCCTGTCGGTCGAGGGTGGGAACCTGGGAGTCCAGGCTGGCTGGGCAGCACCTCCATCCCCCGAGAGCGCCCCCGGGGGAGACACGGAGGCGGGGGTCCCGCGAGGTAGCGGCGGGCACCAGGCCTGGGGTTCCCGCACCTGCGCGCGCGCGCGCGCGCGCGCGCGCCGCGCTGCTTCCGGCCGCGCGCGGGGACGCGCTCACGTGACCGGGCCTGGGCGGAGCCGGGCGGGCGGGGATCACCTGAACAAGGCTGTCACGTGAGCGGGGCGGGGCGGGGGGCGGGGGCGGGGCCGACCGGCGGTCACGTGACAGGCCCCCGGGCCGCCGCCGAGCCCAGAAGAGCCGCGCGCCCCTCGAGCTCCGCTGGCTCGTCCCTAGCTCCTCGCGCTCCTGTCCGTCTCCGCCTGCCGCCCTGGCTGCACACCCGTGTCCCGGCCGCCGCCCCCGGCCGCCGCGCGCCGCTCGCCCGGCTCCGGACGCGCAGCCCGGGCCCGGCGCGATGGAGGCGGCCGCCGGCCGGAGCTCGCACCTGGGGCCCGCGCCCGCCGGGCGCCCGCCGCGGTGCCCGCTCCTACTGCAGCTGCAGCTGCTGCTGCTGCTGCTGCTGCTGCCGCCGGGCTGGCTTCCCGGGGCCGCGGGCACCCAGGGCGCCGAGTTCCCAGAGCTGTGCAGGTGGGTGGCTCGCCGGGGCACGGGCTTCGGTCGCGGTGCCCCAGCGCGCGGCGGGCGGGATGGGGGTTCAGGGAGCGCCCCCGGGGGAGGGGCCGGGGTCCCCGAGTCTTCTCCTTGGGTCTGCCTGTCCTCGACGGAAAGTTGCCGCCGTGCCGGCGAAGGATAAGAGACCCGGGGGTCATCGGTGCCCACGGGCACGGGGTGGGGGGCCCTTGGCCCGCGCTGGCCCGGGGTCCGCCGTCCGGCCACTTGTGGCTGTCACCAAGTCCGGGGCTGCTTTGCGTGCGTGCGAGCGGCCGGGTGACACCCTGCGGGCGCCCTCACGCCCAGCGGTGCGCCTGCGAAAAAGTTGGGAGGACGCAGGAATCCCCGGCTTCGCTTTGTTCCCACTCCGCCTTTCCCGCAAAGTTCCACCAGCGGGGCTTCAGATGCGCCCCTTAAGGTGGACAGACTCACCCGTAGGAACGGCCGTGGGGTTGGGGGGGGGGTGGTTTGGTTTCATTTGCTGATTGATTTCCTCCATGTGGGTTTTCCATTTGTAAAGTAGCTTTTTCTGCAGAAGTTGACTTTTTTTTTTTTTTTTTAATCGGGGGAATGGAGAGTGGTCATTCAATATTGGCTTTCGAGACTTCACCCTTCACTTCTGCGAGCTGAACTTCCTGTCTCGTTGTTCGCATGATGTCATTGTCTCCGGGTGGATTATTCTAGTGGAGTCTCTTGCTTTGGGAACCATGACTGTATAATCGTTGGTCCCAGTGAGGACTGTTAAGTGTCCTGCCATGGCTGGGAGTCCCAGGGTTGGGGAACTGCCAATTCCATGTATTTTTCTAACTAACCTTCTCTGGACTGTTTAGGATGATGGAAAATACAGCTTTTATTTAATTTTTTAAACCTTGGTGAAAAAGGGGTGAAGTTCTGAAAGAGTCGTGGACAAAGAAGTCAGCAATTATCCCTGGCGCTAGCAATTTACCGCTCAGAATGAAGCGAAGTGTAGCCCACTTGGAGCTGAATTTTGAGCTTACGGTGAGGTGTATGGGGTTCTTAGTCTTCCTTTGCATTGCAGATGGTCTTCTTACCCCCGAGTTGAGAAGTTGCAGAAATTATTACTCTGAGGAGAGTGAGGCTGAACGCACAATGGAAGCGGAAAGGCCCATATTCTTTGTCCTTTTTTGGAAAGGTATTGGGGGCCCAGGGAGAGTTAACTGCACATTAGTTTATAGGCCAGTTAACTGCCCTAAGATACATAGTTACTCATAGAAGCCCCCTGTTACAGTGAAAAGCCACAGTCACTGACCCAAGGTCAGGCTGTGACTGATCTTTAAAGGAGGACGTTTTTGGGGTAATGGCTGCTGTAACCATACGCATCCATGAGAAATTAGCTCAGCTTGGCCTGGCGGTGTTAAAGTCTTGGTTGCTGGCAGATTGGAATTGATTTCTTAATAAAGTTGGCCCAAAGGGCAGACCCCTACTCTGGAGCTGCTGCAGGGGATTCTTGCTTTTGCTTTAGGGTAGTCATCCTAGCACCTGGACCGTGGTTCACAAACTCATCTCCAGATGGAACTTGGCCTCTTGGTCCAATAGAAAATGGCCGTTGTATCTTGAAATGCCTCTCCTCATGGTCACACGTGGGCCTGACTTAGCAAGTGCTTGACAGTGTCCTGAGGGGACTTGCATGTTTTTAGCATGTACCTTTTGAGGTCTTAGGACAGGTCCTTTCTGCCAGGCTTCTGAGGACTGCAGCCCCAGCCAGGTTGCAGCTGGGTGGGCTTCGGCACGTTTCTTTCCCGTTACTGCTCTGTGGTTTCACATTCAGACTTGTCTAGAGCCGCATTTAACAGTCTCTACTTCAGACCCACTCCCTGAAATTTGAAATTTGGTGTTTTTTTTTTTTTTTTTTTCTGTTTCAAATGCATACCTTGGCTTAAATACTGAAAACATTTTTTTCCCCCTTTAGGGAAAGGGGTTAAAAAAAAAACTTTTCTTGAGTGAAATCAGACTGCCTAAAAGTTCCTTCGCTGTAGCACATATTTGAATGGGAATGTGGGCTGATCATGTCTTTAAGTCCACTTTGAAAAATTCTACCGAGTAGCCCTAAAGCAGGCTGTTTTTGGCAGCCTTTTCTTCCAGCCCTGGGCGTCCATCCGTAAATAGCTGCCCAGGCCTTGCCGTGAGTGTGAAGAGCAGACTTCTGCTCTTGCAGAAGTTTGCGCCGCTTGTCGGTGGCAGTGGTCCCCACGGACACAGGGTCACATTCCAAATGTCCGCAAATTGGTTGCTGGTAACGAGGAACATGTTATTTCATGGAAGACTCTCCTGGTTCCTGGTGGTTTGGTGCCCGGTGTAGTCCCTAGCTCCCCTCTCGCAGGTTTGGGGTGCCTAGACACCTTCTGGTGGCCGCAGGAACCCTGGCAGGCAGGTCTCACGGTCACTGGAAAGGGGGGTTGATTGTGGGGCAGCGGCCTCTCCTCCCAAGTCCAGCTCTCTAGACCCCGGGAGGGTACCTTTTGCCTATGGCCCCTTGGAACCAAGAGGAGGGAAGTTGGGGCCCACTTCAGGGAGGCCTGCAGGGCACCCGTGTGGCTCAGACCCCTCCTGGGGTGAGTGTGGTGGGCAGGGGTCGTCCCCAAGTGGCTCGTTAGCAGAAGGGATGAAGGCAGCCGAGGAGAGACTGTGCCCACAGCGGCTTTAGCATCTTTAGCCGGGCGCTGCAAAGCAGGGATGACGACGGCCAGCCGCCCAGAGTGTATCTGCTCTCCCAGCACTTTGAGCGTGTGTCCTTCGGAGAGCCTCAGTTGTGCATTCTAGAAGCTTCATGAGGATGGATGCACCCGGTGAGTCCTGCGCTGTGGAAGAAGTCGGAGGTTTTTAATCCCTCGGCTGTTTCTTGGGAGGTGGTGTGTGGTGGAGAGAAAGCACTGGAATCCAGAGGCCGCCGTGGCTGCCACTGGGTCTGGCAGGCACGGCAGGGCTGGGGCGCAGAGTGCTGAGCTGTGTGGGATGTGCAGAGGTCGGGGGGCAGGGTCTGCGGGGACAGGAGGTCAGGGGGCAGAGGCCAGAGGCCGTGAAGAATCACCCGAAGAGACCAGAAGGCCCTCTGCTTGTCTACAGCTTCACCCTCTTCCATACGAGATATACTTTGTAAAAGGCCGTTCTACACGTGCGTGGTAATGGGTGACTTTCTACCCTTTATTTTGGTGTTAACAACATTCTTAATGAGTGAAGGCTTAACAGTTTATACAAGTTATAAAATAATGCTTTGGGCTGTTTTAAGTAGTTAAGTACCTTAAAGTGTATTTAGAACAAGCTTTCCCCCAATTGTTTCTGTATAAACGCTGCAACTTTTTTTTTTTTTTTTTTTTTATTGAGGACAAGAGAGTAATGAAGCCAGCTGGGAGCTGAGGTTGGTTTAGTTGATGTCTCTAAGGAGACATTTTTTTCCCTGCGATTTTTCCGAAGGAACAGTGCTTATATGCCTAATTTGGGCCACATGTTGAACCTGGATCACATCCACTTGTGTGTATATGTTTCTTGCAACAATAAGTGTGTGTGTAGCCCAAGATTATTAACTGTGGGTAGACACATGCTTTAATTCTTAGACCATCATCCTGACAATAGTCCCAGGGAATGAACTCCTGATTGGGCTTCGTATCTTTTATCGATGTTTCACAGAGGGAGTTTTAAAAGATGGGGTTGAGTGAAATCATTTAGATGTCTCATCTTTATTTTGATCTTGGCATGTGTAACTGTGCTGTGCTGGGAAGAGAGAATTCACGACAGTCGCAGAACTGGGGCTGATGGAAGAAAGTAACTCATTATTTTGCAGATACTGTTCTTTTTCTGCCCCCCCCCCTGCCTTTTTTTAATTGTCCCAGCCAGGAGCCCTCTTGGCAGTGACCCCACTGGTCATGGAGGTGGAGGTAGCTGAGATCGGATATACGTGTGAGTCCTTTTTATTTTCCGCATAGCTGAATCATGACCAGTGAGGGACAGAGGCCCGAATTCTTGTTAATGGTGTCTCCTCACCTTTAATCCTGGCAAGGTGACAAAGGACTCATTTACTCTCCAAGTGATCCATCGACATTTCTTAAATAGAGGGGAAAACTGGGAGGGGTTAGAGTGGAGACACCACCATCTGGACAGCTCTGGATCCAGAGAACTGGTGGCCACCACTGCTCCCCTTTTGCTAATTTTATTTTATTAAACGTTTGAATTTCTTTTGTTAATTTTAAGTAATGTGTAATCTAAGTTTTGATTTTTTTTTTTGGACCCAAGACTAATCTACATGTTACTAGTTTTTTGGGCTGTTACGAATAAAGCTGTAGTAAATATTCATGTACAAGATTTTGTGTGGACACATGCTCTATTTTTGGATAGATACCTAGGAGTGAGATTGTTCAGTGGCTGGGGAGTGAGGGTTGATTTATGGGAGCTGCAAACTGACTTCTGAAGTGGTTGTCCACGTTGCATCTCCATCATCGGTGTCAAGAGTTCCGGTGTTTCTACATCCTTGTCAGCACTTGGTCTTATCAGTCTTTAATTTTAGCCATCCTGGTGGGTTTGTAGTGGTATCTCAGTATGGTTTTAATTTTCATATCCCTGCTGACTCATGACGTTGAACATCTTTTCTTGTATTTATTTGGATGCCTCATGAGGTTGAACGTCTTTCATGTGCTTATTGACCACTTGAATATCTTTTGTTGTGATTCTCAAAAAAAATCTCTTGCCCCTCATCCCTGAACACACTTGTGTTTCAAGAGTTCTTTACGTTTTTGGAGTCAGGTCCTTCCTCAGGTCTGTGTAGTGTGTATTTTCCCCCCAGTCTTTGGATTGCCTTTTTTTTTTTTTTTTTCCCTTAATATGTCCTTTGAAAACTAGGTATTTCTTAATTTTGATGAACTTCAATTTATCTTTTTTTTTTTTTCTTTTAAATCAGGCTTTTTGTAGCCTACGAAATCTTTGTACCGAGATTTCTTAGCCTTAGGACATTTGACATTTGGCCTGAATAAATATTTGTTGTGGGGTCTGTCCTTTGCATTGTGGGGTGTTAAGAGCACCCTGTCTTCCCAGGTAGCTCAGTGGTAAAGAATTTGTCTGCCAATGCAGGAGATGCAGGTTCAATCCCTGGGTTGGGAAGCTCCCCTGGAGAAGGAAATGGCAACCCACTTTGGTATTCTTGCCTGGAAAATTCCATGGACAGTGGAACTTGGTGGGCTACAGTCTGTGGGGCGACAAGGAGTCCGACATGACTGAGCACTGACCCCCCCCCCCCCCCGCCATTTCCTGATGTTTTATATAGGAAGCTTGCAACGGAGTTTTTAAGTGAGTTCAGGCTGCAGCTTTCTTGCTGTATTATTCTTGGATGAGTTCAGTATCAAGAATGTTTTGCTTTGTGGGAAGAGTCAGTTAGTTTTTAGTATATTGTATGATACGGAATAGTTTTTGTATAGGATGGACAATTTCTGTTCCTTAAATTTTGGTAGAACTCAGTAGTAAAACTGTCTGGGCCTTGTGCCTTTGTGGAGATAGAATGTAGTGGAAGAGGAGTTTCAGTTTTGTCTGTTTACTCAGATTCTGTACTTTTTCTTGAGCAAGTTTTGATAATCTGTATTTTTCTAGGAAATTGTCATTTAAATTATGTATTCACATATAATATGTAGCATTTACTCTTATGCTTTTGGAAATACCTTTTGAATCTGTAGGTAAATTTAAAAAATTCCTGATGTTAATTTATGTATTTTTCCCCTTAATTAGGTTTACTAAAGATTTTTCTAGTCTTTTTAGTCTTTTCAAAAGAACTAGTATTTATTTTACCATCTTTGTCACCATTAATTTTTATTTTATTTATGCCCTCTGTTTAAAAAATTTCCTTAAAAATTTTTTCTAATTAAAAAAAAAATTTTTTTTCATAAAAAAATTTCTTTCAGTGCAGTAGAGTTGACTTACAATATAATGTTAATTTCTGCCTCACAACAAAGTGATTCAGTTATGCCTGCATGTTCTTTTTTGTCTTCTTTTCCATTTGGTTTATCACAGGATATTGACTATAGTTTCCTATGCTATACACTAGGATTTTGTTGTTTATCTTCTTTTTTCCCCTAATTTAAATTGAAAGCTTAGATCTTTTAAATCAGCTTGCATGACTAAACTATGAATTTAAAGCTGTGTGTTTCTTTGTCCTGAGTATTATGCTACTTATGGGTTTTGATACATAGATTTTTCATCCTTCAGTTCTAAATATTTTCTTCTTATACCCCAAAATGCTAACTATTTGAATTTCTTGGATCCACCAGTTTTTTAAAATCTTTTGTTCTCTAGGTAAATGGAATTTTCCCCTCATGTGGGCAGTAAAAGTGTGAAATTGTGGCCTAGAACCTCCTTGAGTTGGGTGTTCTGTGTGTTTGGGAAAAAAAGGTTCTCTCTTTGTGTCAAAGTTTCCTTATTGTGCTGTTCAGCCTTTCTTTATCGTAACATATACTCGACCTGCTTGGTCTGTCGTTTATACTTTGTATCTGACTACCACTGTGGGCAGGATTCCAGAAGAATGGCTTCTGTCCTGTTTCCCAGCCTAGCAGTTCTGTTGTTTGTGAGCTCTTCAACTTTTTTCTGTTTCTTAGAAACATTCCAGCAGGGTCTGGAGTTGATGCATACTCACAGCTGCCTCTTCATGGTTGCCACGATTTCCCTCGTCCCTTGGAAGACGTAAAGCTCTCCTTGGCTTGCTCTGTGAATTGCTCTTTCGTTGGGCCCAGTGTCTGTGGGCATTTGCCATCTCATTTTCATGGTGTGGGTGCCCTTGCGACGGCTGGTGCCTCTTGATTGTGCTCTTTGCGTCGAGCCTCCGCTGGGACGTTTGTGGCCTCTTTTTGCGCAGCTGTGCAGGATGGAGCTGGGAGCAGTTGTTGAAGCTTGGCTGCAAGTTGCTGGGGGGAGGCCGGGGGATGGGCAGGGCGTTCCTCTGGCTGATGTGTCCCTGTGGCTGGTCTTAGGTGCTTTTCCGTCCTCCTCAACATCACTCCCAGCCCTGTTCCTGCTTGGAGACAGCTGCTGGGCCCTCGTTGACGGCCACTGGCAGAGGACAGTGTGTTCTGCCTGTAGCTGGAGTCCGCAGAGCTGGATTTCTGAGTTGCCAGTCACCTCTTTCCTCTGCGTCTCAGTTTCCTCCTCAGGAGGGCTGGGAGTGGAGTTTTGGAGGTCACTGTCCTGCTTTCAAATGGGGACTCTTTCTCCTCTTTACTAGTTGGAAAGCCTCGTGGGCCAGTTAACTGACCTGCTGAGGTTTTGATTTTCTTCTGTGTCAAATCAGGGTGCTAATCACGTTTTTAGGGTAGTGTGAGAATCAGTGTGTCTCGGTGCCCAGCCATCCTTAGTGGTCATAAACGGTGGTGGCGGTGATTGCTTTCTTTCTGCAAGTTAGGGCTCTGTGCGTCAAATCAGTGACATTTTTAGCTGGTTCCTCTGCACCCCCCTGGTTCTCTCTCTCTGAGGGCTTTTTGCCTCAACACGAGGGCATTTCTTCTTCATCCATCCTATACATTGGCACTCCATGGGAAAGTTCTTTTGAGTAAGAAGTGTTTCCATCATTTAAAGTTTTAAAACCACGGGGCTGTGTGATTCTCAGGGTCTAGTTTGCATCCAGGCTTCTGCGGTTCTGAGGCTCCATCCTTCAAGATTCCTCCAGCTCCCAAGTAGCAGAAAGCCCAGCTAAGTTTGCTTACACAAGGAGGAGCTTGCTGATAGGAGGTGTGGGGTTGGGGCGGGTGCCAGGTGCCATATGTCGGGTGGCCCGAGGCCCTTTCCTGCCTTTTTCTTGGCATTGTCCTCCTTCCTGCGGTGGCCTACCACCCCGGGGGGCGGGGGAGAGCCTCCTGATTTGTTTTTTGGTAGAAGGTCCTGAAGCCCCTGAGGACTTCTGCACGGGCGTCAGTGCTGTGGAGGGGCTCAGCCCCGTCTCCCTGGAGGAGGGGTGGGTCTTAGATTCCAGGGCGTCTGTTGTAGGTGGGGATTGGGCGCAAGAATGCAGGCCAGTGGGAAGCGTTGTGAGAGCCCTTCACCAGCTTCACGGTGCCGCATGACTTAAGAAGCAGCTGCCACAGGCGGGGTTTTGAGGTGCCTGGAGTGGTGCGTCACGCCTATTTCTGTCCTCGTGGTAACCAGCGCGAGGGGCCAGCCTGTGTGCATCCTCCGCGGCTGGGGTGGGCGGAGGGGAAGATCCTAGCCCCTCTGGGTTCTGCGAGCATGAAGCTTGCCCTTCAGATGGGCCAGAGACCTTGGGTGGGATTTTTATGTTGTTGCTGTAAGACCCTTCCATGAATCTCTGGAGGGTGGCTTCCTCCTCTAGGGCGAGGGGTGGGTACAGCTTCGCAGGTGTCACTCTTCACTTTGGGGCTCAGAGATGTAAGAAATCTGAGGCTGTGAAAGTGAGCAGTTCGAGTTTTGTTTTGGGGTGCAGAGGGAGCAGGGAAAGATGAAGGAAAATGGAGACAGTGAAGCTTGGCCTTTGCCGGCCAGCGGCCGGGGAGGTCTTTTTAAATCAGAGCCTGTGTGCCTTCAGGGAATGGGAGCCCACTCCAGCATTCCTGGGTGCAGAATCCCATGGACAAAGGAGCCTGGCGGGCTGCAGTCCATGGGGTCGCGTGCAGTTCTTCCCACGTACGTGTGTGCGGGAATAAACACGCGGCGTGCACGTGGAGAGCTTGTCCAGGAGCCGACCAGCCACCGGATGTTGACTTGTAACGTTAGTTTGTCGCCATCTGGGTGACTCGCTCTAGTCAAAAGCCAGTTAGACATCTTCAAAACACTTGTTTGGTCCTGAAAGCCGCTCCCCAGCACCCTGGCCTGTAAACAGAAACCCCAAACCATGAGCATGGACGTGCTGAAGGGTGGCTTCTTAGAAGTGACAAGAATGTGTCCCCGCTGAGTCACCCCTTCGCGTCCTCTGAGACCCCTCCGCCTGCCATCTGCCGGAGGAGTGTCACTCACCACAAACAAAGCGAGAAACCCGCGTGGCTCACTCTCCCCCCTTTTGAGCGTCCATCCTTTGGCGGAGGCCGGGTGAGTTAGCTGCTTGGGTGAGTGAGCGAGCCTGGGGAGAGGATATGGGGCAGGGCTGTTGTATGGAGGGTGCTGGGTCCGCAGGCCTGTCTATGGGGGGGAGCTTTTGCTTTTTTTTAGGAAGCGAGGGGGGTCACCTGCGCATCTGACCCGGGGAAGGGTGTGCTAGGCAGAGGGATCACGTTATCAAGTGTTCCAGCTGGGATGCTGGCTGACACGGCTGGGAAGTGGCAGCGGGGCCAACGTGCAGCAAGAGCAAGAAAGAGGGTGGGAGACGGGAATTTCCGGAGAGGGTTGGCTGGGGCCACATCCCGTAGGCCATCAAGAGTGACTCTGGAAGAGAGTGTGTAGGTGTGTTTAACTGAATCCCTTTGCCGTGTAGCAGAAATGGGCACAATGTTGTAAATCAACTCTATTTCAATAAAAAATATTAAAAAAAAGAAGAATGACTCTGGATTTTATTCTGAGGGAGGCGGGATCCTGGGAGGATTTTGAGCCCAGGAGTGACCTCGGGTAGGGACGGCCTGAAGGGGATTTTTGCCAGACCAGGTAAGTGGTTATAACAGATTGGACCAGGGTCGTGGTGCAGAGTAGTCCAATTTTGGGGACTTAGAAGATGGAGCTGGTGGACTCTGCCTAGGACTGGATGTGGGGTGGGGTGGGGTGGGGTAGGGTGGGGGGATAGGGACTGAGCTGAAAGGATGGAGCTGCCGTTTTCAGAGGGAGTGGCGGTGGGGAAGTAGGGGCCGCCTGCAGAGTGGGTGGAGGTTGTGACAGTGTTGGGGGTCATTCCGTGGAAGTGCATGGTAGGGGTGGGGAGCCAGTGGAGCCGAGGTTCTTTCAGGTGGCATGAAGGTGACACTGATGTGGCCCTGTGCTTCCTGTTGCCAGCAGCGGGTGGTAGGGTTTCTGAGTCCTGTGACCCCAACATCTTCAAAGCAGAGACTGTTCTCCTGCGGCAGCCTCGCTGGCCTTTGTGAAGAACTCACTCTGGGTAGTGGCCCCATCACCATCCAACTAACCAGCTGAGCTGACTGCCTGGAAAGTAGGAAGGCGGGGGGCTCCCCTGGTGGCTCCGTGGTAAAGAATCCACCTCCCAAGGCAGGAGACACGGGTTCGAGCCCCGATCCAGGCTGATCCCATGTGCCGAGGAGGAGCTAAGCCCATGCCCCCATCACTACTGAGTCTGTGCTCTGGAGCCCGGGAGCTGCAACTCCTGAAGTGTGAGTGCCCTAAAACCTGTGCTCTGCAAGCAGAGAGTTTTGCAGGATAGCAAAGAGGAAGCCCTGCTGGCCGCGACTAGAGAAGAGTCTGCACAGCAATGAACCTGGCACAGCCCACCCCCCCCCACCCCCCCAAACAAAGGAAGGCAGCCTTTCTTATGTCCTAGAGGCTTTGAAGGCAGGATGCTGGGTCCCTGAGGGTTTGGGGGACGTTGGTGATGGCCTCTGAGGGGACTGAGCCTTAAAGTTTGATCTCTATGCCGTGAGCCGATGTTAAAGGCAGTTGAATTCCGACATCCATGTGATGATTAAGGAGGAGGTTCAGCCTGTAATTCAAGCCTTCGTTTTGCATTTGAGGAACAAAGAAAGTACCTAGATTGTAAAAGGGGCCTCATGGAGCAGGGTTGAAACCCTGGCCTGCGTCCTGGGGCTGTAGAGTCGCTGGGAGCAAAAACGCAGCAAGTGCAGCAGTGGGTGCACCGGCCGGCACTTGGAGGCAGACCTCGGGTGCAGAGGGCCGTGGTCTCCAGGTTCCTGGAAGCCCCTTGAGGAAGAGCGTGTCTGTCCTTTTCCACAGGTTTCTGATCCATCAGGCCTTAGTTTTGGTGGCAGCTGGTGGCTGCGTGGTTCGGGCTTGGGTGGGCCTGAGTGCCTGTCCTGTTCTGAGAGATCCCAGGAGGCGGCTGGCATGTGTGTGTCTAGGTGTGTGTTCTGAGCACCCCCCACTCTCTGTCTTGAGCTCCATCAGCTCCGTGGAGCTGGCCCCCAAACCAGGCTCCCACCCCCATCCTGGCAGTGTTGTGAGGTCACAGTCCTTTTGAAAGGACTTAACCAGGCCAACTCAGTTTTTAACCCGTCTTTGAGTCCTGCTGTTGATCCAGATGAGAGCTTAGGTGACAGTCCCTCACAGCGCCGCGTTTCCAGTCTCGTTTTCCTGGTGGTGGCTGTGGGGTGGATGACTTTTGGAGACTGGCAGGTGAGGCTCTGAGTGCTTAAGTGTGTCCCCCAAAGCTGGGTGGGGGTGGGATACAGGCGCACGAGTGTGGGCTCCTTCCCCATCCCTTGGCACTTCGTGGCTTGCCTTAGCTTCTCGGGACCTCTCCCGGACACTCAGGATGCTGGCGTTAGAGCCGTGCCTGCCGACCCCCTGGCGCCTCCACTCTCATGCCACCGGAGTCTCTCCTCCAGCGTGATCGCTCTCCAGACCACTGGCTTCCTGCTCCCAGACCCTGTGTCACTACAGGGAAAACCAGAGATTAATGTCTGGCATTTCCTTGCCTTTTTTTTTTTTTTTTTTTTTTTGCTGGCCTCGTATCTTTATCCACAGCTTTGTGGGTTTGTTAGAATAGGAAGTGAAGTACTTCCTATATAAGCTTTGGCCACGATGCTCTATCAAACTTTTGTGTCCCCCCAGCGCCTGCAGATCAGGGTGCGTATTCCTTGTGCCAAATCAGATTCTTCTCTCATCGTGTCAGAAGCAGAGAGTTATTGACAACAGGGGTTACATTATGCTCTTGACATTTCTGCTGCAAATGTGCATTTTGGAAACCCTGCCTTCCTTTCCCCCTGCCACCCCTCCCCTCTCCCCATCATCCTCCCCCTTTGCTATTTTAGGAGACTGTTCCAGATTTTCGAGGGTCGGTGGTCTGGAGGGATGAGCTGAGAAACTCTCTGATAATGATAAGAGGCAGTGGTGAGCCAAATGTTCCCTGAGTGTTTCGTTAGAGCCCTTGGATGTAGGCCAGAAGCAGAGAAATCTTTTTTTTTTTTTTTGCTGTTCAGGTTGGAAAGACTTTGCATTCCCCTCGTCCCCCAGATTTGGTATTGGCTGCTCACTCCAGATTTAGAAAAACAGTCCTCTAGCCATTGACCATGTTATATGAATTTACTTGTATACCACCAACTTTTTTTTTTTTAAGGAAACCAGATTATAGATTCACACGTACTTGTTAATTTTACTGCTGGTTCCATTGTACCTCTCATCTGCTTTATATACTGATGAGTGTAGGCCAGTCATCAAATGTTTCTTGGCCACTTGACCATTATTACCATAACCCCAGGGGTTCATGGAGCTGCTTTGTGTTGGAGGGGAAGGGACTCAATTTTCTGAGATTTTTTTTTTTTTTTTTTTCTTTAAGATGTTGGGCATTCCATTTTATAATTAAACTATATGTACTTCGTTTTATCTATTTTTAAAAATTTTACCTGTTTTTGGCTCTGCTGGGTCCTGGTTGCTTTGTGTGGGTTTTTCTCCAGTTGCAGTGAGCTGGGGCTGCTCTTCTTGTAGTGCGCGGGCTTCTCATTGTGGGGCCTTCTCTTGTGGCCTAGCATGGGCTCTAGAGGCGGGGGCTTCAGTAGTTGCAGCTCACGGGCGTAGTTGCAGCTCCTCAGCACGTGGAGTCTTCCCGGACTAGGGATCGAACTCACATCTCCTGCCTTGGCAGGCGAATTCTTATCCACAGCATTATCAGGGAAGTCCTAGACTTCAGTTTAGATGTTAGCTGTTTTAAGAATTAGAAAGAACCCCACATTGTATTTGCAGTGTTACAGTTTTGCAGATATTCAGTGATGCTGTATATGAAAGCTTGCTGCTGCTGCTGCTAAGTCGCTTCAGTCATGTCCGACTCTCTGCGACGCCATAGACAGCAGCCCACCAGGCTCCCCTGGGATTCTCCAGGCAAGAACACCGGAGAGGAGTCCTAAGACACCAGTGTCAAATAGCTGAGAGGAGTCGTCCAGTTATAGCCATCTGGCTTTTTCTTTTGCTTTCTCTCTTTTGCACGGACGTTGGCACCACGTTCGGTAGAAATGGCTCTGTTTCTGTTTGTGAACCTTTCTGATCTCCAGGCAGTTGTGATGGCCAGTTAGATCGGCTTCTTCCTTGCTGCCCCCGATTTGGTCCCGTTTTGACCGGGTTGGGCTCTCAGTGTGGCATTTGCCGGAGACAGTATTGGGAAGGTAGGAACACCTTGCCATCTCCGGGTTGGTTGATGGTCTGCTCGTTGTGTGCTTCCTTCTAATTGGTGATCTTCTAATTGGTTGCGTGCCAGCAGTTTTCAGGATATTATGAAATGTAAACCAAATGAGATTAAAATGGAACCTCCGGGGCTCGGAACAGATGCAGACTGACTGCTGTCGTCCAGGGTGGTTTCGGCAGAGGCCGTGGGATCGTGGTCAAGGGCAGATGGTCTCAAGCTTTCTTGAACCGAGGGACCACAGCCTGTGTCCTCAGTTTATCTGATGAGATGAATCATCCACCCCCAGGGCCTATCTCAGCCGTAGAATTCAGTTTGAGACCCAGGTTTGAGATCCCCTGGAGAAGGGAAAGGCCACCTTCTCTAGTATTCCTGCTTGGAGAATCCCATGGACAGAGGTCCCTGACGGGCTGCAGTCCATGGGGCTACAGTCCATGGGGTTGCAAAGAGCTGGACACGACTGAGCAACTAACAGTGAGCTCAGAAAAGTGTCTTTTTTTGATCGGTATGGTGTGGGGTGGCCTGGATCTTCACAGAAGTCTTCACCAACAGCTTCTCCCCAGGGGCCACGCTCAGGTGAATTCACTCACTCTGGAAATCGGCACTCGGGGTCTGCCATTTCAGGGGCATCTATTGAGACAAGACTGAAGCTCCTAAAGTCTCCTGGAATGCTTTGCTAGCTTCACTGTTGTACTTAAAAGTAAATATCTTCTGAAAAGTTTTAAAAAAAGCTTAAAAAAAATTGCAGGTAAATAAGGCAGTTGATCTTAGTGTGAGTGTTTGCCCTTGGGGCTGGGATGGGCCCGGGCTAGTGCCTGGCGTTGTCATTTCATAGCTGTGTGACGTTGAACAGGGGGTTTCATGTCTCTGAGCCGTGGAGTCTGGCTCTAAAGTGGAGGAATTCGAGAGAGTTGAGTAACCGTGTATAGTGCATGAGCGGCCTGCTGTCCAGACGTCAGGACCTGGGCTCCCCTGGCCGGTTTCCTTCCCAGCCTGCCAGCATATGTTGATTCTGTCCACGTATATGTCACTCTGTCATTCTGGGACAGAGGACACGCCTGTCCTGAGTCACGGGGCTGTGGGGGATACCAGGCACATAAGATCTAGCAGTGGGTGGTGGGAAATGCCAGGAGGGTTAGTGTCAGAGCTGAGGATAACAGCAGGGGCCAGCCCATGCGGTCCGGAGGGCATTGCGTGCAGACCCGTGTGTTTAATTGCCAGGTTTGCTTTGAAGTGAACATGGGAGTTTTCAAGAGTGGGAGGGGGACATTGGCTACTGATGTTTCATACTCTGGAGAAAGAGGTAGCATGGCAAGGATTTTGCTTGCGTGTGCTACTTTTCGAAGCCAGGGTTCTTGTCCAGGTGGTTTTGTGTCCAGAAGAGCGCTGCTAACTGAGGTTAGGCTGTCTCCTCGCAGGATTGGAACTGATTGTAAGACCCCAAAGTGGGCGAGGCCTCTGAGTGCTGTTTTCCAAAGACCACACACTTCCTGGGGTTCTCCTGCTCCGTCTTCTGCCATCCTGTTTCTCAC
This sequence comes from Capra hircus, assembly GCF_001704415.2. Lineage (NCBI taxonomy): Eukaryota > Metazoa > Chordata > Mammalia > Artiodactyla > Bovidae > Capra > Capra hircus. Next base: position 83,516,066 of record NC_030816.1, read on the forward strand.
AGATGAGATGGGGGACAGCTTAGAACCATGGTGTCTCATAGAAGTCTTGGCCTGATAGGAGAGTCAAGAGTTTTGTGAAGATGCCCACTGGGCTTTTATACTATCTGCATGCTAGTCGATGCTTGTAAAGCAAATATATTTCAAACATTTGTGTGTGTATCTGTCTGAATAAAGACTACATTTCCACCCAACTTGGAGATGTTTTCTTCCATGGTTTGTTCCCTGCTAAAAGTTTAAAATTTTAATATTACAGCTCATTTTTCTCTTTGGTCTGACACGTTAGACTCATTTTTTCCTGTTAGTTCCCCACCCCCCCGCCTTTATTTATGTAAGCCCAAAAAGCTTAGTGTAGAATATAGACTTTTCTGGGAATCTCAGCTGAATGGTTTCAGTTGCTTGGCTCTTAAATAAATCTTACTGTTGTGTTTCCTCATTTTGGCTGTATGTGTTCACCTCATGTAGAGAATTTTCTAGTGGAAAACTTTTGGACAAAATATTATTATTCCTCTAACATTTCATTAAATTTTATTTAGTCTATGTGCTTTTATTGTTTCTGAAGCCATTCTCTCGTTCTCAAATACGATCACAGTGCTTTAAAACTTCAGCATAAGTTTAAAGAATGATTTCGGCCTCGGCCATTCTGGTAGTTTGCCTTTCAATCTTGGCAAGGAGGCTAGAATTATCTAGTGCCAAACGCATAGTTCTCTCAAGTGCTAACGGATATTTATTTGACTTTCACATTTAGGGAAATCATCTTTAAAACGTGTTTATTAAGGATGATAATTTAACTAAGGGGCACAGCAGTTGACACTACAGGTTTTGGAATATGCTTCGTGAGTTTTCAGATCGATGATTTCAACTGAACAATCATTCCTGAGCTCCTAACTATACAAGGCGTTGGCCGTGTGTGTCTGTTTTAAAGCAGACGTGTCTGTTGGAATCGGACCCTCTCAAGTGCTGACTGAGGACTCTTCACCCAAGAGCTGCAGTTTTAGGTTTGTGAGTCGCTGCCTTGTGTTGGTGGTTCAGTCAAACCCTTGAAGACACCCAGCACTCGAGTACTTTCACAGCACCCTCCCCTCCTTACTCCCATAACCACTTATCATTTTGATTAATCTTGAGAGAACGCAAATATGAAATACAAGTAGAGAAGAGAAATACGATTGACTCGGGCAGCGTCTTTCTAGGAACTCGGATTGCCAGATCGTCAGGACAGCACCCCCCACTTCCCTCTCTTCTCTCTTTTCTGCTCCGCTCACACATGCTGTTTACATCTGCCTTATTTAACTATCACCTCTGTAAAAATGGCAGTGGGTTTCTGTTTTAAGAAAAGTGTAGTGTTTTCAGTCACCATGTGCATTTCTTTAGAGCTGATTGCCACCAATTCACTCATTCTAAAATACCTTCACACAGCTCTCATGTTGTGGAACACTTTAATGATGCCAGTGCTTTAAACTTGTCTGCTATTCTGGAAAAACTTAGGGGCCCTGAGTAAGAGATTCACAATTTGCCTTAATTAACTGTATTTAATAGAAAAGTCTACTAATACTCTGCACGTAACAACACTAGCTGAAAATTTTAAGGAAAGATCCATAGTCTGGATCTTAGAGCAGCCTGTTTTTGCTTCAAGTTCAGAATCAAAACTGGTTCCTTTAATCTGTGTGACCAGGTGTTCCCATCTCCTGGATCTCATCTGCTGCTCTCTCTCTCCACCTCGCTCCAGCCACAGGGCCCTTCCTTCCTTTCCATCCGTGTGCTAAATTTCTTCCTGCCATAGGACCTCGGAATGACTGGTCAGTCTGCTGGAATATCCTTCCCACCACATCTTCCCCTGGGTTGCTCATTTTGTCATTCAGGTCAGCCTGAGTTTGAGATCAGTTACTCTTCTGGATTCCAGTCACATTTCTGTTACTTTGTTACTGTTTTGTGCTAGAAGGTGGAATTCTCCTGTGTATTTGCTTACCTGTTTATTTTCTGTCCTCGCCTGGAATATACACTCCAAGAGGGCAGGGCGTTTTTGGAATAATCATTGCTTGATCATTTCTGTACTCCTCACTAAGTATTTCAGACTTACTTGTGAAGAGAATGAAGAAAGGTTATGAAGGTCAAAAGCAACAGGCCTGGATAGATGACTTGCTGGTGCCTGGTGTTACTTGGGTCATTTTCTTGGGCCATGGAACTCTGGACTTGGGGGGTAAAAGGTGCTGCTTACTGGTAGGAGGGCTGAGTTTAGCGGTAATTGCATCCGAGTCCAGTGTCATCCCAAGGCCGGTGCTTGCCAAAGCGCTCCAGCCTGTTTTTCAGGTCCTTGCAGTTCAGTGGCTGTCAGAACTCCCAGCGGAGCATTCACAGCCCTGCCCGAGTGCTGACGTGTGTCCAGGTCCTTGGTTTCCTGGCAGGTGGCGTTGATCGGTCCCCAGATCTGGGTTCAGGAGCACACCTGGCTCCTTGTCTGCCAGTAACCTTCCTGTTGGGGTTCCTCATTGCTGGACGGGGCTTTTGGGGAGACTGCCCGTGGGCAAGGAAGGGTGTGTTGCCTGGGGTTTGTGCCAAGTTAGCGCTCTGACACCCAGTGGAAGGGGAGCCCGTAAGTGGACTGGTCCTATGGGGGCTGTGTTCTCCCGTCAAGCTGGTGCTGCCCACGGTAAGCTCCTGACACATACTTGTGGTTTCCAGGCTTAGCAACCTCAAGGTCTACCACCCGGTTCCTCCACAATTCCAGGGTAGGAATTCTGATTTATCTTCTGTCCTTTCAACAATACCATTGCATTAATGTACCTTTCGAATTTTGTGAGGAACTTTTAATTTACTCTCGTTTCCTATCTACCTTTATTGAGGAAATTTTTACAAAATTGACACAGCATTCTCCCTGGGAAGAGTGGAGAATTGAGAAGCCTTATTATGAGAAAACTGACAAACGTTATAGTTGACCCTTGAACAGTGCGGGTATTAGGAGTGTGACACCCCACCCCGCCCTCCCCACCCCTGTTGAAAGTTCCCATCGAGCTTTACGGTTCACCCCCTGCATCCACAGTCTATCCACAGTCTGCATCTGTGCATTCAGCAACTATACCTTGTATCGTTTGGTATATGGCAGCACAGTACTTAATAAAAAAAATTCCTGTATAAGTGGACCCGTGCAGTTCAAATCCATGTTGTTTGAGGGTCAGCTGTATTTTGTCTCGAGTATGCAGATCGGTTCATGGACAGTTACTCAGTGTCTACTTTGTCAGAGGTTTGAACAGACAGCGAGTTTCATTGCATATAAAATACTTCATGTAGTGAATCAACCGAAAGTTAATTTTGTCTGATTTTGGATCTGTCGCCTGATGGCACAGCTTCATCTTGTCACTGTGGGTTTGAACTATTAAAGGTAAAACCAGAACCAGAACTATCTCACGTGCTATAACTAGTTTTTAAATAAGACAGACAAAATTAAAAACAAACACTTGGCTTTGCAGCATTCCACGGTGATTGGAAAGGTCACTGCCGTAAAACTCAACATAATTCTTGAGCAATTACTTAAATATCTGAGTTGGTATTCTTAAATTAATGGTAGAATTTTGAGTATTTTAATGCTTAGGGAGTCTTGAGGCTGCTTCAGGGCGGATTGAACTAGATCGAGGTGGTATTTAGTGGTTTCTGCCCTGGCTTCTATTCAACTTAACATAGTTTGACTTTAGTATTTTTGGCTAATGAAAGTGTATCTTCTAGGTTATGGTAGTCTTAAGCTTGAATGTGGCTTGAATATGAAACTAGAGAGAAGTTTAATTATTGGCAGATCAGTGACAGTGACAAATTGCTTTTCTTCCTTTCTAGTTATACATGGGAAGCAGTGGATACCAAAAATAACATGCTTTATAAAATCAACATCTGTGGAAATATGGGTATTGCCCAGTGTGGACCATCAAGTGCTGTTTGTATGCATGACTTGAAGACAGACAGCTTTCATTCTGTGGGTAAGTAAAACTGCCGTTAGCTTGCTACACGTGCGGGATCCTGATTTTGCAAAAATGACTCTATGTATGTAAGCTGTCTCTTTAATTATATAAGCTTATGATCCATAATATATATTTTACGTTTTACAGGCGTTCGAAGTGGTAGCAATGTAAATGTCTGCTCTGAGACAGGGTTAGGCTCCTCCCGTCCAGCGGATGCGGTGCAGTCAGTCGTTACGAAGATTGATGCGCCTCTGTGTTTATTGCTACAGAAGGATGTTTCCTATATGGCTCTGCCTTCTCCTGTTTTTTCTTAAACCCTGTCTTTCCTTTTCTTCCTCTTTCACCCCCATTTCCTCTGGTGCCCAACTCCCTTCCCAATTGTATCTTTCTGCTTTGTGCTGTGGTGGTTTGAGTCTCAGGCAGTCTGTATTCACGTGGGGTCGTAGATGGTCCCTGGCTTTGGGCTCCCCCTAAAAATTAAATGGTCCTAAGGGCTTCCTCCCAGAGGAAAAAGCACAGACCTCTTTCCTAGGGCTCATTTCATTTGCCCAGCGGCCCTGGTTGGTGTTATTTTTTTGGTCGGGATCCCTTTCCTTTGGGAGGATAATGGGTCCACGTGGTTGATGGCCCCGCCGCATTATATGGAGCGTGAAAGATGGAGCGTGAAAGGGGCAGATGTGTAAAGAGACGGGCGGATGTGAGAGCAGGAGGTGTCATCCTCGGGGGTGGTGGCGTGGGTGTCCGTGGTGACCTGCGACCCGGGCCTTTTCGGGGGTGAGGTCTGACGGTGCGGGTCGGGGCGAAGTGGACATGGCACGTGACTGGTGACTGTGTGGCGCCAGGAAGAGGAGACTCGGCTTTGGAGTTGGGAGGGGCGGGTTCCTTTGGTAGCGCCATCTGTCATCTTGAACGCAAATTCCTAAGCACACTTGAAAGGGCGTTTTAGAAAGTAATGTTTAGAAAAAGAAGAGCGAGGTCTGGGAGGTCTGCTGGTCGAGCTCCAGAGTCTGCCTGGCTTCCCTCTCCCCCGACATGGAGACAGTCTAGACTGGGAACGGTGGTCAGAGGGATTTGGGGCCCAGGACAGAGATCTGAGAAAGCACCAGCTCGTTCTGAACTCCGGGGCCAAATTTTACTATTTTGTGAAATACTTAAAAAAATGTGTGGGGCTTTCCTGGTGGTCCCGCGGTTAAGAGTCCTCACTCCCAATGCAGGGGGCCTGGGTTCGATCCCCTGGCCAGGGAACTAGAGCCTGCATGCCTCGGCAAAGAGGCAAGTTTGCATGCTACAATTAAGACCCAGGGCAGCCAAATTTAAAAAAAAGTGCAAATGAGATCATCAGTTTCTTAGTTTGAACAACTCTGGGAGAGAGGCCCCAAGTGGGCCTGTTGGCTGGTGTTACTTAGGTTTTTAGGAAGAAGAAAAGTAGTTTTCCTCTTGATTTTATTGTAATACGGGCTATAGTATTTTTGGCTAGTGAAAGTGTGCTTCTATTTTGCGGCAGCACAGTAGAGTGTAATGTAGATGGGTACCAGACACACGCAAGTCACTAGGAGGAGGATTTGTGAACTTGGCACAAAATTTGAGAATGACCAAGTTAGATAGGCTTCGAAAGCTCAGGCAGGAGAGTTGGTATTTTCTGGGGCAGATAGTGGATCCGTTATAAATTCTTTGTGACGGTAATTGGGGGAGGTGATCTGATAAAATGCTTTTTTAGAAAGCTGGGCCTGGTGGACTAGGAGAGGTTGGTTGAAAGGGAGAGTTAAAAAAGATGAGTTGTTACCGGTTGACACTGATATAAAACAGCTGTTTCTAATCTCATTTTACTCCCAGACACACATGACATACTTTTCCTGGGGCCTCAGAGCCCCCGCCCCCCCGCCCCGGGGGAGGGAATGGCATGCTAGATGGAGTGTGCTTTCAGCACTGGCGGTTATTGCCCTGCCCTTCAACTCACAAAAGCACACGTGTGTGAGCGAGTGAGAGCGACGCGAACATTAGCACAGGTCGTCTTGAATCTGATCTCATTTTGCTCGTGTGTGTTATACAGTTGGAATAACTAAATTTGTTCTTATAAATTTAGTTTTACAGCTAATCACTAAACTTGGTGTGCACTTACATGCCAGGTGTTCTGTTTCTAAGTAAAAAGTACCTCATTTAATTCATTCATCAACTTCTGAAGTAGATGGTCTCATTTCCCTCGTTTTAGAAGGGAGAAAGCTGAAGCACTACATGGATAAGCAGCTCGCCAGAGGTTGTGTGGTTGTGGATTTGAATGCTGACAGGCCAGCTGCAGAGCCTGTGGACTTATTTGGCTTCTTACTCTGCGATCACAGTGTCCCATCAGACAGTTATAGCGCTAATATGGGAACTCTGGTGGGTAACCTGAACTCCTGGCTCTTAGAGGACAGCTGGAAACTAACATCAGTTTGCTAGAAAGGGGAGACAAACATGAATTTTGGAAAATGGCCGCAAAAACTGGAGCTCCCAATAGATCAGAGACAAGAAGAGCTAGTTTAGCAACAGATCCAAACACATAGGAGAACTGAATGTATAACCTGAAATTTGGATATAATTAAGCTATGTATCTCCTAGGAACAGTATTAGACATCTCCTTTGTATTGTGTTACAGAGATTATGGATTAATTAAAAGTAAAAAGACAATAGAACATTGGCGGGGGGAACCTAGTAAAATAGAAATATAATCTGAAGGAGGTAGGAATTTCTCTTAATAAATGATAAGAAAAACAATGCAGGAGCAAAATGGCAAAGTCTCTAAGAACAGGCAATTCACAAAAGAAGAAATCCAGATGGTCAATTCAGCTTCATTAGTAAGCCAGGCATAAATGCAAATCAAAGCAATAATGACATCTAGTTTTCCTTCAGTCACATTGGCAGAAATTTAAATGGTTGAATCACGGAATGCTGGCAGGGAGCCTAGAAACGGGCACATTCGTATATGACTATAGGAAGATGGTTGTCTCTAACCCTTATAGGAAGATAATTGTTGATGTGAGTTTTATAGTGCCCATAGGGCAGTTTTTGTACTTACAAACAAATATTAAAACCTCAACTTTGGTCTAAATAATATTACATTATTTTTGATTAAAAAAATCCTGTATTCTTCCTTAGGCCAGTGATATTGTTACATATATAAATCTAGCAGAGTTTAGCAATCATTTTTATGGGGTCAGTGAACAACCATTTTGTTCCATTTACAACCTAGTTGAATCATTTTCATCACATTTTACAATGATTTATGCATTTTATACATTTGATTTCTGTTTAAAGTACATCAGATAATCTGATCTGACGATAAAAGTTTAAGGATTAACAATAATTCTTATAAATTTAATAGTTTAAATGTAGAAATATGATAAGCCTGAAATTATCTTAGCTGTTCTCATATTGTCACAGTTCTGAATCAGTTGCTTAGTTTATAACCTCTGAATTAGTTGTAACATTGAACATCACAAGTATATAAAAGTACTGAATATGTTCACATTCCTCCTAACAGCTTTAATATTAATACCATGATTTTCATTTAATTAATCTTTCTGGAGGTTGAAAATTATGTATCCACTTCATGAAGGCTATTACAGCCCCTTTCATCAAGGTAGCAGACCCACTGTTAAGTGAGGTTACTCACCACCAAAGCCTGGTTCTGACTGGCTTCTTATAGGTGACCTGGGGGTAGGAGAGAGTGTGAAATTCATTTGCAGTTGCTGGTCATGTGACTTCGTTTGCTCTAAGCAGACCGACTCCTAACTTAAGGTTGCACTTAATGATTCCTGTGTGCATTCACAGAAATCTACAGCAGCAATCCAGCTGATCACTAGATTGACTTTCATGTCTCTTAACATGTGAAAATACCATTTCTTCTTGTGCTTTGTATCTTTCATTTTCAAAAATGATATAATTCTGTTAGATACATAAGATGATACCTGGTGATACCTGGTTGCCTTCTAGGTGTAACTCATATTTTTATCTGAGTCTCTCCTGATAGTCTAGAATTATCTGTTGCATTTAAAAACTTAGATTCCTGTAACGTCTTTTGTACATAGACTTTTGTACAAAAAAAAATTCCTCGTAGCATTGAAAATTGTAGTGAATATGCTGAAACAGCCTAACCATGGGATAGTTCAGTACATTGTAGTATATTCTGATTTACTTGGCTAAATCATAACATATATATATAAATTTTTTTTTAAAAACAGCTAACACTTAATACTCATTTATTGATTTGTAACAAATATTTGAATGAATCAGTCACCAAAACAGACAAAAACCCCTTTTCTCACGGAGCTTACATTCTAGTGGAGCAGGAAGCACACAAGAGAGACAGTGGCTAAGTGGGATATTAAGACTGTGATGGATGCTGTAGAAAAGACGGGGGAAAGGCGGGAGTGCCGGGGGGCCTTGGGAGTATGTGTTCAGGAATATTCAGCAGGGTGGGTGTTGCTGAGAAAGTGACATTTGAGCAAAGACTTGAAACAAAGCAGCGAATCACATGGCTCCGGGGTTGGGGGGCGGCCAGTGCTGGGGTGGGGGTGCTGTCAAGGCTAGAGGGAGGGAGGGTCTGAGGGGGCAGGAGCCAGAGTAGAAATCTCTTTTGGAGTGTTCATAGAAAGAGGAGCGGAAAGGTGAGGCAGGAGGCAGAGGCGAGAGCTGCGCAGGGGGTTCTCTTTTTGGTGAAGGAACACGCGAAACAGTACACGTCGAAAGACACGATACAACAGAAGGGGGCGTGTTCCGCCTGGGGGCGGCCTGGCCGGAGCACGTCAGAGAGGGCTAGCGGCCCGGCTGGCAGGCCCTGAGCAAGGTGCTGAGAAGGCCCGTCGGCCGCGTGCTGGGCCCCATGGCCGCCGGCAGAGGCACGGCCGCCGGCGGAGGCACGGCCGCGGCCGCCGGCGGAGGCACGGCCGCCGGCGGAGGCACGGCCGCCGGCGGAGGCACGGCCGCCGGCGGAGGCACGGCCGCCAGGCCGGGCAGCCTCAGCGAGGTCGGGTTGCGAGCTCGGCCGGGCTCGGCCGCGGGCGCCGAGGGCGGCAGGCGAGGCCCGGCAGGCCCGGTGCGCGGCCTGATCGGGCGGACTCTGGTGAGCGCGGCCGGGCGCGCAGGGTCTGCAGGACCCGGCGCGGCCTGGCCGACGGCGCGTGGCCGGGGCTGGCGGGCGCGGGCGAGCGCTGCCGGACGGGCGCCCTGGCGCGCAGGGTCGGGAGGACCCGGCGCGGCCCGGGCTGCAGAGCGTGGCTGAGTCTGACGGGCTCGGGCGAGCGTGGCCTGGCGGGTGCCCTGGCGCGCAGGGTCGGGAGGACCTCGCGGGGCCTGGCCGGTAGCGCGTGGCCGGGTCTGGCGGGTCCGGGTGAGCGCGGCCTGGTCTGGCGGGCCCGGGCGAGCGCGGCCTGGAGGGCTCGGCCTGGAGAGCGCTGTCTGGAGGGCCCAGCGCGTGGTCTGGCGGACCCGGCGTGGTCTGGCGGCCCTGGCCTGGAGACCGCGGTCGGGTGGACCCGCCAATGCCTGGCGGGCTCGGCAAGTGCGGTTTGGTCTGGCGGGCCCAGGCGAGCGCGGCTCGGTCTGGGGGGTTCGGCCTGGAGGCTGCGGTCGGACAGGTCTGGCAGGCCCGGGACGCGCGGCCTGGTTTGGAGGACCCGGCCTGGAGAGCGCGGCCTGGAGGACCCGGCGTGGTCTAGTCTGGTGGGGTCTCGCCAGTGCTGTCTGGTCTGGTGGGCCCGGGCGAGCTCGGCCTGGTCTGGCGGACCCGGCCTGGAGAGCGCGGCCTGGAGGACCCGGCGCGGCCTGGCGGGCCCTGGCGAGCGCGGCCTGGCGGGCCCGGGGCGCAGGGTCTGAAGGACCCGGCGCGGCCTGGCCTGGAGAGCTCGGCCTGGTCTGGCGGACCCGGCCTGGAGAGCGCCGTCTGGTGGGCCTGGCGCGCGTGGCCTCGTTTGGAGGACCCGGCCTGGAGACTGTGGTCTGGAGGGCCTGGCGCGCACGGCCTGGCGCGGTCCGGAGGACCCGGCGCGATCTGGCGGGCCCGGTGAGCGCGAGCTGGTCTGGCGGGCCCAGCGCGCGCGGCCTGGTCTGGTGGACCTGGCCTGGAGAGCGTGGTCTGGAGGACCCGGCACGCGCGGTCTGGCGGGCCTGGCGCGGTCCGGCTGGCCGAGCGCGCGGTCTGGAGGACCCAGCGCGGTCTGGCGGACTCGGCCTGGAGAGCGCGGTCTGGAGGACCCGGCGCGGCCTGGCGGGCCTGGGCGGACGCGGCCTGGTCTGGCGGGCCCTGCCGGGAGACCGCGGTCTGGCCGGCACGGCGCGCGCAGCCCGGTCTGGAGGACCCGGCCTGGAGAGCGCGGCCTGGAGGACCCGGCGCGGTCTGGTCTGCTGGGGCCCCGCCAGTGTGGTCTGGTCTGGCGCGCCCGGCCTGGAGAGCGTGGTCTGGCGGGCCCGGCGCGCGGTCTGGAGGACCCGGCGCGATCTGGCGGGCCCGGCGAGCGTGGCCCAGCCCATTTGGCGCCGTCCTCGGGAGCTGGCCGTGGGCCTGGCGTGCTGGCCGCCGCCCCGCAGTCCTCGCCCGGCCTTCGTCCGGGGAGGACGGCCAGGCTGGCCGGGGTGCCGCGGGAGTCCGCCGGGGGGGCGCTGCCGCGGTATACCGCGGCCTCTCGCCGAGTGCCGGGGTGGGCAGTCGGTCCTGGCCAGTAGGCGGAGGAGCGGGCGGCAGGCAGGCTGGACTGGCGGGCGGGCGCGGTGCCGATGGGGCCTGACGCTGAGGGACGCCGCTGTCCCCAGCGCCGCGGCCGCGGAGCTCGGCCGGTCCGTCTCGGCTCGAGGCCAGGGCCCGTCTGGTCTGCGCGCAGGGCGAGCCCAGCAGTTATGAGGCGCCCCCGGGAGCTCTGGGCACAGGGCCGGATGGGGCCGCCGCGTCGGGGGGGGGACAGAGGCGCGGGGGGAGGGTCTTTAAGGTGGGGGGCTCCCCCCGCCCCCTGCCACGGCCCGGAAGCGCCCCCTTCTGGCGGCTGCACACGCCGCCTCCTGCCAGCCGAGCCCGCCCCGCCACCTCCTGCGCCCCGAGTCTCCTGGAGCGCGGCGCTGCAGGGGCTCGGGAGGCCCCGCCCCGTCACCAGCTTCCCTGGCCACGCCCACAGTGGGCGGAGCCGCGGGGCGCTGTCCGTGGTCCCGGAGCCGCCTCCACAGGCCTCTGAGGCTGTTGGGTCTGGAGAGGAAAAGAAAGATTTTTCAGAGCGATCTCCTGGAGTTTTAGGCGCGGAAGAACGATCCTGGCAAACCTTTGCCGCTTAGACAGGCAAGGCAGAGAACCGCTGTACTGTCAAGTCTGGTGCTATGGGGCCTGAAAGCCATTATTATCTCCTCTCCATTGGCGTCTTAAAATTTTTACCCCTTCCCCTCTTTTTTTTTCCTTTTCCCCCTGCTTAAAGATCTCCGGTGTAGGTATCAAAGTAGACCAGTTGTAATCCTGAGGTCATGACACTCACTCATCATTAGTCTGTGAACTAATCTTTTTTTTCCATTTTGTTTTTTAAATTAGTTGTTTTGGATAATGCAGTGAAACCCTTCTCTCACAAAATCTAGGACCTTGACAATAACCACTCTCTCTCCATGCTCCTGTCTCTCTTCACTGGAGGTGATCATTTGCCCACATCCTGTATACCAACATTTCCTTTCTTTCCTCTCTCACTCTAGTCAGAGTCTGTCCGGCTGTGTGTGGTGTTTTTAACTTAATAAAAAGTGTATATCTTACAATGTGTAGTTTTGGGGGAGCTTAAGTGGTAACAGCATATTGCTAAAAAACAGCTGTATTGTTGTCTTTCCCTGATTTATTCCTCTGATTCCTATGTTGTAGTATTGTGTAGGTCTAGCAGGGTTAATTTATCCACTCTTATTTTGATGGGCATTTGAGTTGTTTCCAGGTTTTCACTAGTGTGAAGAACACGAGATATTCTTTCACATGTCTTGTTATATATATATTTATTTGTGGCTTTCGTTTATGTATTTACCTAAGAGTTGACAAGCTAAGGAATAGGGTATGTGAATGTTCAGTGGTAGGACTCAGTGCCATGCCAACTTATGTACTGGTTAAACCAGTTCATACTTCCTCCTGCAACACAGGAGAGCTCTGGGCTGTCTCTCCTCTGACATTTCGTGCTTAATTTTTGTCCATCTAATGGCTGGGCTTGGTATGCCATGTGGTCTTGATCACCAGTGATGTTGAACATCTCTTTGTATTATGGTGATGTTGAACATCTCTTTGTATTATGAAGATGTTTTTCTTCTGTCTGATCATATCTTGCCCACTTCATCTTAAGTTATCTATCACATGTGATCAGTTCTTTCCCTCTAGAAGCTTTAGAATTTTCTCTTTGCCTTTGAAATTGAAATCGCCATACTATGACTTGGTCTGGGTTTTCCCCTTTTTCCTCTCAGCGTTTTCTCTCAGAGGTCATTCGTTTCCTTTTCTTTCCTAAAATTATAAAAAATGATTTTGTTTTTGTGTGAGTGTATATATTCTTGATGCTAGTTCTTTGCCAGCTCAATGTATCACCAAATTTATAATTTGTTTCTGTTTTCCTCAAGGTACTTTTTGATGAGTGTAAACTTTTAAACTTAATAAAAAGTCAAGTTTAAAAATTTTTTGGGTAGTTATTGCTTTTGAGACTTTAATATTTTGCTGCATTAGTATTTAAAAGATAACTATGTATATATTTTATTAAGAGAATTTGGTTTCTCATGTTTATATCTTTTAATCCCTTTAGAGTTTATTTTTGTATACAGTGGTTTAAGTCGGGATTCAGTTATCTTTTGCCAGTACCGATTGCTATTTTGTTTCCAGTTTTATCTACTGAACAGTCTCTCTGCTCACCGACTTGATACCTTGTATATCAAAGTTTGACTCGAGAATCCAGGTGTCTGTGCTCTCTGTTCTGGTGTCTTGATCTCTGTTCCAGTCTGTCTGTTAATAATGTCTTAGGCAAACTGAGAAGTGATCACCCTATTTGTGGACTGTTCTAAAAATTTTTTGTTTTTACAGTGTGTATGTATGAAGTTATAAAAAGGATTTAATCAGCCGAACTATATATTCTGATTTATGTTTTTGAAGATCAGACTGGTGCAAGATGGGTGGGAAAGGGAGGATGGTGAGGGACGAGACAGGAGTTGGAGGCAAGGGGCCCCATTAAGAGGCTGTAGCCAGAGCACGGGAGCCAGTGGTTACAGTCGTCGTAGAGATGGAGAGACATGGACGGATTTGAGAAGAAGGTCAAAGTGCTGGAACTTGCCCATGTTGACAGATGAGAGAAAGATAGGACTTAGTGCCATTTTGTTTGGGGCTTGAACAACAGGAGGTGGGGCGAGGATGGCATTCCAGAGACAGAGAATTCTTGGGAAAGGGCACTTTGTAAGCTTATAAGCTTTTCAGATGAATTATAGTGCCGTTTTTAGTTTGCTCGTACTTGGAAATAGCTTTTGGTTATGAATGTCTTGTAGCTTGTTCATGCTCTTTTCTCTCCGAATAGGTGACTCTCTTTTGAAAACCGCAAGCAGATCTCTTCTGGAATTCAACACAACAGTGAACTGTAAGCAGCAGAATCACAAAATTCAGAGTAGCATCACCTTCTTATGTGGGAAAACCTTGGTGAGTCCACGGAGAGTCACTTCATAATCTTTCTTTTAAAAACATTTGTCCCTAGGGCGTTTTTGCCGTCCTGGTATTCTAAGACAAGTAAGTGAGTAAAATGAAAAACTCAAGCGAACAGATAAACAGAAACCCCAACCAAATGACCATCATCATTAAAAACCAATAAGTAAACAAATCCTAAGCCTATAGTTACAATGTTTAAGTGAAACTTGACCCACATCCTGTGTACAACGCAATGTAAAGATTAGTGTGTTTAAACTCAAAGCTCTGTTTAATGTTTATGTTGCTGGCATAATTTTTTTTTTTCTTTCTGCATTTTCTTTTGATAGTTTTCAGGGCAGCGTGTTTGCTTCTTAAAGTGTGTGTTTTTTTGTTTGTTTGTTTGTTTTTCTCATTTACATTAAATTGGACAAACTGACACCTATCAAGAAGAAACCTTGGCCAGTGGGTAATGGGGTGCCCAACTTTCGGGGTATTACTAGTGTTGAAATGGAACATAATTGTTTAAAGCATGACATTTGTCTTCACTCTCTGTATATTGTATGTGATATTTTAGTTTTAATCCTTACTCTTTAGAAAGGGACTCTCAGCAAACGATTGCTAGCTTTTAGGAAAAACGACTTGTGTACATGTTCTGTGAGTGTCCTATAATCAGAGTAAGAATCCAAGTGTTTAGAAAAATCAGATAGAGTGACGCTCATGTGGCTACCAGATTGCTTTAAAATATCATTTTTAGAATTTGGTGCTGTGACTGTTGCATTTTAAAACCCATCCTGTCACTCAGTATTGTTAATTTTGGACCAGATTGTCCGTTGCACTCTTGTCCATGTTGAAACTTTGGGAAATTTTGCAGTGGTATGAAATCTGGAGGTCTGAGTTACAGAGTAAGCTGTCGTTTGAATTTTAACTAACTTTTCTTGAGGAATTCTGTGTTCATACTACAAGAACCAGAATTTGCAGAGCTCCTTAGACTTGCTCAGGGAGTGTAGGGGTAAGTTCCCTCTGGGTCTTACCAACCAGCCACACCGTGGTCATCGCTGGTCCCCGTCTGTTAGAAGGGGCCCCCCGCTCCAGTGTGGGGGCGTTTAAGGAAGGCCGGTGTATGAGCTTGGTCAGGTCCAGATGGGCCTCCTCCGTCGGCTTCCAGGAAGCATGAGGTCACATTTTCTGGCTTTGGTTTTGTTGGCGTTTGGTTCGGAGCACATTTGGAGTTTGAGAGGGGAAGGTCTGCAGGGATTACTTCCCATGAGCTTACTGTACTTGCATAGCTGGGGCCGGAGAACAGTTTTGGATCAGTTAGAGCCAAATTCCATCATGATTTTATGAAGCTTTTGTCTCAGAAGTTTTGAGTTTGGGAACTTCTCACTCGGCTGACCTTGTTAACTAAAACAGTTGTGTGTTACTACTCTCCCCCTGCCACACACCCACTGCTGCTAGTTTAAAATTTTTCGTTAGCCTTCATGGTTTCTAACTTTAGAAAAGGAGCACTTTACAATACGTGGTGTGCTAACTTATTTTTACTTCTTTTAAAAATAGGGAACTCCCGAGTTTGTAACTGCAACAGATTGTGTGCATTACTTCGAGTGGAGGACTACTGCAGCCTGCAAGAAGGATATATTTAAAGCAAATAAAGAGGTAACAAGGGCCCTTCAGGGTTACATGTTTGTGAAGTACATTCTGGGACCTTCAGTGTTTGAAGTACAGACACATACCTTTTGAGGTAGAAATCTGTTTTTGGTTTTCAAACTCCGTTTGAGCAGAGAGACCATATGATTTGGGCTTTCCTGATAGCTCAGATGGTAAAGAATCTGCCTACAGTGCAGGAGATCTGGGTTCGATCCCTGGGTTGGGAAGAACTTCTGGAGAAGGAAACGGCAACCCACTCTAGTTATTCTTGCCTGAAGAATCCCATGGACAGAGGAGCCTGGCAGGCTACAGTCCGTGGGGTCACAAAGAGTCAGATGTAACTGAGCAGCTGACGCACACACACACTGCGTGATTTCCTTGATAACTTGGCCTGGATGGTTCTTACTTTTAGGACAGGGTGTTTTAAACATACAGGACAGACTGGAATGGAATGGCTCACTCATGCAGAGCAAGTGATTTCCTGGTTTCTGATGCCATGCATCTCAAGAACTAAGTCTCAAGCTGACTTTGGGGTTTAGATCACCACGCTGCCTGCAGAGACCATCTCCTTGGCCTGGGAGTGGCTTCTAAATGCATCTTGGATCCAGGTCAGGTGTGCCTGGCCCTTACATTTGTTGCCAGCTCACCTCAGAGGCCAGATGACTGTCACTACTTCCCCTGTTTCTCTGGTATCTGGCACGTGTTCCTGGTGATCGATGAAGCACCATCCTCTCTAACCTACCGCTTCTGACTTTCCCTGGCAGTGGAGGGGGCAGAGGGCCCTTTCCTCTGCAGTTCTCCCATCCCACCACCCCGGGATTTCAAGGTGGCTTTCCTTTGTTCACCGAGGCAATAGTCTTCCTGGGTTGAGAATTCTCTTTTTTCTATATTCGTTTTCTGTTCCGTAGAGTTGAGTTCAGAGACCCTCTTAGGAGCTAGGAACTGGGAGTGATCAGTGATGGGACTAATCGGTCATTTACCTGATGGCCTAATACGTTGTCATTTAAGAAGGGCAAAAAGAGACGTTTGTATCTTTTTTTTAAAAAGCCATGTCAAGTTACAAATACCGAGCTATCACCGATTCTTCAGATGCGGCCGTCTCTAAAAGAGAAGCTAGTCGGGATGCTGCCTTGTGTGTGAGGAGCGTTCAGTGGGAAGGAAGAAGATATAATGAAATAACACTAGGAGGAGATGGTGTCGGATTTAAACTTTGCATTT
The DNA here is from genome assembly GCF_001704415.2 of Capra hircus. Taxonomy (NCBI): domain Eukaryota; kingdom Metazoa; phylum Chordata; class Mammalia; order Artiodactyla; family Bovidae; genus Capra; species Capra hircus. The sequence continues at coordinate 83,532,497 of NC_030816.1, forward strand.
AAAAACTTAGGTTAGACTCTTTGCCAGTATTTCGTTAGCAGCAGGTAAAGCATCCTTGAACCAGTGTGAAGTGCCTTCTGCTTTCCCGAGAGACCCCAGGCCCCATGGAGGTTCTTGCGGACTCTGACTCTCCAAGCGATAGTTATCACCCCCATTTTTCCTGTTTTAACCGAGTCTCTGTTTTACCTTGCTTTGCTGAACTGACAGTTGTCTCCCACCACCTAAAGAGTAATTACTTCCCCAAAGAAAGAAACGGTGGCTTTTTTTTGGTTTCCTTTGTGTTTTTAGGTCAAGAAGTCACAGACTACATCCTCTGTTTGTGCAGCCTCAAACCTAGGATTGTTTTTTTACATTTTTATAGGATTGTTAAAAAAAAGCCGAGAAGAATACATAGCAGAGACCTACGTCACTCACAAAGCCGAACATGTTTACAGGACGAGGGTGCTGACCCTGGACCTGAGTCGTTTTGCAGGGTGGAAAGGGGGAGATTAGAGCCTATGTTTTTCTCAAAAGTGATGTTTAACTTCTCTTAGAAGCTGATCGAAAGATGCAGGGGGAATGTTGATTTGCTCCCAGTGACCTTTTCTTTGGGCCTGTTGGCGGCAGGGCTTTTATCTGTTGAGTTTTCCTCTCTGGAGGGGCTCAGCGTCAGGAATGTCATTACATTTTGAAAACGCTGTTGCGTTCAGGGGGTCCATAGACTGAAGGTGTGGAGGGCATCTGCTCTGCCTTAGGTAGGGACAAGTAGATAAGAACACAAGAGCCTGATGCTTTCCTGGCGGCTCAGTTGGTAAAGAGTCTTCTTGCAACGTGGGAGACCCAGGTTTGATCCCTGGGTAGGGAAGATCCTCTGGAGAAGGGAATGGCAACCCACTCCAGTATCCTTGCCTGGAGAATCCCATGGGCAGAGGAGCCTGGGAGGTTCAGCTCATGCAGTCCATGGAGTTACAGAGAGTCGGATACAACCGAGCGCCTGACACACACAAGAGCCTGATGGCTGCAGCAGGAGCATTGGTCTCACCCCCTGCAAGTCATAGGAAAGCGTTTTCCCTCTTCTCTGTCTTCAGTAGGATTCGATTGCGTCGTATAGGCTATAGTATAACTTCAAGGATTATATTAAATGTAGAAACACTCATTATTCCTCTTTAAGAAAAAACAAACCTAGGCTTGGTTTAGTGGCCGTGTGGTCTTGATCTCCACCCGTTATTAGTGTCTCCTCATTGCTTCTGTTGGTTTGGCTTCATCGGATTTAGAGTGGAGTGATGGGCAGAGAGCATGGGGCGGGGATGGGCTCCAGAAAGTGCCGTCTAAACCCACCCGAGTCATGCTTTGCTTAGTGGATCCCGGTGGAGTCCTCTTAGATCGTAATTTCTTTACAAGATTGTGGACACGCACCCCCTACCATTCCACCCCTAGGGAACACAGAAAACGCACTCCTGGCAAGTGCGTGGTCCTAGCGGCGTTGCATAAATATGGTTAATGTACAGACGCACACCGTTAACAAGGGTGACTCAGTGTGCTGTGTGTGGAGCTGGCAGAGACCCCCTTTGCCGGCCGCCGCATTCCCGGGGCTGATGAATGTCTCCATTGCTCGGCTCAGCGGAGCAGGAAGTGGGAGGACTCTCCCCAGGAGCCTTGCTTGTTTTTCCGACGCTCGCTCCAATTCTGGGGGGCGCTGCGTCGGGCGTGTCTCCTGTTCCTTCCTGGAGTCGAGACACAGCCAGCAGTTGCTTGTGGCCTTGAGCCGGGGCGAGGGGGGTTGGGGGGGTCTGCAGGCCTGGCTCACGGAGATCCCTCTAGCCTTGGGGTGACACAGAGCTAGTTTAAGGCAGGTGGCCCCCCTCCCCGCCTGCTGGGTGCTGTCCTGCTCACTCTCTTCATCTCGTAGCTGAAAAGTTGCTTCTTGTCTCCCGTCTCATCAGCCAGCCCAATTCCATCCCCCTCCTCTGAGTTAACACATTTCTGTTGACTGTATTACTCTGCTAGGGGCTGCAAGCTTTGAATTTGCAGGATCAAGGGCTGCGTTACTTCCACTGGAGCTTTGTCACGGTCTGCAGTCATCCTGCTCTTGCTCTTCGATGGCCTTTTGGCAGGACGTGGTGCCGTGCGTGGGTTCTGCCTCCTGCCCTCGGCCCGCTCTGTGCCTGTGCCTGCCCTCCTTGCTGGCATCTAGCTGTCGGGTCAGTGTCACAGGCAGTGGTAGCTTTGCTCTAAGGGTCTGGTTGACATGAGTTTGGGTCCCCCTCCCCCACCTCCGCCGAGGGGGTGCGAGTCCTTGGGTTTAATCCAGTAGCTCTCTCTGAAGTCTCTGCAAACAGAACAGGGGAAGAGGGTTAGTGGGTCAGAGCATTCCTGCAGGGTTGATAGCATCTTTCCGAGAAACATTTAAAAGCTAAACATTAACATGAAGCAGTTAACCTTTGTAAATGACCCTGCCTGTGAATAGCTTCACTTTTCCAAACGAACAGTTTAGGGAAAATTACCCACTGGAAATGATGAAACAGACTATCGATCCTTTGAAATGATTTGCAGAAAACATGAGTTTTTAGAATATTTCTTGGCTAAGGCAATTAAAACGATGTGGTATATTACTTTGCAGCTGAGATTTGGGGGCTGTTTCACATAAACTTGGTGAGCAGGCATTTACTCAGGGGCACACCTGTGGGCTTGGCTGCTTTGCCTTCAGACTTTGGTGGAGCTTGGAAAGCACAGGGTCTTGCCCGCTGTAATGGGTTTCATGTGTAACCTCCCCCCGGACCCCTTTTTCCTCCCCTCCGCCAGTTTTATCGAGGTGTAATTCACAAGTAAAATTGCATATATTTGAAGTGTACAATGCAGTGGTTTGGTTTAGTCCTTGATTTTTTAAAAACAGAAGGCCATTCATTTATAGAGATGAGAGAATACGTGTGAGCTGGAACCCAGTGGGGCGTCCCTGCTGATTCAGATGGGAAAGAATCTACCTGCCAAAGCAGAAGGCCTGGGTTCAATCCCTGGGTCAGGAAGATCCCTTAGAGAAGGGCATGGCAGCCCACTCCAGGATTCTTTTCCTGGAGAACCCTGTGGCAGAGGAGCCTGGTGAGCTACAGTCCCTGGGGTGGCAAAGAGTCAGAGGTGACTGAACAACTCACACACACTCAAAGCGTGGGCCGGATGCCCAGAGGAGGAACTTCAGGCTCCGAGCCATGTCCTAAGCCTTGCTTGGGGCCGCAGCAGTGACATCGCCCCCGTCCTCAGGAGCTCACTCGCACGTTAGCAGGTGGAGGTGTCTGGTGACAGACACCAGTGCAATGAAGGAAAAGGGTGGGGGAGGCACAGAGAGAGCGGGAGATGTTGAAAAGGCCACGCCAAGCAGGTGACGCTCCCCCCGGGGCCTGAGCAAGGTGAGAGGGGATGCCAGGAACTATTCCAGGCAGAGGCAGCGTCACTTTCCTGGGGTGAAGTGCCCCTCGAGGCCAATGTGACTACGTGGAGTGGTCCCCAGGGTTGGAGACAATGGAGAAGCTGGGATTGCACCCTCATTGCGATGGGAAGCGGCCCCTGGTGGATTTTGAGCAGAGTGATGTGACTCGAGGGAATTTTGTTTAATTTTTTAAAACTTCTTTTTTTTTTAGTTTTTCCTTTATAAGCTTTTTATTTTATATTGAGGAATAGCTGATTAACATCACTGTGATGGTTTCAGGTTGAATAGGGAAGGGACTCAGCCATATATACACGGGTACCCATTCTCCCCCAAACTCCCCTCCCATCCAGGTGGCCACAGGACATTGAGCTGAGTTCGCTGTGCTGTACAGCAGGTCCTTGTTGGTCCATTTAAAATTCAGCAGGGTGTACGTGTCGATCTCAAACTCCCTAACCCACCCTCCCTCCATCCTTCTTCCCGGCAACCCCTAAGTTCATCGTCTTAAGTCTGTGAGTCTGTTTTCTAAGTCAACTCAGCTGCATCGTGTCTTTTTAGATTCCGCACATCAGGCATGTCATAGAATATTTCTCCTCTCTCTGACTTGACTTCACTCGGTATGTGACAATCTCTTGTGACTCGGTGGAATTGTTAAAGGGTTGATCTGGTGGTTGTAGAAATATTGGCTCAGAGTTGGGTACATGGAAGCTGGAACCTAGAGGGCCCCTTAAAAGAGATTATTGCAGGCAGGAGAGGACTTGCTGCCAGGGTGATGTGAGGTGGTTGCTAAGGGAGGGTAGGGACAGGGAGCCATGAGTGGGCACCCTGGTGGAAACGGACCGGGTGGCAGGGAGGGAAGGGGCAGGCAGGAGATGCTCACGGGAGCAGCCAGAGCCCTGCAGGCCTTGATTATGTGGTCCTCGGGGGCCTCACTGGAAACCCTGAGGCATGGAGCCCGGTGTCATGTGGCAGAGGTCACAGGCTTTGCCGTGCCCCTGCCCCCCTCCCCCCGCCCCAACCCGAAGGCGTGTGTGGAAGCCCCTCCTTCTCCCTTCTCTCTCCCAGGTGCCATGTTACGCTTTCGACAGAGGGCTCAAGAAGCATGATTTAAACCCACTGATCAAGACCAGCGGTGCTTACTTGGTGGACGACTCTGACCCGGATACATCTCTGTTCATCAATGTCTGCAGGGATATAGGTCTGTGTCTGAGGGCATCAGGGGTGGGAGTGGGGGAAAGATTGCTTCGGAGGCTTCAGTGCCTTTGCCCCAGCACCGTAGGGTTCCCGTGGCTCCTAGAGGAAGGGGTACATCCCTTAGCCACTAGCCACGTCCCATCAGTTTTATGTCCCGGCTTCCCAGCCCCTCCTGCGGACCAGGGGCAGAGCCAGCATTCCAATGCTTCGTCCTTGCTTTCCAGCTGCTTGGCTGGGCAGAGAGCTCATCCCCTTGTCCACTTTCAGAGCGGGCCTTGGCTTGCCCAGGGTCTCGGGATGGGATCCTGCTCGTCCTTGTTTCCAAATTTCTTTTACCTTATATTGGAGACTTTAAGAAAATTTGCAGTTTTTCTAAGAGCCCCTGGACCCAAGGTTTGAGTGTGATTGCTGTGCCCGGCGCATGGTCTGATGCGGTGCCATGTGTTACCTCTTCCAGATGCGCTCCGGGCCTCGAGTCCGCGAGTGCGTGTGTGTCCCCCCGGCGCGGCCGCCTGCCTGGTGAGAGGGGACCGCGCGTTCGACGTGGGCCGGCCCCAGGAGGGGCTGAAGCTTGTGAGCAATGACAGGTCAGTCTGTGGTTGGCAGGGGCAGTTCTCAGCAAGAGCCTGGCTTTTCAGGGGAGCTGCAAGAATACCCCTTTTCACCAGGGCTTGAGAAAGGCCTTACCAAGTGACTGCTACTTCACACATGCTTATAAACTTACTGGTCATTGCTTGAGTTGCATATTCTTGGTGACTTTCTAATCATTTGTTTCTTAGAGCAGGAACACGTTTATCGTGATGCAGGCAGCATCCATCCATATGGGTTCCATTTCATGAATTCGCCACTACCTTATGTTGTGTTTGAGTGTCTTCCCTGCTTCATCGCCCCTGACATCAGTTTTATGTCCATAGTTTTATCTCTTCTTTAAAAAAAAAAAAAAAGTCCTGGAGGGCAAGCGGCAGGAGGGCCACTTTGCCGTTGTCCTTCTGGGTACAGTTTGCTTCCCAACTGGGGTCCGGTGGGCCCCCTAGCCCGCCGTGGGCCCCCTAGCTTCTGGCAGGGGTGGTTCACTTTCTCTTAAGGAGCCCTGCTGTTGACACATGCTCTCCTTCTGACTTGTGTTTGCCCCTGGCTTGGCAGAGAGCTTGCTGTCTCCGGTGGGTCCCACGTGACCACGTCCTGAACTTGGAGTGAGGATTTTTATCCACTCTCTGTTCCCGGAGCCCTTTGGTAGACGTCTCACTGCACCTGCTCCCGTCTGGAACTCGTGGTGTATCAGCGTGTGCAATTATAGGCTGCACTCTGTCCCCAGAAAACACTGGCGTGTGACCTAAATTGAAGCATGCTGGGAGATTCCCACATGTGCGAGTGTGTCCGCCTGCCAGGGCCGCCCAAACCGAGTGCTGCAGGATGCCCAGGCAGCTCCTCTAGCTCCCTCTCAGCTCTGGAGGCCGAGGGGCTCCTCCTGAGACCCTTGGTCTCAGCTTGTGGACGGCTGTCTCCTCCCCATGTCCGCTTGTGATCTTCCTTCTGTGTGTCTGTGTCCCGAGCCCCTCTCCTTATAAGGACAGCTCTCTTGTCTCAGGGGCCCACTCCAGCGACCTCATCTTCATCCCCTCCTCCAAGGCCCCCCGTGTCCAAATACAGTCATGTCAGGGATGCTGGGCATCGGGGGCTTCCGCTTGTGAAATTTGTGGGAACAGAGTTCAGCCTCTCACCCTGTCTTCAAGTGATAAACGGGCGCTTCTTCCTGCTGGCAGGGGCTGGAGAGGACTCTCCGGAGAGCGTGGGCATGGAGTGAAAGCCCAAGGTCACCTTCAGAGACCAGGAAGGTCGTCTGTTTTTGGTGCCTCTGCGGCCACGGCCCGCAGCGAGGCCAGTACCCCATGGACCTTTCCAGGGTCTGTCTGCCTGCCAGTGGGAGGCCATGTGGCCAGTGCTCTGGGCGGTTATCAGGTTTAAAAAAGAAAGTCCTCGGTTTGCACTGAAAAGTTGCCATTTAGAGAGGAAGTGGTCTTGCAGCCTCGTGGGCTGAAAGGCGCTTGGCCAGCTGGGCTGTGTTTGTTTTGTTTTGTTAGATGGTTTATGATTTTGTTCCTTGTCCTCCCGACAGCTTTTCTAAGAACTTAAGTTTACATGGTGATTATTTGGCTCTTTTTTTGGGTTTTGTTTGTTTTTTGAGAAAGTACAGCACTCATTGACGTTCACTTAAATTTTATGTCCCCCAAATGAAAATAAACACGAGTGAGTCTGTCCTGTGGTGTCTTTTATGTCTGTGACCTACATCTGTTCTCCTCTCGCCTAAATGAGGGTGCCGAGGGCAGCATGAAGTGGGCTGTGATGTCCGCATTGGTCACGCTCACTCTCTCCCCGACGTGTGCATCTCCAGGCTCGTCCTGAGTTACGTGAAGGAAGGGGCCGGCCAGCCAGACTTCTGTGACGGCCACAGCCCAGCGGTGACCATCACGTTCGTGTGCCCGTCGGAGCGCAGAGAGGTGAGTGGCTTGACCTGAGCTCTGCACCCCAGCAGCGTTCAGCGGTCCCTCGTCCGGGGGTCCCCGTGGGGGAGAAGAGCCACAGTGGACGGGGAAGCCAAGTGGGCCCGGGCTAGACCCGGCCATGTGCTGAACGTGCCTGGTTGGCTGTGTACCATTTCGCAACCAGCCCGAGGGGCCCCCGTCTACACCCGTAGGATGGTGTTTTCGTTCAAGGGTCGTGTGGGATGACATCCGGTAGTTCAGGGACAGATTTTTTAAAAAAAAAAAACTTCACAGCAAGGCGGCTGTCAGTAAATATTTGAAAAAAAAAAATGTACATATGGTCCTGAACCTGTGGATTTCACGTGTCTGTTGACTGCTTCGGGTGAGGCAAGGTAAAAACGGCTAAGTGGTTTGTAGGAGCATAGTAAGAAACGAGTCGTGCAGATGGCGTGTAGGCCTGGCAGACAGCGCTCTGGGGTTCCGGGGGTGGGTACCAGTGTAGGGGAAACGAGGGCCCGAAGGGAGATTCCTGCAGCCTCAAGAAGCGTGTTCGCCCCCTCACCTGCATGCCCGCCCCCTGCCCACGGGCAGATTGATGACTCACTGTTTACTCAAATTCCAGTGCCAGCTGTAAACTCCTTGAGGGTAGGGCCTTGCATCTGCTGTGTCCTTGGGCCCCGGGCCAGCGCAGTCCCTCAGGTCCTTTGCTGCTTAAGTGTCTTTGCAGATGGCAGTGCTGCTGAAGGGAGGCGTCCCCAGGGAGGAAGGGTAGGGCTTTCCTCCAATTTATTTCTGCCTGTCCTCCCCACAGAATGAAGTAGGAGGAACGGAATTCTTTTGCCAAAGAATGTCCTCCCCCAAACAAACGTGGAATTTGCTCTGCTTTCTGGCTGGCAGCTGGCCGTTTTGTATGTGTGTGTGTGTTGCGGGTTGGGGGGGTGTGGAGAATGAGACTATAGTGCGGGTCCAGCCAGATTTCCGGGGCTGCGTGGTGTCAACTCAGCCAAGACCAGGCGGGCCAGTAAACGACGCCGGTCCCGAATGTGATCGTGAGAAGTGTCATTTATACTTTTTTTTTGCATGTATTTGTGTATTTCTTCTTTCCATCATACAAGTGGGAATCAGAATTAGGGAGATGCTCTAAGGTGGCCGTGGTCTCGGTGTTTCCCCCTCTGATCTGTGCTGCGTCCAGCGAGCCTCATTCCACATTCTCACGGGGGAGACAGTGGAGAGTGCCCCTCCCTTCTCCATGGGACACGAGGCGGTCGAGGCTGGTGTGTCCTCCATGGCGCTTACGAGGTTCTGTGTCCAGCCTGACTGTCGCCTGGGCAGAGCTTGGGTGACTTAGGCCCGGGGCCCTTAATACTTAGAAGGTTTATTGAAGCATTTTCACCGGCTCATTAAATGCTTTTAGAAGCTGGAACTTTAGTAAAACGTTCACCTTGTCACATAAATCTCTTTTAGAAAGCTTTACTTGAATTTACATACTGTAAAAATTCGCCCAGCCTAAGTGCAGTTTAATGGTTATTAGTGCGCTAACCGAATTGCACAATTATCGCCTCAGAACTTTTCCATCACCCAGAGAAGCCTCGTGCCCAGCCACCATCACCCCCTGCTCACCCAGCCTTGGCCGCCACCGAGAGCCCCGCCTCTGCCCCTTGGCCTCTGCCTTCCCCGACCTCCCACGTACGTGGAGTCACACGGCCTTGGGCGTCCGGCTGCTCTCGCTCAGCGCTCGGTCCACATCTCTGTTTGTTTGTCAGGCCGCCCTCAGCCAAGGGGTTAGTTGGGGCATCGATTTCCTGAGTAAGCGGTCGGGGCTGGACTTGGACCTCTGCAACTTGTTGGCCACGTGATGGTGAAACTGGCACTGGGCCCCATGTCTGGCACTCAGCAGGTGTTCAGTAAGCGTTGGCAGCGTGAGGTGCCCAGAGGCAGCACGGCTGCACCTGATGCCAGGGCCGGGGAGAGGACCACTCCTCCAGGGACATCAGAGGGTGGCACTGCATCCCTGTTCACAGTGACTTCCTGCTCAGCACCCATCCCAGAGGGTGGGCTTGTGGGTGGGGTGACAGCCTGGCCTCACCCGGGAGCAAAACTGATCTGAGTACAAGTGAAGCCTGCCCAAGACCCTGTGGACATTCCTAGGAAGGGGCTAGGGACCATCTCCCTGTGGATATTCATAAGAGAGGGCTAGGGACCATCTCCCCCATGGACATTCATAAGAGAAGGCTAGGGACCATCTCCCCCATGGACATTCATAAGAGAGGGCTAGGGACCATCTCCCCCATGGACATTCATAAGAGAGGGCCAGGGACCATCTCCCTGTGGATATTCATAAGAGAGGGCTAGGGACCATCTCCCCCATGGACATTCATAAGAGAGGGCTAGGGACCATCTCCCCCATGGACATTCATAAGAGAGGGCCAGGGACCATCTCCTCCATGGACATTCATAAGAGGGGGCTAGGGACCATCTCCCTGTGGATATTCATAAGAGAGGGCTAGGGACCATCTCCCCCTTGGACATTCATAAGAGAGGGCTAGGGACCATCTCCCCCATGGACATTCATAAGAGAGGGCCAGGGACCATCTCCCTGTGGACATTCATAAGAGGGGGCTAGGGACCATCTCCTCCATGGACATTCATAAGAGAGGGCTAGGGACCATCTCTCTGTGGACATTCATAAGAGAGGGTTGGGGACCATCTCCCCGTGGACTTTCATAAGAGGGGGCTAGGGACCGTCTCCTCTATGGACATTCATAAGAGGGGCTAGGGACCATCTCCTCCATGGACATTCATAAGAGAGGGCTAGGGACCATCTCCCTGTGGACATTCATAAGAGGAGGCTAGGGACCATCTCCCCTGTGGACATTCCTTGGAGGGTCTAGGGACCGTCTACCCCATGGACGTTCATAAGAGGGGTCTAGGGACCATCTCCCCCGTGGACATGCCTAGGAGGGGCTAGGGCCTGTCTCCCCAGGTGCGCGCAGATGCAGTGATTTCCACCCCCCTGGAGGGGCCGTCCATCTGGCGCCTGTGACAGAAAGGAGTGGACAGACCACAGGCCCTTCACACATGGTGACTGCTAGCCACGGGCGTGGTGGGGCAGGGGAGACTGCGTTCAGGGCGGGTTCCCAGGCTGAAGTTTGCATGTGACTCTGAAAGGGACTGGAAGAGCCGCAGAGAAGCGGGGTTGTCAACAGTCAAATCATCACAATCCGTTAGGGGCCGTGGCGGTACTAGAATGAGAACAACGTTAAAACCCCAGTAGCACACCCTTGAGCTTTTCCGCAAGCAGAGAAACTCTGTCTGCATTTGAGCCGTGTGAATAAAATGAATCTTTCTCCCTTTTTCTCCGGGTTTGTGGCAGGGCACCATTCCCAAGCTCACGGCGAAATCCAACTGCCGCTTTGAGATCGAGTGGGTCACCGAGTACGCCTGCCACAGGGATTACCTGGAAAGCCAGAGCTGCTCCCTGAGCAGCGCGCAGCATGACGTGGCTGTCGACCTCCAGCCGCTGAGCCGGGTGGGAGGTGAGTGGGGGGGCCCTGAGGGCCAGGAGGGGCCCCGGGCTGAGCACTCCCTGCCTCGGGGTGGGCGCTGCAGGTCAGACGGGAGGAGGCTGTGCTCTCCCAGGCTTGTGCGCGTCGCGAAGCCCCTTCTCGTGTGTCCCCCTTTCCTCAACCTCAGACTCCTTGTTCTACACTTCGGAGGCAGATGAGTATACATATTATTTGAGCGTCTGCGGAGGAAGCCAAGTGCCCATCTGTAATAAGAAAGATGCTGCGGTGTGCCAAGTGAAAAAGGCAGATTCCACTCAAGTCAAAGTGGCCGGGAGACCCCAGAACCTGACCCTCCGGTGCGTACAGCCCCCGTGTGACTCTCAAGGGCATCCTGCATGTCCCTGTGAGGCCTAACACGCTCCCTTGCCAGCCGCCTGCTTCCATTTTCCACAGGGAAGTCAGCTAAGTGCAGGGAAGTCAGTTAAGCTGGCATTTTTTTTCTTGCTTGAGTCAGGCAAGTACCGTTTGTTGCTGACCCAGGTGGATGTTTTTCCTAGCTTCACAGTACAAGTGCTTCTGTTAGTACGGTTTGTTTTATAATCTGTTGTCTGTAGGGAACTGTACTGTAGCAAAGTTACTTGATTAGTTGATATGGCTTTTGCGAATTTTACAGCTTATGTTTCTTAGAAGTTTTGAGTTTTCTCATGCGGTTTGAGAAATCTGAAACACCACTGGCATCACACCCAAGAGTTGAACAACCAGGCAAATGCATTCAGGACAATTCTCCTGACCCCTGAAGTCAGGAGTTACCTTCACAAAAGCTTTTATCAAAGCGTTAGTTCTCTGAAATTGTCATCCGGGGTCCCTCTGTCAGACTTTCTGTGGCAGTTGCTGGTAGAGCTGTGTCTTCTTGGGCATAAATTATTTTGTACGGAACCCCAAAATGAGAGCAGAAGAGTCCCCATGTTCCCAGTAGAACCTTTCGCGCTTTCATCCAGCCAGTTATCACTTTGAAGTGAGAGGATGACAAGCGCATCCATTTGGAACTCTTCCTCTGGACGATCCTGCCCCAGACGGCGGGAGTGTGTCCCCAGCTGTTTGTGTCTGTGCTGGTCTGTGGATGGTGTGCAAAAGTCTTAATGTAGAAATGCTTAGACGTTCAAGTTTCTTTCTTGTTTCTACCAAACGTGTGTGTGCGTATGTTACAAAAACCTAGGTACTCGGATGGAGACCTCACCTTGATCTATTTTGGGGGTGAGGAGTGCAGCTCCGGCTTCCAGCGGATGAGTGTCATCAACTTCGAGTGCAATCAGACAGCAGGTGAGTGCGCTTGAGACAGTGGCAGCTGTGCGTCAGTGGGCCGGGTGCGTGGAGGCAGAGGGGTGGGGGGTGGTCAGACCTTCTCCTGCAGACAGGGCCCCACAAGGCCCCCTCTGTGGTAGCGGGCAGGAAGACCCCCACCCCCGCTGCCAGCGGTGGACACACACATCCTGTTTCCATGTTCTGTTTGTTCTGGGAGTGGGCCCAGCATTGGGCTCGCTGGGAAAGCCTTTCTGTTCCGCATTCAGCTCTCGCTGGAGTGTGGATGGAGCCTGTGGGCTGGGCTGCTCACCACCTTCTGGTGGGTTGTCACCCAATAACTCTGCTTCCAGGAAACAAGTTTCTAGGTGAACCTTTTCTGCAGTTGGTTGCCCTGCTATAGAGGTTGGATTCCAGGGATTGTAAGAGGCCACAGGGCAGCTTTAAGTGGAGTGGAGGGCTTCCCTGGGGGCTCAGATGGTAAAGAATCAGCCTGTGATATAGGAGACTTGGGTTTGATCCCTGGGTTGGGAAGATCCCCTGGAGGAGGGAATGGCAGCCCACTCCAGTATTCTTGCCTGGAGAATCCTGTGGACAGAGGAGCCTGCTGGGCTACAGTCCCTGGGGTCCACGACTGAGCAGCTAACACCCTGAGTCTTCCTAAGCGACTGAGAAGCTTCCTCGAGGCCGCCATGGCGCTGCCATTTCCTCCCCGCGGTTGGGGTCTGTTGAGAGGTGATGGGGGCCTCACCCTCACCAGAGCGCCACCCTCTCCCAGGCCCCCCAAACGGTGGCCCCCCTGCTTCTCTGTGTGCTGGCCGGGCCTCAGCCCAGAGCTGCAGCCTGGGAACCGCCCGAGCCCGGCCCCAGCCGCATGGCCGGCCAGCTCGCCCCATCCCTCCACCCCGAGGGGCCCCTGGTTCCTCCCTCTGTTTGTTTTGTACGTTCCCATGGAAGAGCTTTAACCTTCTGGTCCCGGGGCAGGTTCCTACGTGATTTACCGGGGGTCTGGGAGAGGCAGCCGTGCGTGGCGGGAGCCGAGCTTTAGAGGCAGATGTCTGAAGGTGAACGCGGGCAGGAGAGGGGGTGACTCGCCCCCGGGGCCCAAGCAGAGACTCACCTGGCATGAAGCAGGTGGGAGGGCATCAGGGCGCTCCTCAGTTCCCATTGGCCCCTGCCGCCGTCCCCATGGTTCACGGCCCTGCTTGGGGTCTGTCAGCCCCCCTTACTCCCTACGCGCGTCCTGGTCTTCACGTTGGTGTCGTGTTCTCAGTTGATTCATTGAACACGTCTTATTGATTCCTGTCTGCGAGGCCTGGGGACGCCTTGATGGCTGCGAGCTCTATGGGTGTGTGCAGAGCAGAGGCAGGGGGAGACTGGTGCTGGGGACCACAGTGCAGGGTGGTGCGGGCAGGGTCAGGGCGCCTGGCAAGGTCTGTTGCTGGGGGCCTGTGTCAGGAGGAAGGTGCCCAGGTCAGTGGGCTGGTGTCTGGGTCCCCCCTGAGGACTAGGAGGTGCTGTGTGGATGAGGCGTATGGGACAGTGCGGGGCTGAGCCAGGCGCCAAAGATTGGGGGCCAAGGGGTTGACGCTCGTAGCAGGAGGAGCAGCTCGTGCAGAGGTGGGCATCGGGGTGGCCGTGAGCAGGTCAGAGCCGAAGGCCCCAACCCTGGCTAAAGAGAGTGTGGGGGGCATTGTGGGGATCTCATGTCCTGCGGAGGGTCTGGACTCTGTCTAGAAACCAGTGTACAAGGGCTGGTTGGTGGGGCAGGGGGGGAGTGGGACACACATCTGGCTTGGGTGCGGCCTCTGGATCTGTCTCCCTCCTGTTGGAAGGCCCCGAGCCCCTCTCCAGATTCTCTATCCCTCTGCCGTCATCCCCAGCTCCTCCGGGCCCTCAGGAGGCCCTCTTCGAAGTCCACCCCTTCCTCTCCTCCTGGGCCCCCCGGGAAAGGCAGCCTCCTCCCTGCCCCCAAGTCCCCCTCCCAGACCCTCGGGCGGCCTGCCCCCACCCTGGCTGGGTGGGCGGCTCTGCTGCGGGCGCCCTGTGTGGGCCAGGGCCCCCTCCGCCCGGTCGCTGCCGCCTCCGGCCGTGCGTCTGCGCTTTTTATTAATGACTTGGCTGAGGTGGTCGGGAATGCGCTGATCTCATCTGGGCACGTTGGGAGGATCGAATGATCACCCCCGAAGACCGCAGGAGGATGTTGAGGAGGGCCCCTGGTCAGGGACTCCCAGGAAAGACCCGGGAGTCGAGCCAGGAAGCTAGAGAGCCCAAGTGGCCTGGAGACTGGAAAAACGATTAGAGGTCATGCTTTTTTTTTTTTTTTTTCCCTTTTTGTTAGGAAAGTTTTCGAATCTATAAGTAGAAGGAACATTACGATGAAAACTTACATGCCTACCCCTCAGGCTAAACAGTCGTTAATGTTTTACCAAATTTGCTCCATGTTTATATGCTCCATCACATCAGCGATGGATCGTAACGCTGCACCCCGACTCCGAGAGAGGGCATTCCTTCATGTAACCTTGGTGCCAAAGAGCTGGCAAGGTGAACGGTGATGCTCTAATCCTGAAGACACTTGTCTTCCTAGGTTCATTTTGTTGCGACTGGTGACACAGAGACCCGACCCGGAGACTTTTAGATGTTTTTGTGGGAGACTTTGAGCCCCTTTCAGGCTGGAGTTGGATTATGAAATATTTAAAGCTCCTTCCAACTCTGTAATTTGGAGCTAACTATATGTACTATACTGCTGCTGTTGCTGCTAAGTTGCTTCAGTCGTGTCCAACTCTGTACGACCCCATAGATGGCAGCCCACCAGGCTCCCCTGTCCCTGGGATTCTCCAAGCAAGAGCGCTGGAGTGGGTTGCCATTTCCTTCTCCAATGCATGAAACTGTGTGTAGTCTAAAATTATTTCACTGTTGCTTTATATGAGTTTAAGTTTAGAGAACTTAGAGAAGAGAAGCCCTTAGTGGAGTCTCATGTTTATTGGATAAATGTAATAATGTATTTTTTGAATGTTTGAATGGGTGTTAATTGGCCATGGAATCTTGTGAAGGGTGGTTTATAGTTCAGCTTGGATTTCCAGGAATTATTTAGGCTTATGAGTTGAGGGCGGAGAAGGCAGTGGCACCCCACTCCAGTACTCTTGTCTGGAAAATCCCATGGACAGAGGAGCCTGGTGGGCTGCAGTCCATGGGGTCACTAAGAGTCTGACACGACTGAGCGACTTCACTTTCACTTTTCACTTTCATGCATTGGAGAGGGAAATGGCAACCCACTCCAGTGTTCTTGCCTGGAGAATCCCAGGGACGGGGGAGCCTGGTGGGCTGCTGTCTATGGGGTCGCACAGAGTCGGACACGACTGAGGCGACTTAGCAGCAGCAGCAGCATGAGTTTAGGGTTTCCTGCTTTTCAAGACACAGAGGTGCATAAGTTTCTTCCTTCCATCCATGATGTGTTTTCTTTACCATTTGTTTCAATAACTTAACATCTCGTTTGATGTAATAGATCTTATTATTGGTGATCCTGTCGAACTAGGACATTAGACTGTTTTGCGGGGAGGAGTTACGTTAGCCTGGGCTAGTAAAACACCGTCCGCAAATCCAAGGGGCAGGTGATCACATTTAAGACGTCGTTTCTCTAGTCTCCGTGCAGGTCTCGGGGGCCTCTGCTCTGTGCGGTTGCTTGGAGACAGTGCATTTTCTACCTTGTATTGCTGCTGTCTGTGGATGTGGCCTCAGGATTCCACAAAGGATGGGAACTGCAGTTTTTTTTTTTTTTTTTAAATTTAATGGGCCAGAACTAAGAGACCTGACCCAACTTCAAAGGCTGGGAGGCAGGAAATGTGGTTGAGCTTTGTGCCCTGAGGGAAGGTTGAACCGGTCTGGCGAGTGGGCAGCCCCGTCTCTGTCGGGGCAGAGGAGGAATGGGGCGGGTCCCCGGCTATGGAGCGAAGAGTCCGCTTCGCCTCCCGCTGGTCGTGGAAGCCGCATACCCTGAGGCCGCGTAAAGGGTGTGCTGGGAATGAACCTGTGCAGGTGGGGTACCCAGGAAGCTTTCGGAATTGCGTGGAGAGCACTGATGGAGAGATTACAGAAAGTCACCCTGATCCCGCTGGTGGGTGGAAACCCATAGGAAAATAGCGGTCCTGGAGGCAAGGCCATTGTGTGTTTAAAAAGCCACGTGGTCTGAATGAACGAGTCATTTATTTTAATATTTTAAATTATCCGACTTGTTTGTAATAGTTGTATAAGAATTGTAAGAATGAACCTAGTATTATGTGTTTGAACCTAAAACCAACCAAACAAAAGAAACGTAGATTGGTAGTGAGGAGTCTTAGTTTTCTATTCTCTAAAAGTTCTCCGAGGAGTTAAATAAGAATGCAGGTCAGGGGCAGGCCGGCCAGTGGTTATTTAAATTTTACTTAAAATGGACTCTCCCTGTGGATCATTAGGGTGTTTCAGATGCAAACCTAGCTCCTAAGGGAGGATGACCCTAGAACCATTCACAGTACTATTGGTATTTAATCGTCTGTGAAGTTACCTGGTAAAAGAAAAACACTCTGAATGCCTCAGGTTTTCAGGAAACACAAATCTTTTCTGATTCGTGAAATACTGATCCAGCGGGGAGCAGCGTAAACCTTGTGGGTGGATTGGGGGCTCAGGAGCGCTGAAAAAAGCTGGAGGAGCTTCACTGGGGGGCTTCACATGGGGGGCATCGTTGTCCCAGCTAGAGAGGATGGGCTCTGTGTTGCTGGTAAGGAGGTTGGGAGCACTGGTTCTTAGAGAGAACAGCTTAGGGTACTTAAAAAAAAAAAGTTCGAAAAACAGAAGAAAGAAAAAACCCGCAGTAGCGCAGGGAAGTACTGCTGCTTTGCGGCTCTGAGTCTGGCTCTGGGGCCAGACCGTCTGGGTTTGATTTCTGGCTTTCTAGCTCTGGAGCCATAGGCAAAGTACTTAGCCCTCCTAAATCTCCAGAACGGGGCTGAAACTGTCCTCGTACTACAGGGTGTGAAGGATGAAATCCTCGGATGGATGTGGAGCCCTTAACGCAGACCACGTTGTTTGCCATCCAGCCCCGCGGAGAACGCTGGGTTTAGCCCTGCCCACCTTGGCTTGAGCTCCGTGTGCAACTAGCCGCTGTTGCTGGTGTTACAGCTGCGACGATTAAATTATTAAAGATTTAATAGAAGTTGCAATTGAAGCAGCGTTCACTCTTGGTGCAAAATATTATCTCCCTTTTCGTTAGAACATTGTTCTCTTCAGGGCACTGAACCTTAAGAAAGGCAAGTCGTGCAGGAGGTCCAGAGGAGGATTATAAAACCATCAAGGGTGGAAAACCGGCCGTTGTGCCAGCAGCGCACTAGCTCGGAAAGGCAAGGGGATAGAATTTCTCGTTGGGGAAAAGTCAACAGGGTTTGCAGAATCCCAGGCTACGTGGACCAGGGAAACTGGCTTGCAGGGAGGGCTGATGGATTGGAGGACAATTTTAGAGGCCCACATGTGCCCGAGTCCCCAGGATTTGGGATGCTGGCCCCTCTGGGAGTGAGGTTACTAGACCTGAGTGCCCTTCAGCTGGGGGTAGGGGGAGGCCCAGACCTCCTCAGACCTTATCTCTCTTCTCTGCTCATATCAGGGACGAGTCCCTGGGGACTTGTCCTGCTCACAAGCACATCATTAAGACTGTGATGGTCCTGGAACCGGAGTGACGCCCTGGTCTGACTTAAAAGGGTGTTTATGAGCCTCTAGGAAGCTGACCGCCGGCCGTGAGCTGCCTAGCACTTCCCCGGGGGCTCACACCCATTGAAAACACCCTGCTGTCCTGTTGAGGCCATCCTCCTGAGATGAAAGGGGCACAAGGCTGACCGCAGGGGTTCTGCCTGAGACACTCTGGCCTGGGCGCCCTCTTATCTCTGGGGCTGGAGCCCTGAGCTTGTTTGCCTGCTTGCCTGCCCCGGGGGTCCCGTCCTGTGTGCCATCGGGCAGTCCTGGCGTGTCTCACATCGCGGTCACTGTCTCCCTTTCGGCCTGACGCAGGTAACAACGGCAGAGGGGCTCCTGTGTTCACCGGGGAGGTGGACTGCACCTACTTCTTCACGTGGGACACGAAGTACGCCTGCGTGCACGAGAAGGAGGCCCTGCTGTGCAGCGTCTCTGACGGGAAACAGCGCTTTGACCTGTCGGCACTGGCCCGGCACTCAGGTAGGCGGCCGGAGGTGCACGAGAACCTTCCCTCTCGCCTCCTGCCCCACCAGTGTGGTTGGAAATGCTGTTACTGTTCTCTTTGTCAACTGATCGTATCCCAGCCCTTCCTCCCTTCTCACGGAGCAACATGAATTATCAGAGATGACACTGACTCAGGAGGTGAGATATCTGAATTTGAGGTCAGCGTTATTGTTCCCAGTTGGAGTGCCTTGGGCTCCTCTTATCATAGTTTAGTGAAAAAACAACCAAGTGCCTTCTGTGTGCCAGGCCCTGTATTTTGTGATTAGAAACTTTTTTTTTTTTTAACTCTTGTTGCTGAGAAGGTAGATCTTAAAAATTCTCACCACACATACAGAAATTGCTAGTTTCTTGTGATGAATGTTTATCTACAGTACTGAGGTGTTCATTTCACAGTGTATACATATATCGAGTTGTGTTGTATATCTACAGCCAGCATGTGGCTTCCCAGGTGGTGCTAGTGGTAAGGAATCCACCTGCCCATGCAGGAGACCTAAGAGACGTGGGTTCGTTCCCTGGGTCGGGAAGGTCCCCCTGGAGGAGGGCGTGACAACGCATTCCAGTGTTCTTGCCTGGAGAATCCCCGTGGACAGAGGAGCCTGATGGGCTGCAGTCCATGGGGGTGGCAAAGAGTCAGACAGGACTGAGAGACTCAGCTCAGCATGGCACAGCACCGACGAGTTGCCTCTGTCACAGGGAATAGCACGTGACAGGCAGGGTGGCCCGAAGCTGCATAGCACCAGCTGCTATGGGAACGATGACTCATGTGTTCTGAGCCCCCGCTGCTGAGGGCCGCTTTACGTTGGAAGGAGGATCCCTCTGTTGTGGGTACTAGTCAGGGAACACGAGCCCCATCGCAGATGCCCTCAGGTAGTGGATTGCCCCGGGAGTTACCATCCCGGTGCTCTTGTGGTTCAGCACCTCTGAGCCGCGGGCCTGGGGCTGTGGTTCCCTTCTGTAGGCTGGTGGAGAGGTTGGCCTTCTGTCTGCTGGGCGGGTAGGGCTCTCCGCTCTGCTCAGACCGGGGTGCGAGGCCTCTGCTGCCACGTCCAGCTGTGTTGACTCAAGCAGCTTGCCCTCCTCCTCCTCCCCCAGTTTTTCCTTGCTGTAAACTGAGTGCTGCTTTCTAATCCCTCTCTTCACTTTCCTTTTTTTTTTTTTTTTTTGGTAACCATTCCTCTGTCCAAGGCCCAGCCTGAGGTCTGTGAAGGATGCAGAGATGTGTTCAAGCTCAGCTGACTTTGGCCCCCCTCTCTGGTTCCGTGAATAATCAGTCCTGAATATTCTTTGGAAGGACTGACGTTGAAACTGAAACTCCAATCCTTTGGCCACCTGTGCAAAGAACTGACTCATTGGAAAAGACCCTGATGCTGGCAAAGATAGAAGGCGGGAGGAGAAGGGGATGACAGAGGATGAGATGGTTGGATGGAATCACTGACTCAATGGACATGAGTTTGAATAGGCTCTGGGAGTTGGTGATGGACAGGGAGGCCTGGCGTGCTGCAGTCCACGGGGTCGCAAAGAGTTGGACACGACTGAGTGACTGAACTGAAGTGGTTCTTTGGGAGCAGGGTGTTTTTGTGTAGCGTTTGCACCCAGGTAATTGAGATGCTGTGAAATGAGACCTAAAATCCTTCCCTAATAGTTAGATGTCCTTCTGCATGAAGGCCCCTCAGCCCTCCCACCGCAGCTTTCAGAACCGTTTGTCCTTGTTTTGCAAGTGGTCCTTCCAGGTTGCTGACAGCCCTGTGTAGTGAGTGGGTTGTGCTCCCGCTGATGAGGGGTTTTCGCTGTAAACCCCGGACTCCAGTCTGTGCAGGAGCATCCTCTCTGTGTGTACGTCCGCCTTCCCTCCCGGTCCTCAGTGATGTCTGTGGGGGCTGTTTGGGGACGGTCCGCCTTTGACTTGCTCTCTGCTCTCAGCCCCTGCTGCTTCTACCTCTGTGGATGTTTTCTGTTCAAACACGACTGGGTCGTGAACGGTTTTGAGTTCAGGGACCACCCATGTCTTGTTTATCTTCTGGGGGCCCCTAGTGCTAAGCTCCGGGCCGGGTCTGCCTTATCTGTGGTCTGGAGGCAGATGCGTCGCCCGTGGCCTGCGCCTGCCAGGTCCCAGCGCTGGCGCCTGGCTCTGCTTTTCAGGTTTTTGATTTCAGACTCTGAGGCTTGGGAGAACTTTTGCTGTTTAATCCTCAGGTCGTCCCGGTAAGCTCCCTCTTCTGAGGAGCTGTTTGGGGCTGGTTTGTTACTGTCACGTTCAGAACAAGCCTAAGATTCCCCCTGTGTGTCTGTGCCTTCAGCCTGCCCAGGTCCAGAGATGTGAGAGCCTGTTTAGTGACCACGGGCCTTTACCTTCTGCTTCATCACCGTCTATGGTGTGACTCACACAGAAAAGCAATCACTGCCTAGGGCTAGAAAAAGCTTTTTTTGTTTTCTCTCGGTTACAGAACTGGAACAAAATTGGGAAGCTGTGGATGGCAGTCAGAGGGAAGCGGAAAAGAAGCATTTCTTCATTAACATCTGCCACAGGGTCCTGCAGACGGGCCAGGCACGGGGCTGCCCCGAAGATGCGGCCGTGTGTGCCGTGGGTGAGTGGTACCCTGTGGTGAGCCGTGCCTGTGCGTGCAGGCGGAGCTGGGCTGCATCCAGGCTGGAGGGAATGAAGATGAGCTTCCTGTGGTTCATTACAGCCTCCTCTCTCTGGGTTCAGCACATAAAGGATGGGAGGGAACGGAGAGTTTAATGACTCAGATGTAGGGAACTGGGGCACTCGGGCGTCTTGAAGAAGGCGGAAGTCTTCTGATGTGGGCTCCCTAGAGACAGAAAGAAACGTGGGAAAATCCTTGGTTATCTTTTCACCTTGTAACCCGAGGAAGAGAACTGCCAGTGCTTGTATAAAAAAAACTGATTTTGATTTGTTAACGACTGTACTGCCTGGAATTGTTCAAGAATTATGGCTTCCGGGGAAGGGGACTCTCAGAATCTTGTATGAGAGAAGTGGACGGACCCTTTGAGTTCCTTTGGCTTTTAACTGTGTTGGCCGCAACTTCTCAATTGAATGTTAAGTGTTTAAACATGTTACTTAAGAGTCACCTGGAAAGCGACAGGCAGAATAATTGGAATCTGTTTTGCAAGCATTAGATAAGCGATTGTGAATTGTTAACTTTTTAATTAATTTTTATTGGAGTACAGACTCTTTTTGTTCCTTGGTAGCTTAGGTGGTAAAGAATCTGCCTGCAATGCAGGAGACTTGGGTTCAATCCCTGGGTCGGGAAGATCCCCTGCAGAAGGGAAAGGCTACCCGCTCCAGTATTCTGGCCTGGAGAATCCCATGGACAGAGGAGCCTGGTGGGCTACAGTCCATGGGGTCACAGAGAGGCAGACATGACTGAGCGACTAACACGCAGTTGCTTTACAGTGTTGGGTTAGTTTGTGCTGAACAGCAAAGGGAATCAGCTGTATGTATACATGTATCCTCTCTTTTTTGTATTTCCTTCCCATTTAGGTCACCACAGAGCAGTGGGTAGAGTTATAAGGGATTGTGAATTTAAATTTGAAATCCAGGTTGGATTTTAGGAATTACTCCAGGCTTCAGAATTGGTGGTGTGTCTTTTTAAGCAGGCGTGTCCCTGCCTTTATTTAAGGACTTGAGACAGAGTTTCATTGCTTTATCGTAAAAGTCACTGAACCAAGAATTGAGTGGTCACCTGCTTGGCCCCCTGAACAGATTTAGTTTCTACTTTGGTCACGGGACAAATGCTTCCCCCTCGGTTTCAAATGACCTTGTGCCTCAGGGCAGCTGAGGCCCCCCTAAATGGGGGAGCGTTGTTGTTTTCCGAGATCTCGTGACAGGCACTTCTGCCTCTGTCTGCCTCCCCTGCCCTTGAAAGATGCTGTGAGTCACTCTCACACTTTCCTCCTCCTCCGCCTAGAGGTGCCCGTGGGGTCCTCAGCGAGGCCGCCCCTGCTCGGTCAGACGTGTTACTCGCGTCTGGAGACCCACTGACCGTCCCGCGCAGGCTTGGCGGGCCGGGAAAAGGGCCAACACACACCTGTGGGCCTCAGCTCCCTCTCGGTACCTCTGCATCTGTGTTGTTAACCCCTTTTGATCCTGTCTTCTGTTTTGTTCCCCCTTTGCTTTCTCTTTTCTAGATAAGAACGGAAGTAAAAATCTGGGCAGATTTATTTCGTCTCCCACCAGAGAGAAAGGAAATATTCAGCTCTCTTACTCAGATGGTGATGAGTGCGATGGTGGCCAGAAGATAATGACAAATATAACGCTCATGTGCAAACCAGGTACAAATGAGAAGCACAAACAGAAAACGTGGGGTCTCCCGGGCTCCTGCCAGGGGCACCCGCGCAGTCTCTGTTTCCCGAGTTCCTCCCCGGCCACCGCTGGGACGACGCGGTAGAGCACTGAGGTCCAGAAGCGTCGCGGTGGCCCCGCTGGATTCTGTCGCCCCCGCCCCAAACCAGCCCAGAGATGGAGAAACCATATGGTGTCCGAGGGGGTCATGTTGCAATTTTCCAGATGAGTTATGCTCTCGGCACGGCTTCCACTTCCTTAGGCCTGGTGCCGGCCGATCGTGGGGCCCCCTGACTTCCTCCAGAGGGGGACCATCACGAACGGCTCAAAACGTCATCCATGACCTTAGCGGGCACACAATAAACACTCCTCTTAATCTGCCTTTATTTATAGGTCCGCATTGTTTTCCAGGGGTCAGGATCTATATATATATATCTGCACATTTTTTATGTTTCTCAAAACGTGGCATTCTGTGAATGCTCTTCTGTGTCCCACGGTCGTTATTTATCATCTGTCGGGACTTCCTTGTTGCTGCTGGCTTGGTTTTACTATTTTTACTCATTTTTCTCTATTGTTGGATTTATAACGTTTCCAGCATTAATTGTGCTGTGACATGTCCCCGCTGCCTCCTGTTGGAAGATTTCCTTTGGATAAATTCCCGGCTGTGAGATAAGTTCAAGGACCGGGACAGTATTTTTTTTTCTTTTTTTAAGATTGTAAAACATACATAACATAAAGTTGACCATTGTAAAGGATTTGTAAGATACACATAATCTGAAACTCGCCCCTTTAACCGCAGTTCAGTGGCGTTAAGCACCTTACGTTCACATTGTACGTTACGTACGTGTACACCACCGTCCATCTGCAGAACTTTCTTGTCCTCCCAAGCTGAAGCTGTGTCCCCGTTAAACACTAGTTCACCCCCACCCTTGTCCTGACCCTGTCGGTGTGACCACTCTAGCGACCTCAGATCAGTATTTATAGAGCTGGTTTGAGAACCATGGAAGCTTCTCGAGACCTGATCAATGACCAGTCTGGGTATGCCCATCAACAGGTGACTTAGAAAGTGCCCCGGTGCTGACAACCTCCAGGGCTGACGGCTGCTTCTACGAGTTTGCGTGGCGCACGGCCGCGGCCTGTGTGCTCTCCAGGACTGAGGGGGACAACTGCACGGTCTTTGACTCCCAGGCAGGTGCGTGTCCGAGCGCCCTGTGGGGCAGCCTCTCCTGCAGCCACTTCAGCTGGCTTTTGTTTTCTGGCTGCGCTGGATCTTCATTGCTACTTAGGCTTTGCTCTGGTTTCGGGGACCGGGGGGCTACTCATTGCAGTGGTTTCTCTTGTGAAGTGTGGGCTTCAGTGGTTGTGGAGCACGGGCTTAGCTGTCACGCCCACGTGGGATCTTCCCGGATCAGGGATCGAGCCCTGTGTCCTGCATTAGCAGGCCGATCCTTAACCACTGAGTCACCAGAGAAAGCCTGCTTGTTTTCTAACATTTTCTCTCTGAGTGTTTCAGAGTTGATAACCTGCTTCAGAATTTATAGTAATCCTGTTTGACCAGAACTCTGAAAATCTGGTGTTTGAGGCTTACTTGAGATAATGAAAAAACCTCTCTGATAGTTATAGTTGCAGTGGGTTTGCTAATCATTAGCCCAAGGAACACGGGAAATAAATCGTGTCTGGAAAGACATCCCGAGTGCCTTTCTGGCCGTGAAACCCACCATAGCCTTTTCAAGGTCATTGTATTGTGATTGTGGTCCCGTTTCTGACACACCGGTGGTTCATTCAGCCAGGAATTGTGGGCTCTGACTTAGGCGTTGGGTGAACACGGCAGGAAGGGGTGAGTGAGGCGGTGGAGGAGGCCCATCCCCGGGGGGCGGTCATAACGTCTCCATGCCGTCGGGCCGGCCCAGCTTCTGCTGCACCCCACGGTCTGACCCGCCTGGGGTGCTTTCGGCTCTTCCTTAGGGTTTTCTTTTGACTTGACGCCTCTCACGAAGAAGAAGGACTCCTACAGGGTCGAGACGGACAAGTACGAGTTCCACATCAACGTGTGCGGCCCGCTGTCCGTGGGTGCCTGCCCACCAGACTCGGGGGCCTGTCAGGTGTCCAGAAGGCAAGTGGCCGCTCTGCGATCCGGGCGCGCCCTTGGGTGTCCTGCGTGCGCGCGGATGTCGTCCTCCAGGACAGCTCTGCCGCTTGCCGACGTCCTTCCCCAACGATCCTTTAAACCCCAGGAGGGCCTGGACTAAGGGCGTTCAGTTTCCAGAGGAGGGGCAGGACAGGAAGTGGGTGCGTGGGGTGGGGGTGGGGGTGGCCCTTGCTTCTGTGCAGTCAGCACTTCTTGGCCACCTGGGGGGATCTATGCCCACGCTTCTCCAAGTTCATTGCAGCGTTAGCTCAGATGAAGGGAGCTGGGCCTTGAAGCAGTGCTGACAGGTCCGGCGTTGGGGTGGGGTCGCCTTCCCGCGCCCACTGTGCAGAGATCCTCTTGCCCAGGTCCTGGCAACCCCCACGCTCCCAGTGTCGCCCAGCGCTGGTCCCACTGTCTTTTCTGAGAAACGCTTGGCTTGTTTTAGTGATAGGAAGTCTTGGAACTTGGGACGCAGCAACGCTAAGCTTTCGTACTACGACGGGATGATCCAGCTGACCTACAGGGACGGCACACCCTACAATGACGAGAAGCGCACGCCGAGAGCCACGCTCATCACCTTTCTCTGTGACCGAGACGCCGGAGTGGGTTTCCCTGAATATCAGGTGGGAGCCGCGGGTGCTCGTGTGCGTCTGCGCGGCGACGGGGGTGAAGGAGGGAGAGGTCGTCAGTCTCGTAAAGGCGGGGGAAGAGAAGAGAGCGGGTGGAGGCGGGGCTCGTGATTCTTCTGGAGCGAAGGAGGTTCTGATGGAGCTGACACGTGAGCTGGAATGGTCCCCGGGGAGAAGCTGTCACGCTGTCTGGCTTCCCGGGCCTTATCCAAGAGCCTGTCGTGGGCCCTTTATTTAGAAGCAGAGCCGTTATTAGTCTGGTTTCCTGGGCACATCCTCAGCTCCTTTGATTTTAATTAATCCTTTTAGATTTGCCAGGGGACATGGGCAGTGTGTATTTTCTGACCAACAGTGGGCCTTACCACCCTCAGTCACAGTCCTCGATACTGCTGGTTCGGGGTACAAACCGCACAAAAGCAGCAGCCCTGCCTTATTCCCACTAACAGAAGCTAGAGTTCCATCTTAACTCATTGATGGGCTATGTTCCTTTTAATAGAACAAGAGGGGATGGACAAAGGAGATGAACTTGCCTCCGATTCTTACTGAGGAACAAGTGTCCCACCTTTTTCGAAATGCTGGCTTTGTGTAACGAGTCCCCTTCTCTGCTGTCCCTCCTGTGTGTGTCCTGAGATTAGGAGGAGGATAACTCTACATACAACTTCCGGTGGTACACCAGTTACGCCTGCCCGGAGGAGCCGCTGGAGTGCGTCGTGACCGACCCCATCACACTGGACCAGTACGACCTCTCCAGGTGAGGTGGGCCCTCCTGCCCTCAGCCTGGCCCTGTCCAGTTAGGGCCGAGGTTGCTTAGGCCCTGCCGGTGGGCATGTCCCTGAGCTGGTGAGAGATCGTGCAGGACAAGGGTGGGGAGCCCCAAGCTGCATGAATTCTAACGATCTGGGAGCCTTCGCAGGATCAGCCAGTGTTTGCCCAGCACACACCTCTGTCTTCAGCTGCATTCTTCAGAGCGATGCCTGTCGGTGCAGAGGAGTGGGGGCAGTCCCAGGGGTGCAGAGAGGCCTGTGTCTCCTGAGGCTGGAGAGGAGGCGTGGTAGGCCGGCCTCTGCTGGTTTGATAGGCAGCGCACCTAAGTCGTTAGGACTTAGAAATGAATTACCGGGCTGAAAGCCGTCGGCTGGAAAAAGTGTGCGTTTCCCCCTTGACCTTTCAGGCTAGCGAAATCCGAGGGCGGTCCCGAGGGAAACTGGTACTCGATGGACCACGGCGGGGCACGCAGCACGTGGCGGAAGTACTACATCAACGTGTGTCGCCCTCTGAGCCCGGTGCCAGGCTGTGACCGCTACGCGTCCGCCTGTCAGATGAAGTACCAGGGCGAGCAGGTGAGGCGGCCCTGCCCTCCCTCCCGAGCCCTGGGCTTCGCGCTGGAGGGTGGAGGGGGTGGTCTGAGTGGGTCCGGCTTGCGCCGAGAAGCCCCTTGAGACAGATAGGGGGTTCTTGCTGCAAACTCACCTTCCCCACCTCCCCCAGAGATGCTATCATACTTGAGTCGTTGCTCAGATTTAAAATGAAAAAAACGAAAACCCCTGGGTGTGGGGAACCGCCTCTGCTCACGGTTCTCGGCAGAGGAAGTAACTCTGAACAGCAGCCGTCTGTCAAGGAGAGTCTAAGCTTCCAAAAGCTCTTGCTTCTGGACTGATTAGAGGGGACGCCTGCTTGGCAGATCCAAGCGCCAGCCCTTCTTGCCTGGGTGCAGGCTGCACTCTGTCATTCAATGGAATGCAGTCACTGCCAGAACCGCGGTGACGCTCCCCTGGGTGCCTTGTTGTACACAGCGCCTCTTAAAATAAAGACGTCTGTGTGCTTCTTTAAAAATAGCACGTCGAGGATGTACTTTTCCTGGGGTCCGTTACACGGCAGCTCAGAGGTGTTTTTGGGGAAGCTGGTGAGCGCCCCCTGCTGGTTGAGTGGAGCGTGGTGGTGTGTTGGTGTGCTCTCTGTTGGAGCAATGGCCTCCAAGGACAGTCTGCTCTCCTTATTCATGGATTCTGTATTTGCAAGCTGTCTACTTGCTACCGTTCATTCGTGACCCCAGATCAGTGCCCGGGCGCTCTCACGGTCTGTCATGGACATGTGCAGAGAGGCCTGGTGTGGCTCTGCAGTTTTGTCCCGGTTCTGCTACCCAGACGTCCAAACGCCGGAGGCGAGAGGAGGTGGGCAGTGCGGTGCCAGACGCTCCTGGCTCCTGGCCACATGTGGACCGGGCTGGGTCCTTCCTCGAATGCCCGGGTGAGGACTGGCCTTGGATGGCTCGCTTAACACGTCCGAACCTCGTTTTCACTTTTGTGAAATGAAAAGGATCTACCAGGGTTTTGAGGCTTCAGGATCGCAGTCTATGGGAGATAAATGTCCACAGAGATCAACGTGCCCCCTCCCTCGGTGTGCGGGGAGTGGGTCGGTTCTAAGCTCCTGGCTGGTGCCCAGAGGCCGAGGGCGTGCAAGTCCATGGTGAGCAGTGTTGCAGGGCTTGCACACGCCCTGGTGTACATCCGCCCCGCGGCTCCTCTACAGATGACTCAGTGGCAGCGCTGTGTTAGTAGACGCGGGTGGCTAGTGTAAGCTTTGCTTTTTGGAGCTTTCTGGGATTTCTTTCCCCTGAGTGTTTTCCATCTGAAGTCGGTTGAATGTGCAGATGCAGAACCTGTGGGTTTCGAGGGCGGACTGAGTTTCCCCTCTACGGAGGAGTGGTGGTTCGCATTTGCTAATCCAGCATCTGTGGCAAGTCTGTAGGACACACCTGCCGTGCACAACGAAACACCCACCGTGTCAGTAACGAAGAATGCAGTTGGTCTCTCTCCAGAGGGAAAGCTAATAGCCACGTGTGTTCACAGGGCTCGTTCTCTGAGACCGTCTCCATCAGCAACCTGGGGGTGGCGAAGACGGGCCCCGTGGTGGAGGACAGCGGCAGCCTGCTCCTGGAGTACGTCAACGGCTCTGCCTGCACCACCAGCGACCAGAGGCGCACCACCTACACCACCAGGATCCACCTCGTCTGCTCCATTGGCAGCCTGGTGAGGGGGGCGGGGCAGCACCGCGACCTCGCTTGGTCGGGCTGCTCTATCTGCACGGGACGCGGGTTCTGCTTGGTTCTGCTTCTGTGTGTGCTGCAGACCCGGGGAGGCCAGGGCTACAGCAGTGGTGCTTCTGCACCTGCCCTCCTCCAGTTTACGCCCAGGCCGTACATGCTGGCTTGGGACCCGTACCGCAAGGTGTTCCCGTAGGCGTGAGCTTTCTCTCTGAGCCACACAGATGCCATCCTGCATGTGAGTTTCTGTGAGTTCTGGAGGGTCCCAGAGTTCTGTGATCTGAGGGTCACACCTCATAGCAGATGAGGTCTTAGAGATGGCTCGGTCCAAACACCATGGCTCACAGATGAGGAGATGGAAGCCGGGCCCTGTGGGTGGACACCGAGGGAATAATAACAAGTGGTCTGTTGGGAAAGCAGGAGTGAAGTCTCCAGGCTGGGAAATGGAGGAGGTGACGGAGACTGCAGGAGGGCCCGAGCTCCTTAGCCCGAGCAGAAGAGAAAATGCGACGTGAAAATGCTTCGGGGTCATTATATACAGTCTGCACCTTTCTTTTTTTTAACCTTTTATTTTGTATTGTGGTTTAGCCGATTCACAGTGTTGTGATGGTTTCAGGTGGACAGCAGAGCGATTCAGCCATACAGGTCTGAGTCGCCATTCTCCTCTGAACTCCCCTCCTACCCACACAGCCACTTACGGTTGAGCAGACCCTGTGGACCCTGTGCCACGCAGCGGGTCCTTGTTCCATCTTAAACGCAGCAGTGTGTGCATGTCCCTTCCAAACTCCCTAACTGTCCCTTCCCACCATGCTTCCCGCCTGGGAAGCCTAAGTTCATTCTCTTAAGTCTGTGAGTCCATTTCTCTTTTGTAAATAAGTTCATTTACTGTGTGATTCCTTTTTAGAGTCCGCATGTAAGGGGTGTCTCACAATATTCCTCTTTCTTTGTCTCACTTAACTTCACTCCTTATATACACTCCCTGGTGACTCCCTGGTGGCTCTTAAAAAGCAATGTGGTAGAAGATACATCAGTATAACACAAGATTTACCGTCTTAGCCATTTCTAGGTGTAGAGTTTAGCGGCGTTAATGCCGTTGCAGTGCTGTGCACCCATCACGGGGTCCATTTCCACTGTGTCCATTGTTATTCTAAACCTAATTGCTTTTTTTTTTAACCTGGAGTTTTACATTCATAATTGCATCACGTGTTTTTTGAGCAGTCACCAAGCCCTTCGATGGACATGCAGTGGGGATGATAGAGTTCACGTCTGTCGTCAAACAGATCATTTCCAAGGGTTGGCGGCGCTTCGTAAGGGTCAGTTGCAGCGTCCTCCACTTTGGTGGATGTGTTACTGGCCCAGTGCGTCCGCTCCACCTAGCAGGCGGGGGCTCAGTCACTTCCATCCCGTCGGCTTACAGACGTCAAGTTCTCTCTGTCCTTTGCCAGCGCACGATTTTTTCCCCAGGAGATCACGTCTTAAGAGCTTAAGAAAGTTGCCCTGATAAGGGGAGGAAAAGCCTTGTGGGCCGAGCTCGGCTTGTACAAGCAAAGCTTTGCATAGCTGAGCCATAAACACACACTGATAAGCCTGAGCTGGGCTTCCCGAGTTCTGCTCTCAGCGCCAGGAAGGAATGCTGGCTGAGCAGCTGGGACCTCGCTGGCCGCCTCCAGGGCCCCTCTGAACCCCACCCTGGGCCCCTTTCTCCCCTCTGCTGGGCCTCGTCCCCCCTCCACTCCCCTCTCTGGAATCTCTTTGTGGTGGAGATACTGGACAGTTCTAGGAAGCCCTCTCAGACCCTTACTTTTTCAGCTTCCCTGTGTCATCCTATTTGGATGTTTTTCAGTTTTCACAGTGATTTGACGTTGTTACTGTATCCCTCAGCACTGGTCCACTGCCTGGTGCATTTCGTGGGCCCAGGCAACATGGAGTGAACGGAGAGCCACGTCCCCAGGGGTGCTGTGCTGCAGTCCCCCCGGGCTCTTCACGGCCACATGGTAGGGCCGCAGGGACGGCCATGTTTGCAGTTCACTGTGGGTGATGCCGCGGCAGAGAGGGTGGGGAGGCGTGGGGACCAGCGGCTGTGTCCCCTTTCCCCGTGTGTCTGGGTGGGCGGCTCAGCTCCTTCGTGACTCCCCTCTCCGCCTTGGCCATGTCCTCACCTGTCAGGGAGGGCGGTGGAGGTCCCCCCCGCAAGGCTGATCGCACCCCGGGTGTCCGGCCGGCCGTGGAAACTGTGCCTGTGTGGGCGCTGGTGTGGCTCACGGTTGAGCACACCTCACCCCATCGGCCAGCCTCGCCTGGGTCCACAGTGGTGTGGCCATGCTCGTATGCGTCTGGCCCGTGGGCCCAGCTTTTCTGCGTCTGGGTGCAGTTGAGTGCAGTTCAGTCATTCAGTCGTGTCCGACTCTTTGTGACCCCATGAACCGCAGCATGCCAGGTTTCTCTGTCCATCACCAACTCCCGGAGTTTACTCAAACTCATGTCCATTGAGTCAGTGATGCCATTTGACCATCACATCCTCTGTCGTCCCCTCCTCCTCCTGCCCTCAATCTTTGCCAGCATCAGGGTCTTTTCAAATGAGCCAGCTCTTTGCATCAGGTGGCCAAAGTATTGGAGTTTCAGCTTCAGCATCTGTCCTTACAGTGAACATTCAGGACTGATTTCCTTTAGGATGGACTGGTTGGATTTCCTTGCTGTCCAAGGGACTCTCAGGAGTCTTCTCCAACACCACAGTTCAAAAGCATCAATTCTTTGGTGCTCAGCTTTCTTTATAGTCCAACTCTGGGTGTAGATGGCGTTCAAAAGCTCAGTCTTGAACTCTGACCCAGATTTGGATCCCAGTTCTACCATTTACTCTTGGTGTGACCCCCCAGGTAGATTCACTGGCATTCACATGTAAGAGAGAACAGTCTCCTTAGTAGGAAGGATGACATCGTCATCAGATGAGGCAGGTTAAGCTCCTCACCTGCTCCACCATATGTTAATCCACCGACTTGAACTCTTCTTGTTATCCGACTAGTGTTCTGGTGGTTAGAGAGCGTTTCATGGCCTTGAGTTGACTTGTATCCCTTGATTTGGCCTTTCAGCATACCCATCCCATATTTTCTCTCAACTGGGAGTGCGTGGTCAGCTTCCTGTGGAACACGGCAGCAGCCTGTCCTATCCGAGTCACCACGGACATAGACCAGGTACGGATAGGGTCCCGGGCCCCTGACCGAGCTGCCCCAGCCCCGTCCGCCCCGCGTCCCAGCCCCACCCCTCCCTCCGGCCCCTTAATCCCTGCCTGGATAGCAGGCGTTTGGAAGGCGTCCTGTGTTCCCCACCCTCTGCCCTGGCCCACCTCCCGGCCTGGGATGAGAACCAGGTCTTCCCTTCTGCTCCCCGGTTTCCCAGACCCCACCCTCTCCCTCCCTCCCGCTGTCCCTCCGGCCTCACGGGGGCCCCGGGGCGCTCTGCCATCGTGGGGACAGAGTCTTAATTTCACATCATGGCCACACCCGGGACGTGTTGGTGCCCCCTCGGCTGTAGGATTCGGCCCGTGTGGCTCATGTGATGCTCGAGGTTTTCACGCCCTGACCCCAGCCATGCCCCTGCCTCTGCTCTGACTGATGTTCTCACCTCTCTTTTCAAGTTCCCTCTGAGTGGCAGAGCTCCCCCAGAGAATGTACCCGGCTCAGGGAGGATGCGGGTGGGAGCCCATGGGCCCCCACCCACTGGCAGGGCTTTCTGAAGCCGCTGTGCGGTTCTCTGTGTAGGGTGGGCGGGGTGGAAGGAAGACATGGGGAGGGGGCTCACTGCGCCTCCTAGAATTGAGGAGAGACTGGGAGTTATTTGTGGATCTCTCATGGATCTGTCTCTGATTTGGGCTCCCCTGATAGCTCAGTTGGTAAAGAATCTGTCTGCAATGCAGGAGACCCCCGGTTCGATTTCTGGGTTGGGAAGATCCCCTGGAGAAGGGATGGGCTACCCACTCCAGTATTCTGGCCTGGAGAATTCCATGGATTGTATAGTCCATGGGGTTGCAAAGAGTTGGACACGACTGAGCGGCTCTCACTTCACTTATGGCTCCTTACTTTTTCTAGGGGCTCAGCCGGGGCCTTGTTCGGGTGAATACAGCAGTCTCGGGGTCTCGGGAGGATGGCACCGCTGAGCTGCTGTCCCCCTGGGGCGCCTCAGATGTGGCACCAAAAGGGGCCATGAGCTCGTCCGGGGCCACTTCTCCGAAGGGATCGGTGTCAGGCAGACGTGGGCAATGCTCTGTCCCTGCCGTGCCCTCCAGAACCAGGTTTGAATGTGCCTCTTCGCCCCTTTCATTCCCGCAGGCCTGCTCCATCAGGGACCCCAACAGCGGGTACGTGTTTGATCTGAACCCACTGAACAAGTCCCAAGGATACGTGGTCTCGGGCATTGGGAAGATGTTTCTGGTAAGACTTGCGGGGTGCACTCTGATTTGCCTTAGAAGGATGGGAGGAGGCGTGGAGCTCACCCTCATTTCGTGACTGGGGAGGCAGGTGTCCTTAAGAGCCACCCAGGGCACTGGTGGCAGCCCTCACCCAGGAGGAGGCAAGAAGTCCAAGTGTAAGGGGGTGATAAGGTGAAACCCTTGCCCCCTCCCGCTCTGCAGATGGGAACTAGGAACAGAAGAAGGGCTGCTCCTGGTCCTGGCCCTGCATCTGGTGTGGTGCCCAGGCCGGCAGCATGCACATGGCCTGCAGACTTTTGGCCAGGGCAGTGTCTCGGGGGTGGGGCCCAGCAGCATGGTTCTCATGCCCACTGGGGTTTTGAGTCCCTGGTCAAAAGGAAATGGTGATCATACTTGCCTATAAAAGGGAGACGAGCTGAAGGCACGCTCCAGAATCTTCCGACAGCCCCTCCTTCGTGGGCGGCCCTGGCAGTGTGTCTGGAGCTGCGAAAAGGAGAAACTCCACGTAGTGTGTTCCATTATAAATTAAGCACTGCTGGACAGAGAGAGGGTTTTTAAAAATCTGTTATTTAGGTTTAACTTCCACGTTGGAAGAAGAGAGTAACCTTTGAAGCAGGGATCTCATCCCAAAGGAAGCTGGGATGAGAATGTCATAAAACCAATACAGAGGGGCATTGTAGGCACAGCACATGTGGGAGGGCGTGCAGGTTCCTTCGGACCCTTGAGACTCCCGATGGGGCTTGTCACCGACACATGGAGGGCTTGTCAGCCAGCAGCACGGTACTCGTGGTCCCTCCCTTCCCCACCCACTCTCAGAAGTTGCTGCCCTAGAGTTTGGCTAGTAACAGGTTGTAATAGGTGACTGCAGTGTATTTGGCTGCCTGTGTGAGTGTGAGAGGCAGACAGGAACTTCAAGATCGAGCCCCTTAGGGGATTTGTCAGAAGAGGTAAGTCCCCTGGGGGACTTGCCCGAGGAGGTAAGCCCGGAAGAACGTGCCAGAAGAGATGACGATGTCTGTAGGGCGATGCTGGAAGAGGTGATCCCATGGAGAACCGGCCAGAAAGGTTCCTTCTGTGCGTTGGCCGGGGGGCAGGAGGAGGTGACGGGTGCAGGGTCGCAGACAACAGGGACAGGCTCCGGATGATGGTAGTGGTGGGGTGACCAGGCTCCCGGGAGTCAGGGCGCTGGGCTTTGTGCTGCCAGAAGGGCCTCAGACAGCACCGCCCACCAGCTGACTACTTGGCGTTGCATCTTGGCACCTGGCCCTGCAGGGCTGGGCCGCCACGTGTTCTCCTGCGGGCTGCGTGCTTCTGTGACTGCGCGGCCCACGTGGCTGCAGGCCATCGGCCTGGGTGTGTTCTCACGTGGCCGTTTCTTAGATAGGGAACTGTGATCTTAAGGAAAGACACTTTGTGTACAGAGATCTTAACTTTGTGTACATTGTGCATAAACACTGACCGGTGATAGAGAGGTCTGTGTCTCACACCCAAGAGCGAGTTCTGCTTCACTCTGTCAACTGCTGGATTTAAGTGGAACGGTGTCAGTAGCTTCGAGAGTTACAGGGCCAACACAGTACTGTAAAGCCATTATTCTCCAATTAAAAAAAAAAAAAAACAGGGGTATCCACTTTTTCCAAATTTGAATGCATCTAACTACGTTTAGATTTGATTAACAATTCAGGTTTGGGGAGAAAAATCAAATTTTAATTAATTTTTTGACAATGAATCATTTCTAAAATGTCTACTAGTGTAGAACTGAATAATAGTCTTTATCTAGTGTAAATGGATAAATCATTACATAAAAGGGAACTGGATAAAAGGGTAAAGAATGTGCAGTTTTCTGTGTCATATCTTATGGATATAAACTTAGAGCAAGACTCTTCAGGAACATTGTTAGATTAGTATTAAGCAGGTTAGGAATGTGTGGGCATCGATCATGTTGGCAAATCTTACCTGTACTTTTTCTACAGAACGAGTTATGTGTATTATATAATGCACACGTGTGTATTCACATATATATATGTAAAATACACCCATGTATATTCACGTCTTATTCATATGTGGCTTCATAAAGCCATAGAAAGGTTTTTTCCAGAATTTCAGAATATTTAAAACAGTTTTTCAGAACATAAAACAGGTTTTTACACAATAAAAGCCTTTTATTTTAAAAAAACAACAGGGGTATCCCATTTTATTTACTTTTTAATGTGACTTCAGCCATATGTGCTTTTCCTATTGTAATCAAAAATACTGCAGCATTCTGGGTATATATGTTGGCATATATTGTTGCATGCAGACTGTCTCATACATTTAAAGATAGAGGGCTATCTAAATAAACCATTTGAGGCAGTTTATGGACATTGCTGTTTGGGCTTTGATTTTTGCCTTATGTATTAGCTTTAGGATTTAACTGCCCAGATGTGGCAGGTTGGTCATTTGGGTGATATAGAAGAGCAGCAGCTGTTTGGCAGGGCAGGGTTTGCGTTGCGGGGTTGTGTCTTCGGTGGGTCTTGCAGCCTGAGCTGGTGTGTGGTTCTTGCCCTCTGGCCTGCAGTTCAACGTGTGCGGAGCGATGCCCGCCTGCGGCACCCTGGATGAGAATCCAGCTTCCGGCTGCGAGGCAGAAGCCCAGACAGACGACCTGAAGACCCTGAAGCCGGGCAGGCTGGTGGGCCTGGAGAAGAGCCTGCAGCTGTCCACCGAGGGCTTTATAACCCTGAACTACACGGGGCTTCCTTCCCACCCCAACGGTGAGCTCAGATCCCTGTTGGTTTAGTGACTCACCAGCGTCCTGGTGGTTTTGTGACTGTCGACCTTTCCGAGAGTAATGTGTGGGTCCGTAGACGCTCCGGGTCTGGCTGCCCTCTGGCCTCACATGCACCGTGCGTGCCTGGCCTCCAGGATGTTCTCCCAGCCCCTGAGTGCATTCTGCAGCTGGAGGCCAGACTGCTGGGTTCTGTTCACACCCGCAACCCCCAGCATCTTCCCCCAGCACCTCCAGCGGCTCCTCTGATAGGAAAGTGTTCACCTGGCCTCTTGTCCCGTTTTTCAGATATTGAAGTGATGGGTGAAGATAGTGACAGTTTTGCCATCTGTATTGGGTTCTCATTTCTGTTCCTTCCTGCAGCTGTGATTGTAAACAGTTGCGGTTGTGGTGTCATCAGGTGTGATGCTGAGTGTAAGCGCCCCTGGGGGATGATGGTGGTGGAGTAGCAGCTACCGTGCAGGCCTGCTGGCCGCCGCATGCTGGGCCCATGTGGAGGTGCTGTGTGCTCAGCTGCTTGGTTCTCCACCAACCCCAGGCACCTCATTCTTGGCTTATGCCCTTCTTAACCACCTCTTTGCATCCCTGGTGATGAAGGCCCAGAAGGCCTCATGCCCTGGACAGAGAGCCAGTACTGGGAGCCAGGTCTCCTGCTTCTCATCCTGGTTCTGCCGATGGACACATTTACTCAGTGTTGCGGATCAGAGGCCCCCAGAGGTGCCCCCACACACAGCCCAGGCCACGCAGCTGGTGATGAGCACAGCTGAGGTCGGAACCCACGTGGTCTGACTTCTGGACCTGCACACTTCTCGCCATACTGGGGTGGGCTCAGGAAGGGGCATTCATGTGATGCCTGGTGCCCAAAATAACAGGGGCAGTCTGAGTCCACGTCAGAGGGAGCCGGGAGCTGGAAGGCAGTGGGGATGGCTCTGCCCGTCTGCGGGCGTCAGCTCGTGCTGTGCACCTTGCCTCAAGCTGACAGATCCAGTAACACGCCGGGAAGAGGACTTGTAGGGTGTTGAAAGGCTGATTTTGGGATTCCTGGGAAGGGGGTTAAAAATTGGGGGTCTTCTTAACTTCGAGGACAGAAGACGTGGGTCTGGGGGCTGCTGTCAGGTCTGCAAAGGGCTGGCCTAGAAAGGGAATTGCTCTCATTATGCCTCATTTGTTGGGGAGGACAGACACAGACGGATGATGTTAGTCTGTTCATAGAGCCCAGGGGGACGGGAATCCTTTGCTTTGCAGATGTAAACTTCTTCACCGCTGGGTCCAAGGAGTCAGCTGCTCACTCGCCTCAATATCCAAAAAGAAATGTGCTTCACTCTTTTTATTGACATGTTATTAAAAATATTCGTTTTGGCCACCCTGTGTGGTACGTGGGGTCTTAGTTTCCCAATCAGGGATTGAACGCATGCCCCCTATGGCAGAAGCCAAGAATCTTAACCACTGGACCATCAGAGACCACCCTTCAGTCATGTTTATAATTCTCTTCATTTCCAGTTCCAGAGTATTGTTTAAAAATGGAATAGATTAGGCATCTATGTATCCTTTTTTTTGTCCTAATTTGGAAAATGACCCCACTGTTTAATAATGAACTAGATTAGACATTTATGTGTATGTGTGTATATATATACATATATATTTTTTACCCTAATTTGGAAAATGACTCTCTGTCTCTTGCGGGGTTATCAGTGTGGTCGTGTGGCTGACAGCCGCTGACATTTCTCTGCTGGGTTGGGATCCAGGCGCCAGCAGCCCCCGGGGTGCAGTGCGCGTCT
This sequence comes from Capra hircus, assembly GCF_001704415.2. Taxonomy (NCBI): domain Eukaryota; kingdom Metazoa; phylum Chordata; class Mammalia; order Artiodactyla; family Bovidae; genus Capra; species Capra hircus. Next base: position 83,569,669 of record NC_030816.1, read on the forward strand.
GACCTTAGAGCTGTGTTGCTCCAGGCTTGTCCCTCCCTCTCCCTCTGCCTCAGTGTCCTCCTGTGAAAACCAGGCGTCTCTGGGGGCCCCGTGGGACTCAGTAACACGGTAATGGCACCGGGGCTCTTCCCTCCGTGGAGCCTCCGCCCACATGGTCCCCTCTCCGCAGGAGCCTCCGTCTTGGCTGTGCCACCTCCGCTTCCTCCCTGCCCGCCGCCCTAGTGGTCTGTGCTCGGCTCCGCAAGTCGAGTGATGTTCAAAGTGTTGGGTTGTATCGCCCCTGGCTTAGACCACCCCCTCCCGACCCGGGGTTCTCCGTGTGCCCAGAGCAGCAGCCAGGCCTGTCCAGTGGCCACGGGCGCCCTGTTGCTCCTTGCTTGGGCCCGTCCGACCTCCTGCTCCTCGACCAGGAAGGCCTACCCTCCCCACTGAGCCTTTGTCCTCAGTGTTTCCCGCTGCTCACGGCAGTCGGTGCTCTAGGCAGCCAGGTGGTTCTTTGCTTCCCTTCTGCAGGGTTGGGCTCCGATGGCACCTTCCAGTGAGCCCAGCCATCGCGCCTTGTCCCCCCGCCACCACCCCCCCGCAAGCCCTGGGGTTTCTCAGCCCCGTCCTGCGGTGTCTTCCTGCATTTCCATCTGTCCTGCCGAGGCTGCATGAAGTCTGCTCACTGTCGGGGTGCTGAGCAGCCTTGAGGGTCAGCTCCCAGGAGAGCGGGTTTTCTTCTGTTTCTCTCACTCCTGTGTGTAGTATGAACGTCGTAAACATTGTTGAATAAGCCATGGAAGGAGAGTGATGGTTTTCTAGTGTTTGGGTGGATAAATGGATGTAGCACTCTCATCCTTCTTGGAACAGAAGAATGTCAGGACACTGTGCTCATGGTGTGAACCTTCCTTACAAGGGTCACTGTCCCAATGTGTGTGACCTCTCCTTAGCTCAGGTCCCTGGAACAGACTGGGTGCTGTGACACTGTCTTAGCAGATGAGCCTGGAGGCTCATGTCTGGGCACGCTGTCCCAGTGACCCACGTGTGTCCAGCGACGCTCTGGTCACTGCTGTTTCTCAACAGTCTGGCCTTCTGTTCCCAGGGAGGGCTGATGCTTTCATCATCCGCTTCATCTGCAATGACGACGTTTACCCAGGGACGCCCAAGTTCCTGCACCAGGACATCGACTCCAGCCTGGGGATCCGGGACACTTTCTTCGAGTTTGAAACCGCGCTGGCCTGTGTACCTTCTCCAGTAGATTGCCAAGTCACAGGTGAGACCGGTCGGAAGTGTGTGTTCGTGCCTGTGAGCATATGTATGTGTGTGTGCGTGTGTGTTTTATTTTCAGGCAGCATGACATTTGTGTTACATGTTTCCCTTGACTGATGCGTAGAGTTGTAAAACGTCTCTTGAAGTGAATCTGGGTTCACGGTTTTGAGCTATCATTTGGGATCAGAAGCTGCTTAAGAACAGAGAAGAAAACTAGGGGGAAAAAGTCAAGCTCACTGTTGGAGCTCCTTACTGGAGGGAGAAGAGGATAAGAGGATAAAGCTCGGAAAGGGGTCCCCGACGCTGAGCTGGGTCCTCCCTCTTTGTGGCGGCCTCCACCTCCTCAGCCATGGGGCTCTGCTGTAACGGCTGGTTTTCTTTGGTTGTTTCTGTGTTTGAATTAAAAGAAATTTTTAAAATTGGGAATCGCTAGACTTTTTTTTAATTAAATGTTTTTGACTTTAAAAAAAAGTTTGTCTGTGCCACATAGCATGTGGGAACCTTAGTTACCTGCCCAGGGGTCGAACTCTGCACTGGGAGCTCCCAAGTCTCAGCCGCAGGGCCACTGGGGAAGTCCCGTCAAGGCAGTTTTGAGCGCCAGGTCTGGTGCATGTTTCTGCAGGAGATGCCTGTCGGCCTCCTGTGGGTCTGCTCATTTCTGTTACGAGTGCTAAGTTCCTGCATCCTTAGCGTTTGGGGTTGAAAGGTGTCCAGAGCTACCAGGAGGGCAGCTCTGCAGCGCCCCCGTGTGTTTCAGACTCCGCCGGGAACGAGTACGATCTGAGCGGCCTGAGCAAAACCAGGAAGCCATGGACCGCGGTTGACACGTTCGAGGAGGGGAAGAAGAGGACCTTCTACCTGAGCGTGTGCACGCCTCTCCCGTACATTCCTGGCTGCCACGGTGCGTGCCGTGCCCCGGACTCACGTTCGCCCTGCCTTCCTCCCCTCCCCGCCACCCTCAACGCTGTCTCCCGGCCCTTGCAGGCACCGCCGTGGGGTCCTGCCTGGTGACGGAAGAAAACAACTGGAACCTGGGCGTCGTGCAGATCAGCCCTCAGGTGGGCGCCAATGGGTCCCTGAGCCTCGTCTACGTCAACGGGGACAAGTGCAAGAACCAGCGTTTCTCCACCAGGATAAACCTCGAATGTGCCCACACGACGGTGCGTGTCCGTGCAACCTCCTTTCTGCCTCCCCCAGACTCCAGGTCTTGCGTCTGACGTTGAGCTTGCTGGAGTGTTCGGGGGTTTTAGGCTGTTGATGGGATTGGACCAGAATGTCCTGGCCTGGTGTGTTTCCTGAGGGCTGTCCTTGTACTTCTCTCGTGGAGTTGAAGAGCTGGGTGTCCATCCTGCTACGGTCTGACTCCCTTCTTAAGTAGACGAGCATGTGCTGAGCACTGGTTTCCGTTGCAGGGCTCCCCGACCTTTCAGCTCCAGAACGACTGTGAGTATGTGTTTCTCTGGAGAACCGTGGAAGCCTGTCCCGTCGTGCGCGCGGAAGGTAAGACCTGGCCCTGCTCACCCAGGTTGTGGAAGTGTGATGTAGGGCGTGCTCTGATAGCATTTTAGATGCAAAGCCTTGCACGTGATCACGAGACACCTATGTATTTATTAGCGGATGGATAGCTTCTTGTCCTTGAATTTTCTGCTCCACTCCATTGTTCCTTTCACCAGCAACATTTTCCTCCTCTGCTGGGTTGATGGGCTGTTGGAGTCTCACACTTGAGAGCATGAACATGAGGTTTGGTTTTAAGTGGATCTTCATTCGTCCGGTGACCTAAGCTTTTCTAGAAGACTGGGCAGTTTGTCTTAGGCATACAAGCCAGAAGGAGAGAAGGTGGAAATGGTATTTAAGGCCTGTTTTAAGGCGATACTTAGCTGATTAGAGGTTGCAGAAGTTTTGCCTGAAGGGGTGTGTGTGTGTGTGTGTGTCTGTGTGTGTCTGTGTGTATGTGTATCTGTCTGTGTGTGTGTGTGTCTGTGTGAGTGTGTATGTATCTGTGTGTGTGTGTGTGTGTGTGTGTGTGTGTGTGTGTGTGACTGCCCTTCCCCTCTCATGTTCTTAAAGGAGACTACTGCGAGGTGAGAGACCCGAGGCACGGCAACCTGTATAACCTGATCCCTCTTGGTCTGAACGACACCGTCGTGCGGACCGGTGAATACATCTATTACTTCCGGGTCTGTGGAGAGCTTTCCTCTGGCGTCTGCCCAACCAGGGACAAGTCCAAGGTCATCTCATCATGCCAGGAAAAGCGGGGACCTCAGGGATTTCAAAAAGTGGCAGGTAGTGTGGTTTTCTTTCTTTTCTTGTAAAAGAATGGAATTCCATATGTAAGATGATCGATTATATCTTGTGTTTTAAGGTCTAAAGACAGTATTTTTCTTGAAAAAGAAGTACCTCTGCTGTGTCCTGGTAAAACAGCCTGTTAGCGATGTTTCTGGTTTCATACCCAGGACACACACTGACACGTGTTGTTAAGAGCTTATTTCATTCTTACTTAGCAACACTAATTAGTTCTCAACTCATATTTCTTCTTTTTTATCCCAGCTTTGGGACCCACTGGAGTACTGGTGGGTGCTCTGGGGTGGTACTTTGTAGAACAGAGGAGGGCACATGTCTGGTACAGGGCTGGGCCGTGAAACTGGTAGAGCGGACTGTCGGTCCTCACGCTCTCTCAGCAGCTGGGCAGGTGGTGATGCACTTATGAATTTTTTGCAAATCATGGAGTAGCTGACGGGTGAGTCTGTGGGCCTCGCTGAGGAGCCAGCACCCGCTGAGCTTATCGGGTCGAGGAGTGTCTGCGTGGCATCCCTCTGTCGGTCTGCGTTCTGGTGTCTGTTGGTGCGGAGGTCACGGCCTGGGGCGAGAGGAGGCCTGTCAAGGAGCCAGTGGTCCAGGCGTGCTCGGCCTTGTCGGGGTTTGTGCAGGGCGTGCGATGGGCCACACGTGCTGGCTGCCCGGGGGCTTCCTGAGCCCGTCCTCATATCCCCGGCTGCTTCTTCGGCAGGTCTGTTTACTCAGAAGCTGACCTACGAGAACGGGGTGTTGAAGATGAACTACACCGGGGGCGACACCTGCCACAAGGTGTACCAGCGCTCCACCACCATCTTTTTCTACTGTGACCGCAGCACGCAGACGGTGAGTGTACTCAGGGCGGGAACTTCGCCCTGGCTTTGCTGCCTTCTTCTTTCATAAAAGGAGCCCGCCCTTACCGCCTCGTGCAACCTCCTGGCTAAACCTAGTTCAAGTGTGTGATTCACAGACCCTGTGTTCAGAACCTCAATCAGTGTTGTCTCGAGCTTAACGAGCAGGTCCGTCCCTTCCTATGTGCGTCCTCAAAGCACCGGCCACCCAGGGTTTCCGGTTTCATGCGCTCGTCTCTGCCCTTGCAGCCCATGTTTCTCCAGGAGACTTCCGATTGCTCCTACTTGTTCGAGTGGCGCACGCAGTACGCCTGCCCGCCCTTCGACCTGATCGAGTGTTCGTTCAAGTAAGTTGATGGGGCGTTGACTCTCGGAGGGCAGTCAGGTTTACACGGTAATATTTTGCTTTAATAGTTGGTGGCTGGCGGGGATGGGGAATTAGATTAGGTGAGTCCCTAGGCTTTAGTTCCTGCATGTTACACTCTTGGATTGCTCTTGGCTTAGGTCCATTGCTTCTTGGGTTTTAGGTCCTCTGTTTTGTATTCTTTTGTTTTGTTGGAGTGTATCCTCCTGTATTGTGGAGAGGTTGGGTAGCAGAGAACCCAGGCATTGTCTGAAAATGCCACTGACTTGCTCTGAGATCTGATTAACTGGGACTGGGATTATGACAGAGTCAAATTAGTTTTCCTTCAGTTTTGAAGGCCTTGTCCCATTTCCGACAAGACTCATGCACGTTTGGTGAAAAAGTTTGTTGCTCATCTTCTGTGAGTTTTTACTCCATTCTGGAATATTTTCTGAACTTAAACTATCCTTTGAAAAGTTTTATTTTAAATTTCACATAAGTCCTTCTAATTATCTCTGAGGATACGAATTCTAATTTTTGTTTTCTTTTTAAAAAAATCTCATCATGCTTTCCCTGAATTATAATCCATTTTCTTTTAACGGTTGCCTTACACATGTATTTTTGATTTAACAGGAAGCTAAAGTTGACCCATAGCTCTACCCACCCCTCCAACCATGAAATAATGGAGAATGTTTTAGCACCAAACACACTCTCCCAAACTCCACAGGACTGTGGGCTAGTGTTTTAATTCTGACTTTTTTTTTCCTTCTCACATAAGTTGTAAGTTGTGGTTTTAAAAAATACTCATTGGTTGTTTGACTATATAGATTTCTTCCTTTGAAAATGAACAGAAATATCTCTGTTTCTTTGGCTTCCTCTTCCTTTTTGCATTGTACCCTTTCCTTTTGACCTGATTTTCATTCTCTAAGTTTAGTATGATGCTACGCAGCACGCTTGTTTGCAGATTGCTTGCCTCTGGTCTCTGTTGGGGTAGGGAGTTGGTGCCAGGATGTCCCACTTGGGACTAGGAAGGAACTAGTGCGTCTTCCGACCCTGGCTCCTCAGGCTGTTGGAGCTGGTCCTGGGGTCCAAGCCACACCGTAACTCTGGCAGTCCTATACCAGTAGGGAGTGTGTGGAGTTAATCTTGGTCCTCGTGTGAAAAGGCTGAGTTTTATCACCACTCGCTTGGTACAGAAGTCCAGGTGAACACTTACGTGTGTGCGCACCAGCCCTTAGGAGGTAATCCGTCTAGGGCCGCTGTTAGGGAATCTGGCCTTTCAGTCCTAGTTCCATTCCTGGGTAGATAACCTGCCTTTTCTGTATATGTTCTCTTGGCTTTGTTCTGTGGCCTCAGTCTGTTTTGCTTGCGCGTGGCTTTGTTATTTATGTTGCTTGGAAGGTGGTACTTTCTAAAACTGAAGATGTATGCCTGTTATTCAGTTAGGGATATTTTCAGTGACTGTGTTTTTGAAGGTTGCCTCTAACCTAGTCTGTGCCTTTTGTTCTGGGCCTTTTATTAATCATATCTTAAACTTTGCCTGTTGTATGCACCGTATGTTTTGAATGTTTTTTTAATCTGTTTTTGTACCGTATTCTGTTTCCTTAGATCTGTTTCCCATTAACTGATTCTCTCATCAGCTGATTCGATTTGCTCTTCTGCCTGTTCGTTGTCTTTTTAATTTTCATGACTGAGTTCTGTTTGGTACTCTTTCTCATTTCTTTCTCCATTTCATCATTTCTTCTCTCCACTCCACCCCCCTTCTTTTATTATAGTTGCGGTTTCTTCTTTTAGGTCTTTAACCATTTACAGTAAATATCCGTTATATGAAGTTCTCCAGGATCAGCTTCTGCAAATCGCTGTGTCTCCCACAGATGCAGATATTAATGCCTGTCCCATTCTTTCACTCTCATCCCATTAATGGTCCCTCAGCTTTCAAAGTACCTAGAGTTCTGTCTTCCAGAAGCAGCACCGCCCTCCCCCCACCCCGGTTTAGACCGTCCCCGTCTCCCCCTGCATGGGTGCAGCAGTCCCTCAGTGATCCCCTGGCCATGGTGGACTGGCCCTTCACAGGGGTTAGAGGTCGTATTAGACGAGACCAAGTGTTTGTTCAGAGTGGTATGGCTATAGACCAGAGTGGTCCTGGGAGATTGTAAGTCAGCCCAGGCCTATCTTGTCACGACCCCGCGATGCGATGAAGCCCCCGTGTTGCTTGGAGCTACCAGCTGAAGTCGGCTGGTGGGGGCTGGAACACCCCCCGCCCTGCTGCCAGCCTCAGCCCCCACTGTGCCACGGCTCCTGTCTGCTCTGCCCCGGCCACATGGGGCCCCGTGTTTTCCTGTGGACACCCTGGCGTTCTGTGCCCCAGGCCCCTGATTCCCTCTGCTCCCCCTGCCCAGTTGCCTGTGGGGCGGGCTCTTCCGCATCATCCTGAGCTTATTCAGAGATGGCCTTCTCAGAAAGGCCTTCTCTGGCCACTGTCTAAAAATTTCACTTCGTCTTTCCCCTCTCAAACTTCATATTCCCTTCGCTGCCTTATTTTTTCTCTTCACTCTGATTACCATCTGTTATACTGTACGTTAAAAAAAAAAAAAAATTACCCGTGGCCTCTTCAGACTTCATAGGATGGGTGATTTTTATCCGTTTCCATCAACACAGCACCACCCCCTCTGGTGTGTAGTTTGTGAACAAATGGCTGACTCTGGTCTCCTCGGGTTAAGTGGTGTCTCTAGCTGTTCTGCGTCTCCACCTGACTTGGACCCCGTGGGCAGACTGTGTGTCTTTCTCAGCCTTGACTCTGCACCTGACAGAGGCCTGGCGCTCGGTACCTGTCCCTGCCTGGGGTTTGTGCAGGAAGTAAACCTTCCCCTGAGGAGGTCAACGCCAGCCCAATTTACTTCGGGGACCGCTGGGGGCCTCCGGCTTGGACAGCAGGTGGCTTGGCCGGGATGCCCGGGGAGCTGCGTGTCTCAGCCGTCTGTTCACCTGTCTCCTCACCGCCCTGAGCTGGGCGCACACTTATGCTTTGCTTTTTTCTATTGTTGTTGAGTACATAATTTCGTTGCACCAAGGCTTGGCGTTTCCTGAGCTCAGGCTGTGTTGTTGCTGATTCCGCCTGGAGCTGGGAGACCCCAGGGGTCAAGTCCAGCCTCTGGTAGGGTCTGTTGCCCTGGGGTGTCAGGAGTACACTCTCGTGCACTGAGCCTTTCCAGCCGGGGTGCTCAAGACCGAGTCAGAATCTGGCTGCACCTCACCGTGGCACTTTTTCTTTCCCTGCAGAAACGAGGATGGGAACACTTATGACCTCTCGTCCCTGTCGCGGTACAGCGACAACTGGGAGGCCGTCACGGGCACGGGGTCCACCGAGCACTATCTCATCAACGTGTGCAAGTCTCTGTCCCCGCAGGCTGGCTCGGGTGAGTGGGGGGCACGGCAGCTCGTGGCTCGTAGGGAGTTTGGCGGGGGAGAGAGGGAGTCAGGACGGATTCTTTGAAGTCACATCACTCCGACATGGGAGTAGGGACACATTAGCCTGGAAGTGGAAGGAGGACTTGCGGGTCTTGATGACCAGGCCCTGGTGTGGTCCAGGGTAAGTCAGTGCTGAAGGCGTGCTGGGAGCGTGAGGACCTGTTTGAAGTGCCAGGAGATGGAGGTCGCGGGAGGTAATCATGGTGGTGGCTGAGGCCAGGCCAGGAGATTGGAAGGCAGGGAATGGCTGTGTGGGCACAACCTCTGTATTTACTGATAGTAAAGCGGGTGGGGGTCCTGATACGATGCACCCAGACCCTTGGGGCCAGTGATGAGGTGAGAGCTGGTTGGACCCAGGGTACCAGGAGCAGCAACCCAGAGAGACCCTGATGCCCGCCTCGGCCTGCTGGGATCCTGAAGACGGAGCTTGTTCTGTCTCCCTGGCAGGTCTCTGCAGCCCCACTCACATCTTGAGTGATTTTTCTCTGCTGCATGCTGTGTGGGCACGGCCCACTTCCCTTTGCTTTGTGTGCTGGCCAGCCTGGTGACCCACATTCTCAGTCCATGAAGTGGGGCCCACCCGTTCTTTCCCCAGGGCAGGTGACTCGGACATTTCCAAGACTGGGAAGTTGGCGCAGTTCTTGGTGACTTCTGAAATAAAGATAGCACGTGAACATAGGTCATTTGCAACGTCCCATGGGCTCAGTCTGGGTATTCTCAGCTTCATCCTGTTTGGGGGTCAGAAAAATTGAGGCCATCCTGTCTTGAATTCTCCTGACTCTCCACATCTAACCCCCCCCACTCCCCAAGTCCATCTGTGGTAAAATAGTTTCATGCTATGAGAGCTCGTGGCGTCATCAGCATCTGACTTAAATGATGGGAATCACTGGTATTTTGGAATGATCGTTAGAGTCAAATGTGTCACGTGACGGACGTTAGGTGCCTTGTGAGTCCTAGTCTGGAAAGCGGCCGGTGGTCGCTCTTAATCGTCTCTGCTTGTGCTGCAGATCCATGCCCTCCGGAGGCAGCTGTGTGTCTGCTGGGCGGCCCCAAGCCTGTGAACCTGGGCAGGGTGCGGGACAGTCCTCAGTGGAGCCAGGGCTTGATCCTCCTGAAGTACGTCGATGGCGACTTGTGTCCAGACCAGATTCGGAAGAAGTCAACCACCATCCGCTTCACTTGCAGTGAGAGCCACGTGGTGAGTGACCCAGCTGTGTCCACCCCGGCGTGGGTCCTGAGTCAGCAGGACTGACGTCTCACTTCCTTCAGGTGCGCGGTGAAGCCTATAGGGTGACCCAGCCTAACGGGGCTCAGGCAGTGCAGCCTTGGGCCTGTGGTCCCGGGTGCCCACCCTGGCAATTCAATGTCCTGAGTTGGGGGCTCCCCTGGTGGCTTAGTGGGCAAGTATCTGCCTGCAGTGTGGGAGCTGCAGGTTCAGTCCCAGGACTGGGAAGATCCCCTGGAGAAGGGAATGGCTTACCCACTCCAGTATTCTCGCCTGGAGAATCCCATGCACAGAGGAGACTGGTGGGCTACAGTCTGAGGGGTTGCAGAGAGTCCGACACGACTCTGACCCATCGTCAGAGTCTTACTCACCCCCCTGGAGGCTGGAGAGAGAACCGCCGTTTGCCATTCTGCCCTTCATTTTCGGGGGTAAAAGCAGCAGGTCAGGCAGACCAGGTTCCAGGCCAGCTCTCGCGTTTCCTGACTGTGCACCCCAGTCCCTTCATCCCTCTCAGCTGGTCACTTGTTACCAACACGAGCTCCCACGAGGTTAGAGAGGAGAGACCTGAGGCTCTGGGCCCTGTTGCTGGCTTGTGGTTGGTGCATGAGAGCCGACATCTTATCTCATCTCTGGGCAGTCCCTTCCCCAGAGGGTTAGTCTGTGCAGTGTGGAGGTGGGTACAGAATTAATTGTCTTCTTGGACTGTTTTTTTTTTACCATGGGGACATTTCCATCTGGGAGATGAAGGTGCTTTTGTAGGAGATGTGGGTTGTGGCTACGGGCCATGAGGACAGGCTGAACTAGCCCACTCAGTGTCACCGTCCAGCTGCGTGTGAGGGAGCCCCAGGGAGAGGCGCCTGGGGGCCTGAGGCCTGCCCCTCTGGACGGGGTGGATGCTGAGGTTCTCCTTGGGAGACCATGCGAGGCTGAGCCTGGACCCCCAAGCTGCTGGGGTGCAGACACCCTGGGCCCCCATAGACTCCCTGTGTGACTGAGCAGAGAGGCTTATGGCTTAGCAGGACAGTTGAGGGGCTCCTGAGGACTCTGTACGTGGGTGCCTGGGTCTGGGTTATTTGGGGAGAAGGGTCCTGCTGCACCAGTCTGGCCTGAGCCATGTGGATGAGGCACGTCCGAAAGGCGGGGAGTCTCCTCGCCCGAGCGGTGCAGGGGTCGGTGAGTTCACAGCTGTCACTAGTCCTCCTGGCGGCACTTCCCCTTTTGTCCCCTGTAACAAACTTCAGTTCCGGTTTTCAGGACATGACCTCTGGTTTCCTCATTCATTTGCCCTCCTGGTCCCCCGCGCGCCATCTCACCGCTTGGCTGCGGGACATGCCCCTGGCTCCCGCGTGGATCTCAGGCCTCGTCTCGTCCTGTGTGTGTCAGGGCCCTCCGGGGCATCTCAGGAGCAGACGCTGACCCCTTGCCTTTTCTGAACCTGCCCCTGTCCCACGAAGACCCCGGGACGGACGAGTCACAGGCGGCACAGCGGAGCTTCTGTTGACTGGGTCGGCGCTGTTCCCTGTGGCCCGTCAGCAGCCATCTTTGTTTTTGCTCGTTTTTAGAACTCCAGGCCCATGTTCATCAGCGCGGTGGAGGACTGCGAGTACACCTTCTCCTGGCCCACGGCCGCCGCCTGCCCGGTGAAGAGCAACGTGCACGATGACTGCCAGGTCACCAACCCCGCCACGGGTGAGTGAGGGACCCGCCGGCCTCCCCAGCCCTGTCCCGGCGGTGAGGGACCCCGCCCCCGTGGTGAGGGACCCGCCCCCGCGGTGAGGGACCCGCCCCCGCGGTGAGGGACCCCGCCCCCGCGGTGAGGGACCCCGCCCCCGCGGTGAGGGACCCGCCCCCGCGGTGAGGGACCCCGCCCCCGCGGTGAGGGACCCGCCCCCGCGGTGAGGGACCCGCCCCCGCGGTGAGGGACCCCGCCCCCGCGGTGAGGGACCCCGCCCCCGCGGTGAGGGACCCGCCCCCGCGGTGAGGGACCCGCTGGCCTCCCCTGCCCCGCCCCCACAGTGAGGGACTCCGCCCTGCAGTGAGGGACCCTGCCCCCGCAGTGAGGGACCCCCCCACCGGCCTCTCGCGCCCCACCCCACCCCTGCAGTGAGGGATCCGCACCTCCCGCCCCGGCCCCCAGCATGATGAGAGGCCCCGGATGAGGTTGAGGAGCAGACAGTGTCCTGTCTGGAGGTGGACGCTGGCCTTTTGTGCCGGCTCTGCGGGCTGCTGTCGAATGGGGAGTCCCCTTCAGTGAAGGAGACCGCCTGTCCCCCTGAGACCTGTGTTCCCACTGCCCTTGTTTCTGGGGCTGTCGATCCCTGGCTCTTGGCTTGTGGAGGTGGAGTCGATCTCCTGTTCCTTTTCAGCGTTAGTCTGGGCAGGGGGCGGGGCGGGGGACACCCAGGAAACTGCTCAGTCTCAGCGCTGGGGACCTGGGAGGCCGCAGAGTGCTTCTCTGGCAGCCGGAAGTGCTGTCGTGGCCTCCCCAACTTCCCCCTACCCCGAATCACAGGGGCTGCTGAGGCCCAGCCCCAGGAGGATGCTCCACCTCCCCCCTAATACTCTCTAGCGGGTCAGAAAGCTTCTCAGGGCCCGGCCGGTGAAGGGGGAAGATTTATCACGAGGAATCCAGGGCCAGATGGCCCGTGGGATCTGTGTCTGAGCAGGCGGTTGAGGGGGTCACTGTGTCCCCTTGCCCACCCCGTGCAGGACACCTGTTTGACCTGACCTCTCTGAGCGGCCGGGTCGGCTTCACCGCCGCTTACAGCGAGAAGGGGCTAGTCTTCCTCAGTGTGTGCGGGGAGAACGAGAACTGCGCCTCCGGAGTGGGTGAGTGCGGCCTGCCCTCCACGCCCCTCTCTGGTGAAGAGATCACACGCCTTCATCGGCAGCAACCCTCTTGGGGTTGGGGCGGGGGCCATGAGGGGGTGATTTATAACCATGGGGTGAAGTATTAGACATGTAGCATCTGTTGAAATCGGGTAGCACCCCCAGGAGTGCCAGCTGTGGCTCGCAGCATCTGGGTCTGCAGGGAGCAAGTGCTTTGGGTCCCTGACTGTGTGTCCTTCCCACCGGCTCTGTGCTGGGCATAGGGGCCTGCTTCGGGCAGACCAGGATCAGCGTGGGCAAAGCGAGCAAGAGGCTGACCTACGTGGACCAGGTCTTGCAACTGGTGTACGAGAACGGCTCCCCCTGCCCCTCCAAGACTGGCCTGAGCTACAAGAGCGTCATCAGCTTCGTGTGCAGGCCCGAGGCCGGGCCCACCAACAGGCCCATGCTGATCTCCCTGGACAAGCGCACGTGCACGCTTTTCTTCTCCTGGCACACGCCCCTGGCCTGCGAGCAGACGGTGAGTCCGGGGCGGCCCAGCCCGCCCAGCCCAGGGGCCCTCTGCTTCTCTCGGGTCCCAGGTCACCCCCGCCTGCTTCTCATCCACTCCTGTGGCCCTGATAATGCTTGATTCAGAGTGCCCGATGCTAAATAAAGCAAAGCACGTGGCGGGGGTGGGGGTGGGGTTGATCCTCCTTTAGCGCATTTCCCGTTCAGCCTAAATCCTCACGGTGACCGCTGGTCAGTGGTCAGGAGCTCAGTTGTCGTAGATGCCAACATAGAGGCGTGTTTCCCGTCTGATAGACCGAGTGCTCCGTGAGGAATGGCAGCTCCCTCATCGACCTGTCCCCACTCATCCACCGCACCGCGGGTTACGAAGCGTACGATGAGAGTGAGGACGACCGCTCAGACACCAGCCCCGACTTCTACATCAACATCTGCCAGCCGCTCAACCCCATGCATGGGGTAGCCTGCCCCGCCGGCACCGCTGTGTGCAAGGTTCCTGTGGATGGCTCCCCGATAGTGAGTATGGGGCCCGAGGGCAGAGGCCGTCCCACAGGGTGTTTCAGCAGCCCCCCCGGCATGTCGTGTGTCTTGCTGTTGGTGGAGAGTCTTCAGGCAGAACGAACGGGGAAGTGAGCTGGGACTCTGTGATTTTGGGTCCGCCAGGGGAAGAGGAATGTGAGGGTTTGTGCATTGAGCTGTCACTTGTTGTGATAGAAGTTACGGAAGAAAATGTGAACACGTGTGGGGAGCTGTGGCATTTTTGTTATCAGGTTACAAGTCCCCAAGGATGTTGATGGAGCTCGGTGTCTGCTTGAGTGCGGGTCTTGGGTCATTAAAAGCTTGTGAAATACAAGCATGTTCTTTGGTAAATGAGTTTATAGTTAAGGGCGTGAGCCAGTTGGCTAATAACTGAGCATTCTGCCCTGAAAGCTTCAGTGTACGCCAGCATTTCCCAGCGTAGGTTTGGGCCTCCAGGCATTGCCTTCACGAGTTATGGTCACGTTTTGTCCAGTTCTCAGCGTTGTTATTTGAAATGAGATGCGCCCCAGGAGTGGTCTGTTTCTCACTTGCTTTAACTGTGGGTCCGGTCCCGAGGGACCTAGATGTCCTTGTAATGGATGGACGTTACCGGTGGTGCGGGTGGGGAGAGACATGGGCAGTGGTTGGGGACGTTGGCCGTGATGTGAGCTTGACCAGAGCGTGGCTGTGTGACAAGCGCGGGGCCTGGACAGTTGGTGTTGGCAGGAAGTGCTTGTGGTCAGCCTTCCCGGCGGTGGCCGGGGAGCCATCTTCTCCTGCGTGGCTACCTTCTTCCAGGTTTAAAAATAATAGAGGCAGTTCTCTAACCAGAGAGGGTGGTGTGTCATCGTGGCCCCAGCGTGGTGAACAGAGCGTGTTGTGTGGCTTCATTCACACTCACACACTCATCTCTCACACACCACACACATTCATCTCTCACCACATCCACACACTCATCTCACACATACCTCACACTCATCTCTCTCACACACACCTCACACACACACTCATCACACACACTCATCTCTCACACACCGCACACACACACATCTCTCACACACCGCACACACTCATCTCACACACACCTCACACTCATCTCACACACCACATACACTCACACACACCTCTCACACCACACACATTCATCTCTCACCACATACACACACTCATCTCACACACACCTCACACTCATCTCTCTCACACACCTCACACACACTCATCACACACACTCATCTCTCACACACCGCACACACACACTCATCTCACACACACCTCACACTCATCTCACACACCACATACACTCACACACACACACCTCTCACACCACACACATTCATCTCACCACATACACACACTCATCTCACACACACCTCACACTCATCTCTCACACACACCTCACACCCACTCATCACACACACACTCATCTCACACACCGCACACACTCATCTCACACACACACATCTCTCACACCACACACACACTCATCTCTCTCCACATACACATACTCATCTCACACACACACCACACTCATCTCACACACACACACCTCACACACAGACTCATCTCACACACACACACACTCATCTCTCACACCACACACATTCATCTCTCACCACATACACACACTCATCTCACACACACCTCACACTCATTTCTCACACACTCATCACACACACACTCATCTCTCACACACTGCACACACACACTCATCTCACACACACATCTCACACACCGCACACACACTCATCTCACACACACACACACTTCTCACACCACACACATTCATCTCTCACCACATACACATACTCATCTCACACACACACCACACTCATCTCTCACACACACACACCTCGCACACACACTCATCTCACACACACACACATCTCTCACACCACACACATCTCTCACCACATACACTCATCTCACACACACCTCACACTCATTTCTCTCACACACACATCACACACACACACTCATCTCTCACACTGCACACACACTCATCACACACACATCTCACACACCGCACACACACTCATCTCACACCTCACACTCATCTCACACACCACATACACACTCATCTCACACACACATCTCACACCACACACACACTCATCTCTCTCCACATACACATACTCATCTCACACACACACCACACTCATCTCTCCCACACACACCTCACACACACACTCATCTCTCACACACACACTCATCTCTCACACACCGCGCACACACACTCATCTCACACACATCTCTCACACACTGCACACACTCATCTCACACACCACATACACACATCTCACACACACACATCTCACACACTGCACACACACTCATCTCACACACCTGCACACACTCATGTCACACACACCTCACACATCTCTCACACACCACACACACACTTATCTCAAACATACACTCATCTCACACACATCTCACACACACACTCATTTCTCACACCACACACACAATCTCACACATCTCACACACAGTCATCTCACACACACTCATCTCACACACCAGACACACACTCATGTCACACACACCGCACACTCATCTCTCACACAGCACATAGACACTCTTCTCAGACACACTCATCTCTCACACACCACACACACACACTCATCTCTCACGCATCGGATACACACACATCTGACATACATACTCATCTCTCACACACTTACCATATACACATCTCTCTCACACACACCTATCACACACACACATTCGTCTCACATATGCACTCGTCTCACATATTTGCTCGTTTCACACACACTTGCCACATACACACACTCATCACACACACTTATCTCACCCACACACTTGTCTCGCATATGCACTTATCTCACACGCACACTCATCTCTCACACACACACACACACATACATACACACCATTCCTGGCCAATCACATTTCTTTCATTTTTGTGCCTATTTGCTCAAAAACACTGGCTGAGCAGCCGGTGTGTGCCAGGGGCTGAGCGAAGCCACAGAAGGTGGTGGGGGTGTGAGTGTGTGCTGTGCGCCCCCCGCGGACACGCCTCAGCGCCGCTGAGGAGATGGGGCAGCCGTGTGTGTTCCTGTCTCCAGCCAGCAGGTCAAGGGACGGAGCAGCGTTCCCACTGTGACCTGACTCCTGTTGCCTAGAATCTTTGAAAGTGGACCCTGAGTAGATGCCTTGGTGATAAATTTGTCCCTTAGTCAAGCGTTAGTCACTCAGTGGTGTCCGACTCTGCGACCCCACGGACTGTAGCCTCCAGGCTCCTCTGTCCATGGGGTTCTCCAGGCAAGGATACTGGATGTGAGTTGCCATGCCCTCCTCCAGGGGATCTTCCCCACCCAGGGGTTGAACCCGGGTCTCCTGCGTGGCAGGCAGATCATTACCATGTGAGCCCCAGGGAAGCCCAGCCCTGAGCAGAAGCACAGCCGCTGCTGCTCCTGTGGCCGACGCCCGCTGGCCAAGCGAGGCTCTCTTTTTGTGCCTCACTGTCAGGCCTTTGCAGGTGAGCCGCTGGTAACAGGGTTTCTTTAGGTGCTACTTGTCCTCAAAACTGAGGACATGAAGTTTTTGTAACTTCTCTGTCAGCCCTTACTCCTCTAACCTGGGGAACGATTACCTTCCCGAAACGTCGTCTGCTTTCTCTTTGTTCAGGATATTGGCCGAGTGGCAGGACCTCCGATCCTCAACCCCATAGCCAACGAAGTTTACTTGAACTTTGAAAGCAGCACCCCTTGCTTGGCGGACCGACATTTCAACTACACCTCACTGATCACGTTTCACTGTAAGCGGGGCGTGAGCATGGTAAGTGAGCACTGGTGTACAAGGTAGGAGCTGGTGTGCGGGTCGGCCAGCCAGAGCCGGAGGCCCACGAAGCCTGTTTCGGACGAGGGCTGCCCGTGTTCACAGCACCTGCTGCGCACCGGGTGCCGTACCAGTGGTGTGTGGAACCATTTCAGGTCCTAAGTTTAGCAATAAGTAGGCCCTCCTTGAGTTACCAGGGCAGATTTTGCACAAGGAGGCTTGTTGTAATAAATGCCCGAGCAAAGAAGTAGCCTTCTTCACCTTTGCCTGGAAGTGAAAGAAGGTGTTAGTCACTCAGTCATGTCTGACTCTGTGCGACCCCATGGACTGTAGCCCGCCAGGCTGCTCCGTCCGTGGGATTCTCCAGACAAGAATACTGGATTGGGTTGCCGTTCTCTTCTCCATGAGTTTCCTGCATTGCAGGCAGATTCTTTACTGTCTGAGCTACCTGCCTACCATCATACTAAAATGTCAACTTTGGTTTTCTTTTTTTGAATTTTAACATTACTGATTTTGTTCTTGTTGGGAAGTCAGACATTTTGGCAGCTGTAATCGTTCAGGATGTAATTCATATTTCACAAATTAGCAAATGAAAGAAGACCTTTGGGGTAAAAGTTTCAGTAGCTACGAGAGTGTACCATCTACTTTAAAGGAGGCCATTGATTTTTCTTTTATGTGCAGTTAAAAAACAGCTTCCTGTAAAAAAAGAGCGCTGTTTTGTTGTAAGGAGTTTCGTGTAAGTTTTCTCTTGCCTTCCATCTGGGAACAGGAGATAAACCAGTGGTTTGCGGCTCCTGTTTCGTGATGACCTGGGAGGGCTGCCTGACGTCACGTGGCCCTGCAGGGGCGGGGGTCCCCACCACTGCTCCACCAGAATGCTCTGTGCTGGCGGCCTGGGTCTCAGCCCCCTGTGCTGCCTGTTTATTTTGTATTAGAGTATAGTCGTTTAAGCAAAGAGAAGGAGATGGTCGGGTGGCATCACCGACTCAATGGGCGTGAATTTGGGCCAACTCCGGGAGACAGTGAGGGCCAGGGAGGGCTGACGCGCTGCGATCCATCGAGTCGCAAAGAGCCGGCCACGACTTCGTGACCGAACAGCACAGTGGCATAGCCACTAACTGTTGTGATAGTTCCAGTGAACAGCGAAGGGACTCAGCCAGACACATACATGCGTCCATTCTCCCCCCAGACTCCCCTCCCATCCAGGCTGCCACTTAACATTGAGCAGAGTTCTCTGTGTTCTGTAGCAGGTCTTTTTTTGGTTATCCATTTTAAATATAGCATTGTGTACGTGTCCATCGGAAACTCTCTAAACTCTCTCTTCTGCCATACTTGTGCTTCTGAAATTCCTAAACTCTGTAAAGCTTACAAGTCCTTTGATGGGAATGGGCGATGTGGGTGAGTGGATGGTGGCAGGAAGTGGCTCGCGGCCGCCTTCCCAGGAAGGGCTGCCATCCTGGGCGTCTGCATGGAAACCTCACAGCTCCTGGACCAACATGTCGCCCCCGTTCACATGTTGCGGAGTGGGAGGGGAGTCCCGAATGACCGAGGTGCGGGCAGCCGTGATCCACTAGCCTCTCTTGTCTCTGCGCGTGCGTCTGCGTGTCTGGGGGTGTCTGGACGCATGTCTGCAGGTGCCCCCCAGACTCGTGCTGGGTCTCAGAGTGGTGGAGTGCTGAGAGCAATGAGTGTTTGGTGGGGCTCAGAAGCAGGGCATCTCACGCTGCATGTGCGGTCCAGTTCAGAGAGACATTTAATGAACTCTCCTTCCCCTACATTTTTTTATCTTTAGTGGAAATATTTCCTCCACGTACATTAATAGGAAAATGCATTCTCAGCAACAATTAATGAAATTCCTCATCTATTTTTACGGCTGCCGCGGAACGAGGGAGGGGAGGCAGTGAGGACGTTGATGGATATTTATTTAGATACTCAGCCTGTGGAATGTCCGGCTGGATCGTGTCTCGCCCTCAGTATAAACATCCCCTCAGTCTCCAGAGACGTGGGTGGGGACAGCCCCTCGAATGTACAGGAAACGCTCGCTCCCTCCTCTGCCGCCGGAGACTCTTCAGTGTCTCAGGCTTCCCTGTCGGAAAGTTTAAAGACCCCCCCACCCTTTCTCTGAGCTGGTGGTCTGGAGTGCTGGCATGCTACGTGCAGGGACACAGGGGCCTGAGGGGCGGAGGGGAGTTGGGTGCAGGCAGGCCTGCCTGGTGGGGCTGCTGCTTGCTCGCCCCTGGCGAAGACGGTGGCTCCCTGCTCTTGGAGAGAGCCCACCGTGGGTCACCTGGGACCCCTGCTGGTCTGGGAGCATCTCTGAGCCCACAGCGCCTGGGGCAGGGGTCCCCGGCCCTGCGGGGGAAGCGGGAAGGTTACTGTGTTCGTTAATCCACGTGGATTTCACACCTGCCCCCGCCCCCCAAAACAGGGGACGCCAAAACTGCTGAGGACCAGTGTCTGTGACTTCGTGTTCGAGTGGGAGACCCCGCTGGTCTGTCCCGACGAAGTGAAGACGGAGGGCTGCTCCCTCACGGACGAGCAGCTGTACTACAGCTTCAACCTGTCCAGCCTCTCCAAGAACACCTTCAAGGTAACGCTGTGCCCCAGAGCCTGTGACCTCGGGGCCCCTGCTGCCTGGCATCGCTCTCAGGCTCCTCTGTGTGTTACAATGCGGCCTCCATGAGCGCTGGAGAACCTGCGGTCCCTCAGGCACTGTGGGGGTCTGGGGGACGGACAGGAATGGTCCTCACTCTGTCCCCAGTGCGGGCTCGGCCTGCCAGGGGCGCTGGACAGTGTGCCAACCAGTCACGGCTTGTACCCTAGCTGTGCCCCGTGGTTCAGAGTGAGTCTTTCTCGTGGGCTTGGCGAGTCATTCAGTGAGGAAGGTCACGGGGCCTGTTCCAGGTTGCGGATGGAGAGCAGGAGGCCGCTCAGGGCCGTGTGAGTGACCACGTGCCCGAGGGGGTGGGACCAGCGGAGCCCACGTGGCTCTGCCTCTGCCTGCTGCCCAGAGACCGCCCTCCAGCCCCGACCTGAGACACATTTGGGTGTCAGGGGCTGCTCTCACCCCAGCCTGAATGTCGGGGGGCTGTGCTTCAGAGGCTGGGGCCCACATTCCTGTGGCATGGACGTTACAGAGTCACACAGCTGTGGACCAAGCTGTCCCTGCGATGTAGATGTTGTTGAGTCCCACGGCTGTGGGCCAAGCCCACAAGATCCCGGCGCCTCCTGGCGTGTGGCAGCCGGGGAGCGGTGAGCTCTGAGTCGTACGCCCAGGTGCCAGCCATCTGGCTCCTAGAACAAGAGACCTTGCCTCGGCGCAGGCCTCCAGGACGGGTGTGCGGTAGCTTAGAGCCTGCAGAGGCGGGGCGGCCAGTGAGAACCATGTTCAGTTAGGTCGTGGCCGCTCTGTGCTCAGTCCCAAGTCCTCAGCACTCTGGGGTTACTGGCAGGAGACGTGGCTTAGGGTAGGGGGCAGGCAGCCGGAGCCTCGTGGGAGCGTGGTCTATAGTGCTGCACCAAGATGCACGGCCTTGGTGAGGAGGGATGTGCCTGGGAGTGGCCAGGGCATCGTGCTCTGCAGGGGGGCCAAGGCGGGTGAGCTCTCAGGCACTTGCACGGCCCGTGGACAGAGCTCCGCCTTCCTGCTCGTGCCCCCCCCGCTCCCCCCCTCCACCAGCCCCTGCGCTGGCCTTGCTCCTCCTGGAGACCCAGTCACAGCATGGGGCGGTGTCTCTGCAGGTGACCCGAGGCCCGCACACCTACAGTGTGGGGGTGTGCACCGCAGCCGCAGGCTTGGATGAAGGAGGCTGCAAGGATGGCGCTGTCTGCCTGCTGTCCGGGAGCAAGGGGGCATCTTTCGGGCGGCTGGCGTCCATGAAGCTGGACTACAGGCATCAGGACGAAGCCGTCATTCTGAGTTATGCCAACGGAGACACTTGCCCTCCGGGTAAGTCTTTGCGGGCGGGCGGAGTGTCTGTTCCCAGTAGACATGGAATTAGACACGGCAGCAGAAGGGAACTCAGGAATGACGCTCCAGATGCCGTGAGCCCCAGCACACGGAATGGTCCATCCTACCAGCCCTGAGTGTGAGCGCTCGGGCCCACGAACAGTCAGTCAATTTAGGGGGGCTTCCCTCGGGGAATCGTTGTTCAAGGTGACCGCCCCTGCCGGGCGCAGCTGACGCGGTGCAGATAATCAGGGTCACTCTGATTTCCCCTTCCCAGAAACTGAGGACGGCGACCCGTGTGTGTTCCCCTTCTTGTTCAATGGGAAGAACTACGAGGAGTGTGTCGTGGAGAGCAGGGCCAGGCTCTGGTGCGCAACCACCGCCAACTACGACAGAGACCACGAGTGGGGCTTCTGCAAGCACTGTAAGTGGACGCGCCGGGGCCCCCGCTGGCAGGCACGGTAGCCCTGCACCCACTGGAGGCCTGGCTTCATGCTCAGATCTTCCTGGACTGTCCGCATTAGTGGCAGCGCTTCTGTTGCATATGGTGTTTTCTCGCCGGGGCTATTTTCCGTAAAGAAAAGTCATCCTTAGTTGCTCTAGGGGGCCAGGTGACAGATAGGTGTGGGGGCGGTCAGCTCTCCCCCTCCCCAGCTCCAGGGGCTTGTGTCCGCATGCCAGCTTTTTCAGCACCAGTGGCTCATGTCCACACTCGTTAGAATCGCTGCTGTCCCAGGTCTGCAGGGTGGTGAGGGGTCCTCAAGTCTGCAGGGCCTCGTCTGCTGACCGTCGGCTCTGCAGTGCGCTGTGCCGGGCAGGGGTCGGGGAGGCTCTCAGTGCCCTTGCTGCCATGGAGAGAATGGACCCACGAGAGTCTTAGTAACATGCAGGGCACAGACAGATGTGGGTTCTCAAGGAAAGTGACGGGACGGGTGCACGACAAGTTGTTTAGTTCTTGTAAGTGGCCATGGAACAAAGTGATACATGTTGAGGAATTAGGGCTTCCCTGTGGGCTCAGACAGGAAAGAAGCTGCCTGCAATGCAGGAGACCTGGGTTCAATCCCTGGCTCGGAAAGAGCCCCTGGAAAAGGGAGCGGCAACTCACTCCAGTATTCTTGCCTGGAGAATTCCATGGACAGAGGAGCCTGGCGGTCTACAGTCCGTGGGGTCACAAAGAATTGGACACGACTGAGTGACTCACATACACACACACACACACACACACAAGGAATTAGAAACATTAAGTCTACAAGGGACTACTGTAGCCTTCTTTGGAGGCTTATTACGACAGGATCTTTTTCCTGGTAGGTTAGATGACATATTTTTAGCTTATCACAGGATTCTTATTGTTATCGTTATCATTCGTATTTTAATCAAGTAATACCTGTTCTCAAGGAGTTGTACTGTTGCTGTGGGGTGGTTAAGTGTGGAAGGGGAACTTGGTCCTAATTTTAAAGTTGAAATGGGAATGAAACACAGAAGGAAGTGGGGAGTGGCTGGGGACGGACAGCACCCCTCAGCGCCAGTGCCACGAAGGGGGGCACCCTGGCTGGGCGGGGGCCTGACACTCTCCTCGTGTGCCGCCCCAGCCACCAGCCACCGGACGTCCACCATCATCTTCAAGTGCGACGAGGATGCCGACGTGGGGCGGCCCCAGGTCTTCAGCGAGGTGCGCGGGTGCGAGGTGACCTTCGAGTGGAAGACGAAGGTGGTCTGCCCCCCAAAGAAGATGGAGTGCAAGTTCGTCCATAAGCACCGGACCTACGACCTGCGGCTGCTCTCGTCCCTCACCGGCTCCTGGTCCTTCGTCCACGACGGAGCCTCGTGAGTACCTCCCCCCACCAGCCCGCCGGCCGCGTCTGTCGCAGGCCCAGCATCCCGATGGGGCGAGTGCGCAGAGCTTCAAGCTCCGATTCTGAAGGTGGGATGGCCTCGGGCCTCTGCTTGGGCAGGCCTGGTGTATTCTGGGGGGTTTGGAAGCAGAGGCAGCTAAAGCCAGCCTTGAGATCCCAAAGCAGCTGGTGAGCAGCTGCAGGCCCGATGGAATCAGGCGTGGTTTGCTTCTTGTCTGGGACGCTGTCCATGTTGGGCTTTCCTGGTAGCTCAGTTGGTAAAGAATCTGCCTGCAGTGTGGGTGACCCAGGCTCCATCCCTGGGTCAGGAAGATCCCCTGGAGAAGGAGATGGCAACCCACTCCAGTATCCTGGCCTGGAGAATCCCATGGACGGAGGAGCCTGGCGGGCTACAGTCCATGGGGTCGCAACAGTCGGACACGACTTTGACTAAACCACCCGTCTGTGTTGAGTTGATGGGGGTGTTAACTTGCCCTGGTTTGCTTCCCCAACTACCTCGGCCATGCTGGCCCGACCGCTCCACGCTTAGAGCAGTGGGGAATGTGGACCCAGAAGCCTCGGGAACCTGAAGACGGGGGACGCCTTGCCGCCTGAGTCTCGGGACTCACCCCGTGTGTCCCCTGCGCGTGTTTTCAGCGTCCGCTCACTCTCTGGCCTTTGTTTACCCAGAGGCCTGTGTCAGGGCTGTGTCCAGAGGAGCTGGGAGACGCTCGGACGGTAGCCTCTTCTGAAAGGGTGGGAAGAGCTGCCCCCAAGCGTGTCGGGACAGACGCCGACCTTGCTCGCCTCCCGTGTGTCGTTCTGCAGGTACTACATCAACCTGTGTCAGAAAATATACAAGGGACCCCAGGACTGCTCGGAGAGAGCCAGCGTGTGCAAAAGGAGTGCCTCTGGCGAGGTGCAGGTCCTCGGGCTCGTTCACACGCAGAAGCTGGATGTTGTAGGTAAGGCCCTGCGGTCACACGTGTTGCCTCTGAGTTGGGAAGATGAGGGTGTCGTCCTGGGACTGGAGGGTCAGCGCTGGCTTCCGTCGGAACCTGCAGGAGTGTTATTCTCAGTAACCATTTCTCAGGCAGCCTGGGGCCTCCTGAAGCGTTAGATAAGCACGGTCATGTTCTCTGAGACGGCAGGTCCCGGTCTGTGTCTAGAGGGCTCGGTGGTCTTGGGATGTCCAGGGTTCCTCCGAGTCCCTGCTCCAACTGTGGGCCGAGTGCCTGAGTCTCCCCGTACACTGGCATGGGTTTATTCGGGAGAAGCTGGACGACAAACACGAAAACGTGGTCAGGACCATCCAGATGCATCCTCGTAAATGTCTTACTAATTTGACATCGGAAAATGAAGCTCTTTGTTAATAGTTCTGATGGAGAATTTCTTTTGCAGTTGGTTGTTGAGTGAAAGACTCTCGTCACGCGAAGGGAGAAGGTTGGGCTTTCTTCTTTTAGGGACAGTCAGGGCTGGTGGAAGGGACAAGAAAGAAAACCGTCACTGTGCCTGTTCAGCGGTGGGGCGGGGGGGGGGCAGTCCCCAAGCTGTCCTGATGAAAGCATGGGGAAACTTAGTCCACTTGAGCTGTTGAAATGGAAAAAGGAAATTCTGGAGGACAGCTGTCACCCTGGAGAGAAACCCCTGACTCTGCAGGTTGGAAGTGGGGGTGAAGTCACCCTCCGCCTGGGCCCCAGCAGAAATGTCCAGACCTCCCAGCCCGTGACCTTGGAGACCTTGGTTGTTGCTGCCATGAAGGGCACCGGGGGCTGAGGGTGGTTCTCTTCCTGTGCCTCGTCATCGTGTGGACGTGTGACCCGGGTCTTCCCACAGCCGAGTGCAAAGACTAGGAGGTTGAAGCCTCCTGAAAAGCATAGTGAGACCTCCTGTTCTCTGACACGCCAGGTGGGATCTTGCCTCTCAGGCCCCAACAGGACAACCGTCTAAGGCCCGTCACCATGACCCCACATTCACTTAGGGGACATCACCTTATGGGGTGAAGAGATGGACTTCACAGAAACTGAGGACCAACAGTCCTCAGAAACTGTGCTTGATATGTGTGCGTGTGTCATACATGTGCGTGTGTCATATATGTGTGTGTGCACATGTAACGTTCAGCAGTTCTTCAGGTCGGCGTCTTAGTCCACTTCTCAGGCTGAGTGCCGAGGCCTGGAAGGTCAAGAGTGCTGCCCATCTCGTCTGCGGTGGGGGGAGCACTTGAGCAAGACCTCCACCTGTTGTTTCCATATTCCAGAAGTTTAAGCATTTCTCTTCAAAGCTGGGAAACTTCCAGAATTTTACAGAGAAGCCCAATTATTTATAACAAATTCACCCAGAGTAGCTTTGACCGTGATGGGGGCCGGGAGCCTGGGTCTCACCCCTCAGCTCCCCTTGAGTGGCCCCTGTGCCTCGGCTGTGCCTGGAGGACCCCTGGCAGCTGGCACTGCCCATTCTGGGCCCACTGCCCCTAAGGATGTGGGTTGGGTGTGAGTGCCAGGTCCGAGGACCGCCCTGTGCCAAGAGCCAGGCCTGAGACCGCTGTGTCCCGGCCCCTGGAGCCACCGTCCGTCTGCTGAGCGGGGCTGGGCTCGGGCGTCCCCAGGGCAGCTCTCAGAACCTCTGGCCCCTGGGAGCCGGGCCGCTGAAAGCGTGTCCCCGCTTCCCTTGGCCCCTGCGGACTAGAGCTCTGCTGGTTCCTCAGCCACGCCCTCTTCAGAAGCAGGAAGAGCCCTGTGTGGAGCCGGGAGAGCGAGCAGACCAGGGCAGTTCTGTGTGGGCCGTCTCTCTGCGGGGTGGAGGTCTCGCCCCTGCCCCGTTCGTCCCGGGGCACGTGGGGGAAGCGCTGGGCTGGCACAGAGGTTGCTGGGGACCTCAGGCTGCCGCCGTGACCTGCAGTCTAGCCCTGCACGCACGCCGTGCAGGGGCTCCCCGCTCGGCCCTGAGCTCCACGCCCTGGGGTCTCCCTGTCACACAGGCGTGTGCTCACAGGTAGGGGCTGAGGTGTGACCCGCGGTCTCCTCTGGCCACACAGGTAGTGACGCGGGCCAGGTGCGAGTCACCAGGCTGGCAGTGCTGACCGCCAGGGTGATGAGTCTCCAGAGCCACTTGTGACCTTGAGGCTCCTAGGATGCCCTGGAGATAACGTCAGTTCAATGGTCTGTGTTTCAGATGACAAAGTCATCGTAACTTACTCTAAAGGCCACCATTGTGGGGACAATAAGACGGCGTCTGCTGTCATCGAGCTGACCTGTGCCAAGACAGTGGGGCGGCCTTCGTTCATGAGGTGAGGGTGCGGGGTCCCCCGGCCCAGGGGGGAGCTGGGTGCTGGGCGGGCTGGGCCCCCATCAGAGCTCCTCCCCACGGTTTCTGCTTGGCGGCTTAGTGTGTGTGCTGCAGAGAGGATACTGGGGCTGTCACAGTAGCGAGGGGGGGACCGGCCCCTAAGACTCCTAGCCTGATGGGGCCAGGGCCACTCCGCAAGGGAGGAGTCCTGGATGGAGGCTGGCACCCTTGCACGAGGCTGATAAAGTGGGATTTCACCGGGCTCATCTTCAAGGTCGCAGTGTAACTAAGGCTTCACTGATCGGTGCCGCCCATGGCCAGCTGTTCAGGTGGCCGGTCTGGGACCCCCGGCAGGTGGGGCGGCACCACCTGGAATGCCCTTTTATTTTGCTGGAAATCTCCGCCTCCGGTCCTAGGAGGGCGTTTGGCCAGCAGAGGGAGCGTGTGAGCTGTGCTTGGTGAACAGACACAATTTCATTACAGAAGCGGGGCTTGGGAAAGGGGAGACCCAGGAACTGTCAAAGGGTTGAAATCAATGCTTGTAAAGCAGGCTTTGAAAAATATGGGAGCAGATTTTCCCAGCTGTTAGATGTTGCCCAGTGTCTAAGTGTAAAAAAGTTACATGTTGAAGTGCTTGCCTGCTTTTTTTTTTTCCACGTACTGGTTGAGCTGGATGGTGTTGGGGAAGGGAGATGAAGTCGCTCTCCCAGCCTAGAGCGGCTGGTCCCTGGCTGGGGGCGGGGAGGGCTGGGTGGTGGGCGGCTCCCAGGATGGAAGGGCAGCTGGGCGGTTGGGGGCTCCCAGGGCAGAAGGGCAGCTGGGCGGTGGGGGCGCTCCCGGGGCCCTGGCAGGCAGGTGGAAGGGCGGCTGTGACCGCGGTCCACGTGCCTCTGCAGGTTCGACGTCGACAGCTGCACCTACCACTTCAGCTGGGACTCGCGAGCGGCCTGTGCCGTGAAGCCTCAGGAGGTGCAGATGGTGAACGGGACCATCATCAATCCCGCCAACGGCCGGAGCTTCAGCCTCGGGGATATTTACTTCAAGTAAGTGGGGCCGTTTTGTGGCAGCGCCACCCCATAATCCCCCCATCTTTGCCCGGCTGAAGGCTGTGAGATGAAGACGTCCGTGTGTTTGCGTGTTTTAGTTGCCATTTCCAGGTACCCTTGTCACGTCTGGCTCAAACAGAGGGCAGACATTGCTTAGCTGTTCGAGTCGAACCCCAAAGATGGTGAGGTCTCTTGAATGTGAAAATAACATCACTCCTCCTCTTAGCATTTGTGATAAGCCCAGAGGTCGGAGCTGGAACCTTCTGGTCTGATTTTTGATGAGGAACCTTCTGGCTTTACTAGTTTCTCTTTTTTAAGTTTCTTAGCAGCGTCACTAGGTGGGTCCCGGGATCTAGGGCTGTCCCCGAGCCCTTTTCTGTCTCTTCAGACGATTCAGCGCCTCTGGGGACATTAGAACCAACGGGGACAAGTATGTGTACGAGATCCAGCTCTCATCCATCACGGGCTCCAGCAACCCTGCCTGCTCCGGGGCCAGCATCTGTCAGAGGAAGGCCAACGACCAGCACTTCAGTCGCAAAGTCGGAACCTCCAACCAAACCAGATACTACGTCCAAGGTAATTCTCTCCACCCGCATGCCACGTTTAGCTTCCTCGGAGGCACATTAACCTTTTCATGAACATACACTCCGTTCAGTTAAAACGTCAGATCGGTTCTAACATGAAAGGCCCAGGTCCAGTCCTGTGTCTTGTGGACTGAGCAGCACATGTCAGGGTCCCAATGGTTCACTGTCGGGAAGACTTAGATCCTAAACAGATGTGCAAAGCCTGGTCTAAACCAGAGGTGGTGAGGTGGGCGTGGAGGACCACAGCCAGAATTACTTTTGGTTGGTGTGGTTTTCATCATGATGCTTCTTTGAAACTTCAGATGCTGCTAGGGGAGGGTAAGAGATTTTGTATTTGTCAAAAGGATGAAAAGAGGGAGGCCTGGCCCAAGTGTCCACAGTGGGTATGGAGGAAGGCCTTCCGCTACATGGATGCAGCTTTGTCCTGTATTTCTTTCTTTCCTTCCTTTTTGTTGAGATAAAACTGACATAGAGCCATAGCTCAGATGGTTAAGAACCTGCCTGTAATGCAGGAGACCTGGGTTCGCTCCCTGGGTGGGGAAGATCCCTTGGAGAAGGAAATGGCAACTCATTCCAGTATTCTTGCCTGGAGAGTTCCATGGACAGAGGAGCCTGGGGGGCTGCCGTCCATGGGGTCTTAAAGAGTCGGACAGAACTGAACAACTAAAACTGTATTAGTTTAAGGTGTCCAGAATAACAATCTGAGTTATATACATTATGAAATGATTATCACAGGAAACTTGGTGACTGTCCATCATGTCCTATAGGTACAAACTTAAAGAAGTAGGAAAAAAAATATGTTTCTCTTATAGTGAGAACTCTTAGGATTTATTCTCTTGACATACAGCAGGGTTCGTTATATTTAGCATGTGGTGTGTGGCATCCTGAGTATTACACCCCTGGTAACTGCAAAGCTTCTCTCTTTTTCTGTGAGTTTGTTGGTTTGTTTCTGAAACGTAATTGACCTGCCGTGCCATATTAGTTCCAGTTGCATGACAGCGTTTTAAACATTTCCGTACACTTCAAAATCATTACCACTCTAGGTCTGGTTGTCATCTGTCACCACGCAAAGAAGTGACATAATTATTGACTGTATTCCCATACTCTGCACTTCATATGTACGCTCTTTTATCATGCAACTGGACATTTGTGCCTCCTCATCCCCCTCACCCATGTCTTTCCTAATTCCTTCTTGACCTGGAAAGAATATTTCCAGGAGGCAGCTCGTGTGTTTTTGTTTTCAACAACTAGTCTTCCTTTCATGGTTTGATTTTTGAACTAGGTGAATGAACTTGCTTTTTTTAAAAACAGTTAAATGTGTTTACAAAACCAGCTGACTTTTGACCTCCCCGAGAGGAGGTGGGGGTGGGTAGCTGCTCCCTGAGTAGGTGGAGTCTCAGAGAGGTTTCCGTGCACAGGTGGTAAATAAGCCAGTCTCTGTGCTTGGCAGTGCCCACTGGAGCTGGGCAGAGTCCTGCCAGGTCAGCCTGGCTCGCGTCCACGCCTCCCCATCAAGAGCACCTGCAGGCACTCTGCCACTTCTCCTCGGGCCTTCCCGCTGGCACACCTCGGCCTGCTCACCCCCACCCCACTTCCCCCCTGCCACACCCAGCTCGGGGCTCCCTTCTCTCTCCCAGCAGCACTGCCGCTGGTGGGTCTGCAGCAGTGGCCCAGCTCCACGCTGCAGCCCTGAGCAGGGGCCCAGGTACCAGGCTGAGAACGTTATGTCTGTAAGGCCTATGTCTAGTCTAGTTGGCCTCTTGCAGTCCCCAGGCTTAGAGAGCGTGTGTGTGTGTGTGTGTGTGTGTGTGTGTGTGTACATGCGTACATCTGTGTGTGTGCATTTATTTATTCTTGGTTAGTTAAATCCCTTTCTTACCTTTTCACTCCATTCACTCACCACCAGTAGGCAATAGGTTTGGTTTTAAGACCTTTGTCCACGTACCAGGAAGAAGTGCAGTTTAACCCCACCCTGCCACGCGTCTGCGTTCCTTCCAGAGGGCGGGAGGCCGCCAGGCCCATCTCTGGCTGAGGTTCGGTGTTGCCACCTTGGTTCCTCACCAACCTCATGGGTTTGTGTCCACAGTCCAGGCTGTGGGGCAGCCGTCTCAGGTCATAGCTCAGCCGGGTACGTACCAGTGAGGACCCCGGGGGTCCCCTGAGCCCAGCCCACATGGCCGCCCTCAGGGCTGGCCTCCGCTCAGTCCGCCGCACACACCGCACACCCTGGCCCTCTAGCGGGGGCCGACTGCGAACTGGCCGCCAAGCTGTCCTCACAAGGCAGGGTCTACACAGGCACCCCTTGCATCTCACACCAGCTGCAGGTTCAGGGGGCGCTCCTTAGGTGTGATAGCTCATTAGAAAGGTACTACGAAGAGCTGTCTTAGTCATGCTTACAGTTTATTTCAGTGAAAGGATATAAATTAAAACCAGCCAGTGGGAGAAGCGCCGTAGGGTAAAGTCCAGGAGGGAGCCAGACACTTCTGGTGTCTTCTCCCTGTGGAGTCAGGAGGTGTTAACGTGCAAGTGTGTGACAGCATGAATGTGTACAACACGCAAGGAAGCTCGGGAGCTGACCAGGGAGGCCCGCCCGTGCCTCCGTGTCCAGGGGTTTAGTGGCTCTTCATTGTGTATGCTTGACTGATTAGTCAGTGTTTCAGTTGGTTTGCTGACTGGTTGGTTGACTGGTTGGTTGGTTGGTTGGTTGGTTGACTGGCTGGTTGGTTAGTGGGTTAGTTGACTCTTCGGTTAGTGGGTCGGTTGGCTGGTTGACTAGTTGACTGGTTGGTTAGTAGGCTGGTTGGTTGGCTGATTTGCTGGTTGATTGGTTGCCTACATGGTCAACCCGGGTGTCCAGGCAGACTGAGACGTGGGCAGCCCCCACTCCACATCGTGTTGTTTGCTGAGGACAGAGGCCAGACCTGTCTTAGGGCAAGGTTCAAGTCTCTCCCGCTTCCTGACTTAGGGCAGGGGCTCCATATTGTGTGTGAGCAGTCTGTGAAGAGCTCCTCCGGGACATGAGACGAAGGACCCTTTCGTCTGACTTTAAGCCTCTGCAGACCTTTCGCAGATGATGGAGAAGTAAACTCAGCCCGCTGTCGAAGCACCGTGTTCATGCTGCTGTGCCTTTTTGACAGATGGCGACCTGGATGTGGTGTTTGCCTCGTCCTCCAAGTGTGGAAAAGATAAGACAAAGTCTGTGTCCTCCACCATCTTCTTCCACTGTGACCCCCTGGTGAAGGACGGGATCCCCGAGTTCAGCCATGAGACCGCCGACTGCCAGTACCTCTTCTCCTGGCACACCTCTGCGGTGTGCCCGCTGGGGTAAGTGGGGCGCTGGCCCACAGCATCCCCCAGCCCCA
Organism: Capra hircus; assembly: GCF_001704415.2. NCBI lineage: Eukaryota > Metazoa > Chordata > Mammalia > Artiodactyla > Bovidae > Capra > Capra hircus. The sequence goes on from NC_030816.1 coordinate 83,600,810, forward strand.
GAGTGCCAAGGCTGGCTCCCGAGAGGAGTTGTTGTCAGGGAGAAGCCGTTACCTGGGTTGTGACCCCATGTCTTCCCAGAGCAGAGTCGTGGTCCTGGAAGACCAAGGCAGCTGGTGTGTCCCCCTAAGTCTCTGCTCCAGAAGCGCCCCTGTGCCCTTGGGGCCCGGCAGCAGGGTCAGCAAGGCTGCAGCGGGGCGAGGCATGTTCTCCAGAGCAGCTCTCCTCGTCCCCTTAGTGATGGAGGCTCAAGTGGTCGAGGCAGTGCCTTTCCCGATCCTGTGCCTCAGTCTCGGCATCAGAGGGGTTTGCCCGCGGGGGTTCTCCCAGCTGGTGGCTCGTGTCTTCTTGGGTGTGGGTGTGCACAGTCAGGGCCCGGGCCTCGCCAGGCAGTGGGGCTGAGCGCTGTGGTCTCCCTGTAGGGCGGGCTTCGATGAGGAGATTGCGGGGGACGACGATACCCAGGAGCACAAGGGGCTCTCGGAGCGCAGCCAGGCGGTCGGGGCGGTGCTCAGCCTGCTGCTGGTGGCGCTCACTGGCTGCCTGCTCACCCTGCTGCTGTACAAGAAGGAGCGCCGGTAAGGAGAGAGGAGGGTCCTGGCGGGGGCCAGGCCGGAGGCCCAGAGTCAAGCCCTGGCTTCCTCGTCTTGAGCAGCAGCAGCTAGAGCTCTTAAGACTCTGAATGCTATGTTGTGTAAAGCTTCCTGCAATGACTGTCCCTGCGTCTGAGCTGTCAGGTCACATGGCCAGGTGCCCCGTGGGCCTCAGCCCGAGCCTGCCCTGTTCCCAGGACATGGCTCGCTGTACGTGTCCCCACGTGAGCTGACTGCCTTCTGATCGACTGACCCCTGCCCTTAAGAGGGGAGCATTTACGAGGTGCAGGCTGTGACCTCACCCCCATCCATAGTCTCTTCTTTGGGGGGTGAAAGGTCTTGTCACTCAGAGGCAGGCCAGCGTGACTGTCCAGCAGGTTTCACGTCACCCGTGAACGAGGCCCAGGGCTCTGTGTACGGTCAGCCGTGTCCCAAGGGCAGGGATGGGCCGGCTCTGGGGCTTCCTGTCTCCCCCCTCACCTGCCCACTGATCCAGAGGCAGGAAGTGCTGACTACCACCACCCCGGCCCCAGAGGCTATCAGCCCGATGCAGGAGTTGGGCAGGAGGTCTGGGTTGGAGCTGGCCCTGGGTTCGCCACTCAGCCCGGTAATCTCAGCACAGCCCTGGGGTGGCGGGGAGGTGTGGGCTCGTTCCATCTGTGTGGGGAAAAGCAGGCGCAGAGGTGCAGGGTAACTCACTGTGGTCTCTGTTAGCACCGCAAAGACGGGGTGTGTCTTTGCATACAGGGTTTGAATCTGCTTCTCCTGATTCCATAGCCTTCCTTCCTCTGACTTGGCTCCCAGCCCTGCTGTTGTGGGTTGAGGGAGCGTGTGCTTGGGTGGGCACAGCCTCTTGTCGGGGGGCACAGTAGGGGAGGTTCCGGGGTGGGGCGGCTCCAGGCTGGAGTAACTGGAACCCCCTTTGCAGGGAGATGGTAATGAGCAGGCTTACCAACTGCTGCCGCCGGAGTGCAAACGTGTCGTACAAGTACTCGAAGGTAAGGCCTGCCAAGGCCTCCAGTGGCTCCCCGACCCCTCCCTGACCTCCCCCTCCCCCCCACACACGCGGTCCACGTGTTTTTGCCATGTTGGCCAGTGGCTGCAAGGAAAGGGGAAACTCTCGTAGTGCTCAACCTGAACACATTCTTTGTCCGTTCTTCTTCAAGGTTTTCTAACTGTGATGGCAGCTAAATTCTTAATATTCAGGTCGTTTCTACTCTTTTGGCTCTTCTGCAGAAAGCGTGGCACTGGGAATGTTGCGCCTCTGGCATTTGGATGGTTTCCTCCAGTTGAGTTTCTGGCAGTTGTGCCCAGGTGGCATAAATGCACTCCTGGCTCTTGATTCTCCTTCCAGCTGCTTTCTAGAAGGTCTCCCTCAACTGCACATGTCCACGTGGTGTTGTCCACGGGGCTCCTCTCACCTTCGGCCGTCCCCGAGTCCCTGACCCTGTCTGCCTTGGTCGGATCTCAGCAGGAGCTGGCGCTTGCCAGCCTTCCCCTTCCTCCCCCTGCTGGGGTTTCGGGGGTGGTTAGACGAGGTCTCAGGTGGGCCCACTGTCCCTGCGGTGTCCCGGCAGGTGAACAAGGAGGAGGAGGCCGACGAGAACGAGACTGAGTGGCTGATGGAGGAGGTCCAGCCGCCGGCGCCACGGCCCGGGAAGGAGAGTCAGGAGAACGGGCATGTGGCCGCCAAGTCGGTGAGAGCTGCCGACGCGCTCAGTGCCCTGCACGGCGACGAGCAGGACAGCGAGGACGAGGTCCTGACGCTGCCCGAGGTGAAGGTGCGCCCGCCGGGCCGGGCACCCGGCGCCGAAGGTGGCCCCCCGCTGCGGCCGCTGCCGCGCAAGGCACCCCTGCCACCTCGGGCGGATGACCGGGTGGGGCTGGTGCGCGGGGAGCCGGCGCGCCGGGGGCGGCCCCGCGCGGCGGCCGCGCCCATCAGCGCCTTCCACGACGACAGCGACGAGGACCTCCTGCATGTCTAGGCTCACGCGCGCCGCTTCCGACCAAATCCGATGGGACTCCGTGATGCTTCTGTCCTTGGCCTTTAACGAAAACTGTCCAAAAAAGGGAAGAGTGTTGGTGGTGAGGGAGGAGGGGGGCGCCCCTCTCCATGGGCGCAGGGGTCGGGGAGGCGTGGCCGCTGATGGCGGTGCACGCCCCGGGTTTGTCCCCAGCCCTCGTCTTGAGCGTGGCCACCGTGCGCTTCTTAAAGGCGCCGCGGCCGGACGCGTCTTGGGACCGAGGGCTGCGTTTGAGGAAGACCCTTGCTGCTTTAGGCCCTGTAGGGTATTTGATCATTATATTTTAGCATTTAATTCTCTTCTCCTATTTATTGACTTTTGACAATTACTCAGGTTTGCGAAAAAGAAAAAAGAAAAAAAAAAAAAAACCACCAACAGTTTTTTCCTGCCGGCAGGGGGTAACCTTTCCTGTCCATTCTTTAAGCAGGGGGAGGCTGTGGGCATGCTCAGACGCTTTGAACTGGTCCATGATGTATCCTCTCAGTTAGACTCCACCGCTCTGTCTCTTTTCCCTTTTGCTTCTGTGGCGTCAGGGCACATGGGTGTGTGCGTGCGCACATGCGTGGGTCCGCAGTTGCCTGGGCTGTGGAGGGGGTGCCGCCCGCTCTCTGCCTCTCGAGTCAGTAACAGCTGCAGCCTTTCTTTTTTTTTGCATGATGTCTTCGATCCCAGGTGCACAGAGCACATTTATCAGTATTTCTCTCGCCAGCTGGTGAAGTCAAACAACCCACCCAAAGATTGATGTGTGTGTGTGTGTGTGTGTGTGTGTGCACGTGCACACATGTGCCTATGTGCTCACATGTGTGTCCGAGAGAATGGAGTTGAGATGTCAGATTTTTTTCCAGACTTGGGGTGTAGGTCTCACCTCTTCAGGTTCTCATGATACCACCTTTACTGTGCTTATTTTTTTAAGAAAAAAAAAAAAAGTGTCTATCGACCATTCGACCTATAAGAAGCCTTAATTTGCACAGTGCGTGACTCATGGAAGTTGCATGAAAGCCAGTGGGCCAGGCTCTCGCCCCCAGCCTTGCACTTGGATTCCCGCCCCGGCACGGCCGATATCGGCCGCCCGGTCCGCAGGACGGGAGCGGGGACCGCGTCCTTCCCCGGCTGTTGGCGCCTTTCTCTGAAGTGTTTAACGAATGACTTTTCTGGCATTTATAGAGCTGTATATAGACTCAGTGGTATTCATATCCTGGAAAGCCAACCAACCCGCAGGGTTCCTGGGTTTGTACTCTCGTTTGGCTAGCTTATTTGATTTCAACATGAGTGTATTTTTAAAAATTGATTTCTTTCCTCATTTTTTTTCAATCAAATTTACTGTAATATAAGGTATTCAACGATTTGAATAAAAGATAAATTATTAACTGGGTGGTCCTGCTTTCTGCCCTTGAGTGAAAAGCCCCTGAGTTTGTCCGATACCCTCTCTGCATCTCCTGTTGCATTCCAGAAACAGTCGTGTCCGGGTGTCGGCCGACCCTTCACACGTGTCCCCAAGTCTCCCCGAGTGTAGATGCTCACTCAAGGCCCACGGGGGGCCTCTGTCAGCTTCACCCACACCTGGTTTTTCCTCCTTCCGAGAAAGCAGATCTTAGGATATTTATTTGTTTTTTACCAAAACAGCCACCATGAGTGCAGATCCCACAATCCTGGTATACAGCCCAGGCTTACATGGAGCTGGGAGAGGGCTTCTCTTGCATGAATCTGGTTTCCATCTGAAATGACCGACTAGTAACTAGAGCTTCCCGGATGTTACTATGAAGACAGACCAAGCAGGGAGTATGATGTCTGACTATAGACTTATCGGAGTCAGCGTCCATCCTTTCTGCTCATATTCTGATTATTTCCAACCGGAGAGACTGTTTTCCTCTTGAGGACTTTAAAGCATCTCTCTCAAGACAGACACTCTGGGGTCTTATATAAAGGTTTACGTTGTGAGCCCACGGTTGCTGGTTCTCAGATGCTGTGTCCAGGAACCTGTTGTCCAGGCCACTCCCTTTTCTCTGTCCAGAGGGGTACTCGCGGGCCCTGTGGGTGAACGTGATGACTCTTCATTGGCACCTCGGCCATCTGCCCTGGTGGCCAGGTGTGCGGGGCACAGGGCAACAGGGAAGTGAACACACGTGTGAGGTGTTTGCTCACGCTGTTTTCTCCAGCACCTCGGTAATCTCTTCCCCTGAGCCCCTACAAATAGACTCAGTCTGTGCCAACTGTGGTTGTAGGAAGTTTAGGAAAACGCTCCCCAACAGCAAGTAAATCTTTCATGAGTCTAATTTAGTTTCCTTTTAACCAAGATTTTAAGCCCCACCTTTGTAGAGACTGTGTATTGAATGGCAGGGGGCTGGGATAAGTAGAAGGTTAGGACAGTGTAGGCAAACCCTGTGCCCAGGAAAATCCACACGAGAGTGGAGACCCAGCTCCCACCAAGAGCTTTCTAGATGCAGCTGCCTGCTTTCCACCAACCTGTGACACACGCTGGCCACGACCACCTTCAGGGAGGTCGATGGCCACCCCAGGGGGTCATCTAGAAAGAATTCTTCCATCCCTTTGCACCAGTTCAAGAGGTAGGCGTGGAGGACATGGAGGTCTTACCTTTCTTCCGGGGTCAGGTCACCAGCGGGTAGTGTGCCTTGGGGTGGAGGTCAGGTTAGATTGATTAGAAACCCCTTCACCAGCTTTGGAGAATCCCCATGACCCAGAGGGACATGACTTCTTACTTCTGCAGATGAACTTGGCCGATGGGGAGTTGGCAGCTCAAGGGTGGCTGAAAGTGTTGTGCCTCCCGGGAGGGTGGGTCACTGCATGAATCCTGGGCAGGGCGGTCCTGCAGCTCCTCTCCAGGCTGCACGGACCCCGAGGCAGGGAGCTGGGTGTTTGGGGAGAGTGGCCAGAGGTGCTGGGGAGGTAAGGCTGGAGCGTTGTCATGGAGCTTGAAGAGCCCCGTGACAGTCACTGTTGTTCCCATTCTGGGGGAAGTGAACTGTTTTCCCTAAAGATGCAGGGGAAGGCCAAAGTCAGGCTGTGAGTTATTACTCACATTTCTTTGCTTCCTCCTGGTAGTGAGCTATGGGCTTCCCTGGCAGCTCAGTTGGTAAAGAATCTACCTGCAATGCAGAAGACCCCAGTTTGATTCCCAGGTCAGGAACATCCCCTGGAGAAGGGAAAGGCTACCTACTCCAGTATTCTTGGGCTTCCCTGGTGGCTCAGCTGATAAAGAATCTGCCTGCAATGTGGGAGACCTGGGTTTGGTCCCTGGGTTGGGAAGATCCCCTGGGGAAGAGAAAGGCTACCCACTGCAGTATTCTGGCCTGGAGAACTCCGTGGACTGTATAGCCCATGGGGTCATGAAGAGTTGGACACGACTGAGCGCCTTTCACTCCCTTTCTTTACTTCTTATGGTATTTTGGGCAATTAGTGAATCAAGTTCAATGAAGTTTACTTATACTGTTATTTTGATACAGAGTGAGAGGAAAACAGAACTGAACAAATGGTCCCGTCACCCCTGGACAGGGTGAGAGTGTCAGGGGTCACCTGGTGGCAGCTCTGGGGACCTCCTTAGGGGAAGCATCCCGAGAGCAGGCCTCACTCCCCCAGAGCAGCGCTGAGTCACGGGGTGGAGGGGAGCGGATGCCATGAGGGGCGGGTCCCAGGCAGGCCCTGTGACCCTTGGCTTCAGATTAAAGAAATGAAATTGACGAAATGTACCAGGCAAAGAACTTTATTCCCTGAATCACGTGAACGTGAGCTGCTTCCATGATGCCTTGGGATGTCACCACCCCTGCTGCCCCCTCAAACAACACGCATGGACCCTCGAGCTGTGGTGCCTCCGGCCTGCTGGTTGTCATGGGAACACTTTTCACTAGGAGGGCCCCACTCAGAATCCTGCCCCATTCAGTTGCCCTGTCTTGAGTTTCCCTCCGTCGGGGAAGTTGGCGTTTGACTTTCGTGACCCTGACGTGAGGTCGCCCTCCTCACCCACGATCACCCTCTGCCGCCCCTGACGAGCGCCCTCCCCTCAGGGCTGGCCTTGCCCAGCCCACTGCTGTCCCGCTCTGCCCACCTTGTGGCTTTCGGACTCCTGCCGCAAGCACCGGGGAAGGGGCTCAGGATGAAAGAAGGCATGCTTGAGCGCGTTTTGACTGCCGCGTTGTCTCATACAGCCACACTCCCCACAGGGACCCCCGCACGGAACACGTGTTCTGTGTGGCTTTTGACAGAGGTTCTGCAAACACTGGAGAGGACTTAGGTTTAAGAAAGTTTGGAAAAGCCTGAATTTAAAGGGAAATGACCTTTCTTGGTACAAGGCAGAAGGTCTTTTGAAGGAGAGATGGCTGAGTGCACATGAAGTCAGACTAGGGAGCGTGGCCGGCGAGTCTCCTAGCAGAGGAGCGGCACACAGTGGTCCCTGGGACCTGGGGGTGTGTGGACGGCCCACCAGGGATGCTGTCACGGTGGGCGGGGCTCTATGGTTCCCCGGCAGGTCCCATGGAGCAGGATTGTGGTGGACTCTGCAAGGGCACACAGATGATTAACAATGACGATGGCCAGGTGGGCCCCATCTGCCTCTCACCTGCCTTCCTCAGAGGAAGGCTTTGCTCCCTGCCCCCACCATTTGTGTCCCCTCAACACCACTCTCCTTGGGGTCAAAGTCCCCGAGAAACCTACCCTCAGCCCTGATGCTGAAGCGCAGTTGACCCTTGAGCAGCACAGGTTTGAACTGCACAGATCCACCTAGATGCAGGTTTTTTTTCAGTAAATAGCGTGGTACTGAAAAAATGGTTGACAAAAATAAGGATATCACACGACACAGGACAATCAGATGAAACTAAAAATTTCTGTGTCCCTAAATGAAACTCTCTGGGGAGCCAGAAAGCTCGTGCCTTCATTTAGGTCTCATCCAGGGCGGTGTTAGCGTTTGGACTGAAGGGAACCCTCTGCAGAGACTAGACGGCCCAGAAGGGCCTCTCCACCCAGGCACTGACCACCGGGGCCTCTGTGGAAAAGCTCACCCACCGCCCCAGGCTTTCCTGATCCTCTCGGCCACACCCGGGACAGGAGGGAGGGTGAGTGTTGGCCCATTTTACAGGCATGAACGTTAAGGCTTAGCAGATGTGTGGTGTACTGATGGAGGTGGGATCTAAATGACTCTAAAGCCCCTCCCTGCCTGTGTGCTGTCCGCACGCTCTGTGGACGTCTCCCGTCCCCTCGGTCAAGGGAAGGCCGTCCTTCCAGAGGCTCGGGCCAAACGCCTGGCACCTCTGGACCTCTCGCTGGCTCTCACACCCCACATCAAGCCCATCAGCACATCCTCCCACCTCCACCTGCAATCACACCCTGAATGCGTTTCTCTCCAGCCCTGCTGGTGCCATCTGGTCCAGCCCCCCGGGCCCAGCTGGGCAGTGGCAGCTTCCCCGTGCTTGGCTCAGACGGCCTTGAGGGGCTGCCCTCACCCCTGGATGAAGCCCCGGTCCTGCGGGGCCCTGTGTCCAGGCCCGAGGCCCCTCTGGCCTCAGTCCTGCTCCCTTGGCTTGGCTCTGTGGCTGCCCCACGGGCCTCCTTGCTCAGTCTGCCCAGCCCCTGCTTTTTCCTCTCTCTGGAACGTTTGTCCTCCAGTTCCCACCCCCAGAGCTCATTCTCCTGTCTCCCTCGAGGCTCAGCATCCCAGAGGCCACCCCTGACCGTTGGTCCTTAAGGCTGCAGCCCCCACCCCTTCCTGCTCGAGATTGCCGTGGCACTTCCTACCTGCGAAGACACCGTCTCCCTGCTTCCCTCGCTGAGCTCGGATCGCTACCCTAAGATGCTGGTTCCTCTGTTCAAGGCTCTGTTCTCCCTGCCAAGAGCAGGGCCTGGCAGACCGCAGGAGCTCTGCTTTGCAGAGAGTGAGTGGGTGGGTGGGTTCCTTAGTGGGACAGGGTGGTGGGTAGCTGAGGCCCAAGCCAGGATCTCTCGGACAAGGTTTCAGAACAGTGTCTGGAGGCTGGTCCTGGAATGTTCTCACCTCATCTGGAAAAGAGCTGATGCTCGTGTCCTCCCTGGCCTCTGCCGATGTTGCTGGGCCAGCCCCCAACCCCCAGAGACCCCCAGCCCCAGGGGTGGCATCTGTAGGCACTGGGCCCTGGCGCTCTGGGGGCAGGGCGGGTAAGTCAGGATGTAGTGATGCTTCTGTGTCCAGGTCCCGGGACAGGCGGGGACAAAGAGGACTGTTACAGCAGGTGAGGCAGACACAGAACATGGAGGACAATCCCAGTCCCTGGAGGAAGTGGAAGTAGAAGACTTCTGCCGAGAAAAATTGGCAGAACATCAGGCAAGGCCTTGTACAGTAAGCGCTGTGGGCAAACCCCGGCATCTACACTAAGACACAGCTCAATAAATCATCCTCAACCATCGAAAAAAAACAAACAACTGATTGAGGCCTGGGAGGAGGAAGCACTCTGCCCAGCAGCCTTCCGTGTCAGGACTTTGGGGCGGAAAACGCAGACCCAGCAGAGCCAGCCTGACTTCGGGAAGGAGCTTGAGGTGCAGGGAACGCACTTGGCCCCTAAGACAAGCTTCGCCCCCAAGGGCCTGGCTGGAGCCTCACCACGGGCTCCCATGCTGTTCCCACGCCTCTGGTGGCTTCCGTGCTCCCCACTGGAGTTAATGCCTGTCCCCTGATGGCCTCGTGGAGCCATGCTGCCTTGGAAGAAGGTTCCAGGGTCACCGGGGGACCCCTCAGGACAGCACAGAGAGGGAAACAGCAACCCTGGGGCCAGGTCCGGGACAGCCACGGCCCGCCAACCACCATGTCCCCAGCTCAGCCCAGCGGGAGGGGCGCCCTGTGATGGCAGGAGCTTTGGGGCCACAGGGTGGGAGGCAGGCCAGCCGATCTCCCCAAAGGCCTCCTGGAAAATCAGCCCAGTCGTGTTGAAGTCAGTCCCCTGGGAGGTCATCCAGACCTAGGGAATCCCTGGTGGCTGGGCTTTCATTCTGCAGCTCTGGGCTTGCCCCGAATGCCTGTTCCTTTTCTATCTTCCCAGAGGGGAGCCCGGCCTCTGTCCTTAACTTCAGGAGGTCCCAAGGCCTGGGGTGAACTGTCTTGCAACAAAGGACATGTCTTGCACAAAATCTGTGTTTGGGGCTGCTGGGCGAGTTGAGCTGCAGCACAAGAGTCCTGGAAACACTGTCACTGGTCACTAGCCCTGCGGCTTTCAGTGAATTGATTTCTTAAGAACTGGCCAAGAGCCAGTGGCATGACAGCGGATAAGGGCCTCAGTTTCTTGTCTCTAACATGCTTCTAACCTCGAGGGTTCTCATGGGATCACGTAGTGAATATCGTGCTCAGAGAGGAGTCTGGCCCATCACCCCCGATGCCATTGAGGATGGTGGCACTGGCCTTTCCTGGCGGCACTTACCCACCAGCCTGGGTCACTTCTGCAGTCTGGACCCCAGGATGACCGGCCACCCCCATGTGCCCCTGGCCGAGGGACTTGGAGACAGGGTCGGGGGGAGCCATGCAGAGCCGTGCACAGGTCTCCCTGCTCTGGGGTCCGAGGGGGAAAAGAGCTCTCAGGACACTGAGAGCAGGAGGGCAGCTCTGCCCAGACCTGGGTGGCTGCCGTCTCCTCGGGGAAGAGTGCATGGTGGGTCTGGGGCCCAGCCTGGGGAGTGGGTGCAGGGAGGGCCCTGCTTGCTTCCTCCCCACGAGCTGAGAGCAGGGCCTCAGCAGCTGGCCGCTTCCCAAGCTGAGGCTGCGAGGCAGGGGAGCCCTGTGTGTCCAGGGCCGCTTGTGGTGGAGAAATGCAGGGACTTCCTCGTGTGCAGGAAAACCCCGTTCTCCTTTCTCCCGTGAGTCCTCCTCACTCCTCTCCCAGGACACTTCACTTCAGATCACCGAATGCGGGGCTTTTGCCCACACCAGACACTTGCCTGCAATGCCAGCCAGGTGTCCCACAATTTAACCCACTTCTGACCCCCTCGGCCTGGAGAGAGCCTCAGACCCCACCGGTTAAGGGCTTGGTCCCATGAGACCATGCCCCCTCGATGCCAGTCACTATGGCAGGTGACCCACAGTTCTGCCTGACTTGGCTACAGATCAGGGTCCTCTGACCGCTTCCCTCTTTGGAGTAAACTAATTTGTGAGAAAGTGTTACCTGCTCAGTCGTGTCCCATTCTCTGCGACCCCATGGACTGTAGCCCACCAGACCCCTCTGTCCATGGGATTCTCCAGGCAAGAGTACTGGAGTGGGTTGCTGTTTCCTTCTCCAGGGGATCTTCCTGACCCAAGGATTGACCCCGGGTCTCCTGCACTGCAGGTGGATTCTTTATCAACTAAGCCACGGGGAAGCCTCTGATTTGCTGGAGCAGCTCACAGAAGTCAGGGAAATGTTGACTTGTCCACCAGATTATTAGAGAATGTGGTGCAGCATCGGAGGAGCCAGGAGACGAGACACACAGGGCGGGGGTGAGGGGTGGGTCCCAGTGCAGGAGCTGCGGTCCCCACGGACCTGGGGTATGGATATGATTGCTCTGAACCCCAGGTAGTGGGGCTCTTATTCAGGCTTCACCCAATCGGCATGACCCATGACCGACCATTTCAGCCCTTTTTGCTCAAGAGAGTGGGGAGATGGGGCTGAAAGTTCCAAGTTTCTAATCACAGGCTTACCTGCAGGCAGGCACCCACCCAGAGTCTCTTTGTGATCCCGTGGACTGTAGCCCGCCAGGTTCCTCTGTCCATGGGATTCTCCAGGCAAGAACACTGGAGTGGGTTGCCACTTCCTTCTCCAGGGGAATCTTCCCCACCCAGGGATTGAGCCTGCATCTCCTGTGTCTGCATTGGCCGGCAGGTTCTTTACCGCTAGCGCCACCTGTGAAGACCCTAGCACACAATCATAGCTTGGTCTTACCCATGACCAGGAGCCACCCACAAGCCCACCCAGAGTCACCTCGTTGAACAGAAGACACTCCTAGGAAGTGTCAAGGGTTTCAGGGGCCCAGTGCCAAGAACAGGGAGGGGTGATGAAGACACAGTTCTATTATCTCACTCAGGCAGGAAGGGCAGTGCCTGGCCTGGGTGAGCTGATGCCTTGGGGAGGTTTGCCCCCCTCCCCACCCACTCCCCTCCCACCGCACCCCAGTCAGTGCTCAGCCCAAGTAGGGAAGTAGTTTGCAGAGCTGCAGCCTCCTCCTGTCTCACCAGAGCAGCTGGTGCACCGCTGGGCTTGGGGCCAGCTCCCCGTGTCCACAGAGCAGAGAAGTGAGGGTCCCGGGAACGAGAGGGCACCCGGCACTCATTCGTCTGTTATCTGTCCCTCTTGCATGCGCGGAGAGGGGACCCAACCTTAATGTTCTGTGTCCTCCCAGGCTGCAGTCGGGGAGGGGGAGGTGTTCTCTGCCTGCGGCCCTTTGATCTTTTCTACCAGCATCTCTGCCCAGGAAACCCATCAGGATCTGTGCTCAGAGGGCCCCTGTGGCCCACTTTCCTGGGGATTCAGGGTGGGTGCATCACGGTCCAGCGGCCATGAGCCTGCCTGCGGACATAGTGATGCCAGGAGAAGTCCTTTGTGGGTCCCGAAGAAGGCAGCCGTTCTACCCTGGGACAAGGACGTAGGGAAGTGAGTCAGTCTGGGAAGCATGGCTCTCCCATCGCCCGTGGCCAGACCCTCGATGCACACTGCTTGAGACACCCCATCGTGAGTAGCAGGTCTGACAGCAGTGTGCTGTCCTTGTTTACCTGGATGATAAAAAAGCTTTCAAGAAGAGGATCTCTCTGGAAGAGCCTGAAAGAGATTGCTGGGAGGGTCACGGCCAGCTTCGCTCACTCCCTTGGCTCTGGGAACCCCGGTGCCACAGAATCAGGTCCTCAGCCCAGGTGACTTCCCCCAGCCCAGCAGTCTGACCAATCATCCTCCTATCCCTGCCTGAAACCTGCCCTGCGGGTGAAAGATTGTTTCCAGCTGGTTGGCTTCCAAGGGTAGAAGCCAAGATGCTTAGACAGCAATTCAACTTCAGACCAGCCCACTGCAGAGAAACCCACATAAGACCCTGACCCCGGGCCCCGTGGCTGCTGTGGTCCGCTCAGAGCGATGTGCGTGGAGGCTCAGTCATGCTCACCGTAGATGATGTACTAGAGCAGGTCGGGGAGTTCGGCTGGTTCCAGAAGCAAACCTTCCTGATCCTATGCCTGCTCTCAGCCGCCTTTGCCCCCATCTACGTGGGCATTGTCTTCCTGGCCTTCACCCCGGACCACCGCTGCCGGAGCCCCGGGGTGACGGAGCTGAGCCGGCGATGCGGCTGGAGCCTGGCGGAGGAGCTCAACTACACGGTGCCGGGCCCGGGGCCCGAGGGCCAGTGCCTCCGCTACGAGGTGGACTGGAACCAGAGCGCCCTTAGCTGCCTGGACCCGCTGGCAGGCCTGGCCGCCAATGGCAGCGCCCTGCCCCTGGGCCCCTGCACTCAGGGCTGGGTGTATGACACGCCCGGCTCCTCCATCGTGACCGAGGTAAGAGCGGGCCTTCGCTGCGGGGATAATGATGCGGGTTTCAGGGCAGAGAGGAAACATGATGGATCCTACAGGCTTCGACCCCACATCAGCAAAGAGGCAGCGGGGTCGTGCTCTCTGAACTCCGGCGCATCAGACTCCGTCCCGGGCACTGCTGTTCCTCCCTTGTTCAATCCTCTGCACACCTGGGTGTTAGAGGAGGGAACTGGGGCTCGGAAACACCATCGCCTGCCAGGCTGAGCTGGACTGCTTGGATGGGGGGCCCCCGAGGAGACTGGCTCCCTCAGCCTTCTGCCCCACTGGCTTCTCCACAGGCCTGCAGAATCCACCTGGGGGCCAGCGGCCCCACCATCAGAGATGCCAGGCCCCGTCCCTCCGTTCACAAGCCGTGGGCATGTGGCAGCTTAATGCTGGTCTCTGCGGCGGTGTGGAAGCTGCCCTGGAGTCCGACTGAGCCCCAGCCATGCCCCAAGTTGGCTGAGTGTCGCTGTGTAGGTTACTCAGCCTCTCTGAGCCTCAGTTCCCTCATCAGTCAACCAGCGATGACAATGCCCTGCTTCCTAGGGGTCAGCCGAGGACAGCGAAGGTGCTGATCAGACAATCCAGAAGAGTGGCCGGGTCAGCACTCCTGGGTGTCCAGCACCCAGCTGCACCGGGTATCCCCTCCATGGCCCACAGGAGAGCAGGATGGTGGCAGAGCGCTTGCCTGGATAGGTTAATGGGTTATCTGAGCGTTTGCTTTGAGAATATCTTACCGAGAAGCCAGCAGATTTCTTTCCTTCATGGGCCCTTTGGAAAGTGCTATGCTGTGTCAAGCATGGGCACTTGGAAACTGACCTCAAGGTCGCTTGGTGAAGTCACAGGAGACATTTAGACACATTAGTTGCTCAGTCATGTCCGATTGTTTGCAACCCCACGAACTGTAGCCTGCGAGGCTCCTCTGTCCATGGGATTCTCCAGGCCAGAATACTGGAGTGGGTAGCCATTTCCTTCTCCAGGGGATCGTCCGACCCAGGGATCGAACCTGGGTCTCCTGCATTGCAGGCAGATTCTTTACCATCTGAGCCACCAGGGAAGCCATTTGGTGAAGCCACAGACCAGAACTACGTAGAGTCTGTCTGTTAGCAAACTGCTCACCTGAAACAAGGTAGCTGAGTGGCCTGAGCAGCACACGTCCAGCTGGAGAAAAGCACCGTGTCCACTCCTCCGGCCCCACGGCCCGCTGTCTTAGGGGCCGGGGAGCAGGTGTGGGTGCCCTTGCGCAGACAGCCAGTCTCCAAGGCGTCTCCAATCGCAGATGTCCAGGTAGAGGACTCGCCTCCCAGGGATGCTGAACTGGCCACTCTTCTTGCTGGGAATCTAGAAACAGACCCAGACGGGGATGTATTGTTCTCTGTGGCTGAGGCACACTCTGCTTGGAAAGGATCAGCTAGATGCATGAATTCATCCATTCACCCCTCCATCTATTTCCTCAGTAACCATGTCCTGAGCTTTTCCTCTGTTCTGGCACTGGGTATGATGCCAGGAGGGACACAGAAGAAGCCCGTGAGGTTCAAGGAGTTTGCAGTCTCCAGGGAGTGAGGGAGGGGTGGTGGCCGTGAGAATAAGATCAGTGTCTCAGACAAGGAGGGGGACCTTAGCGTTCAGCTGGCTGCTGGGGTCTTCCCGCGGGAGGCGGCAGACTTTCTGCACTGGAGCGTAGCTGATTTCAGTGCTGTGTCAGTTTCAGGCAAGGTGATTCAGCTATGCCGTCCCAGGCTAAGCCGCTTCAGTCGTGTCTGACTCTTTGCGACCCCATGGACTGCAGCCCGCCAGGCTCCTCTCTGTCCGTGGGATTCTCCAGGCAAGAACACTGGAGTGGGTTACTGTGCCACCTCCCTGACTCAGTTATATACACATAGACATCTATTTTTCTCAGATTCGTTTCCCTTCTAGGTTATTACAAAATATCAGGTATTCCCTGTGCTACACAGTACGTCCTTAGGACCGAGTGTTTGAATGGGGCCTAGGGTGGTATTTTGAGCTGCTAGGAGAGCAAACAGGGTGCATCAGGGAATGTGAACTGAAGCTCAGGGGAGAGGGGGCAGGGACCACGTTCAGGGAGCAATAGTTGTTGAATTGACTGGAATTCAGTAGAGGAGTCATGAACAGAATGGTGGTGGCTCAGCTTTGGGCCAGAGTGCTGAGATCTTACAGCAGGTCACCAGATAAAATGCTGGACGCCCATTTAATTTGAATTTTGGGTAAACAACGAATATTTATTTAGGATAATTAGGTCCCAGATATTGCATAACATTTGATACTGACAGCTGAGGCTGGGGATTCAGATACTGCTGAGGACACGATTGCACTAAAAAAAAAGTGTTGTTTATCTGAAATTCCAGTTCGGAGGGGCACCCCATATTTTTTTTGCTCTAAAACTGGCAACCCTACCTTTGTGCCAAGTGGCAGTTCGGGCAGAGGAAGAAGACAGTCCTCACGGGACTTGGGAATGGTCCAGGCGCTGGTGGGGAGTGGGGGTGACGCTCCCCAGAGGTGGGGAGAGCTTGAAGAGGCCGACATGGACCCTGGCAGGGCTGTCAGTCAACGCGGCTGCCACGGGTCAAAAAGAAGGATCGATTTTAGAGACACAGACCTGGCAGGGGTTGGGGAGGAGGAGGGGCCCGATTTGCCAGAGGGTCCTGGCCGGGGAGGCAGGGCGGCTGAGACCCTGAACAGTGAGGCTGGGACACAGGGAAGTAGCAGGTCATGCATGTGGGGCGCCTGGGCTGGGCGGGGGCCTAGGGAGGGGACATAGCCCCGACTGGCTGATGGTGGGACCCGCGCACTCTGGGGAGGGCTGGGGGAGACGGTTTGGGGTTGTGGCTAGGGCTCAGCTGGGGGCACACTAGTGTACTGGGGGTGGGACCCAGCTGGAGGTGATGCAGGCGATGAGACGCGGGGCCTCAGGAGTGGAGGACTGCTTCTCCTGGGCGGAACGCGCCTCCTCTGACTCACCCTTCCCACTGCTTCACAACAACTTTTGCCTCCTCCCCTTAGCCTAAGCTGAAGCTTATTTGGGGGAGAACCCTCCCTAGTTACTCATTTCTGCAGAAATAATCTTTAACATGACCTTGCCTTGGACGTTGGAATTGGCTGAAGGAAAGACGATGAGCTGACCTCTTTGAACACCCAGCTCCCCGTCCCTCCCTACCCTGAGGGCAGAGGTCAGGGTCCATTTGGGGCAGGAAGGTGCTGGTTTCCCAACTCACCTGATCCCTGGGATCACCTGGATTCCAACCCATGATCTGCTGAGACAGAACCCACGGGAACCTGGATTCTAACGAGGACGCTGGGTGACTCTGTGCCCTGTGAGCTTGGCCAGCCTGCTGCTCTATGGGTCACGTCCACCATACAGCCTGGCCCCGGAGAAATCCCCAGTGAAGTCCCAGCAGGGAGAGGGACCCGATCCAGGAGACCCCACCCTACCCCGTGTGCCCCCTGTACAAACCCAAGGCTTTCTGTCTTCCTAGGGGCACAGAGGGGCCCCAGGGACAGTGGCTGGGTCTGGGATCACAGAGGGCAGGCAGGTGCCTGCAGACAGAGCCCCTAGGCATAGCTGGGGGCAGAGTTCTTAAGGGAGGCGGTGTCAGTAGGGAAGGCCAGGCCCCCTTCCTCCAGTTCCATGAGCTCCCAGGCTTCTGCACGCCCCCAGAGCAGAATGGCACACAGGGCATCTCAGGGAGGGTGGCAGAGACAGGGAGGGTGGCAGAGACGTCTTACAAAGATGCTGATTGCAAAGAGTAGAAGAAACACCCCCAAACCATTGCCCTGTGGCTTTGAGGGCATCTAGTACACACAGAACATCATTCTGGGTGACATAGGTGGAGGCTCCAGAGAGGCCGCTGGAGAGGCTGACCTGGGCCAGCGAGATAGCAACTCCCAGGAGCGGCCTCCCCTGAGTTCCACTGACAGGGCCCAGGGCCACAGACAAACCAAACAGCAGCAGGAGAAACTCCCCAGGGCGGTGTGCTTCCAGCTGAATTTTCAAGGGAATAAACACCTGGAGTGAGAGTTGGACCATAAAGAAAGCCGAGCACCAAAAAACTGATGTTTTTGAACTGTGGTGTTGGAGAAGACTCTTGAGAGTCCCGTGGGCTGCAAGGAGATCCAACCAGTCCATCCTAAAGGACATCAGCCCTGAATATTCATTGGAAGGACTGATGCTGAAGCTGAAACTCCAATCCTTCGGCCACCTGATGAGAAGAGCCGACTCACTGGAAAAGACCCTGATGCTGGGAAAGACTGAAGGCAGGAGGAGAAGGGGGTGACAGAGGATGAGATGGTTTGATGGCATCACGGACTTGATGGCATCATTGACTCGATGGATATAAATTTGAGCAAATCCCAGGAGATAGTAAAGGACAGGGAAGGCTGGCATGCTGCAGTCCCTGGAGTTGCAGAATCAGACATGCCTGAGCGACTGAACAACAAAAAGTAAAGCCTCCATTTAAAAAGTTAAATGGTTCAGTATTTACTAAACCACGGGCACATGGTTTCTCCCGCAGTGCCCACAGTGGCTTCACGAAGGTGATAGGAGCAGCTCCACACATGCCTTCCAGACAGGAGACCGAGGCCCCCCTGCTTCCTGCCCCTCTGTGCTCCAAGTGGGGATGCTTCTGCACTCGGGCCTCCCAGAGCACCCAGGCCTGCTGGCATCACCACGCATGTGCCAAGCACGGAGGGGCGATCCCTGGACCTCACTCCCAACAAAGACCAGGCAGATTGGCCCCTGTCTTTGCCTCTGTCCTTCTGCCCTGGTTCCTCCCAGGCACATGGGACCCTCTGCATCTCCTGCCACTTCTGGGCTCCCCTATCCCCGGCATGCAAGGCTGCACAGGGCTGCTCCCCAGATGCCCCCACCAGCTGGCCTCTGAGTCTTTGGTAAGAAATTCTCACGTTGATACAGTTCCATCAGTCATGACAAATTTACACAATTATTGGGTAGAATTTATGGAATAAAACATGTGATTCAGTTCAGTTCAGTCACTCAGTCATGTCCAGCTCTTTGCGACCCCATGGACTGCAGCACGCCAGGCCTCCCTGTCCATCAGCAATTCCTGGACCTTACTCAAACTCATGTCTATCGAGTCGGTGATGCCATCCAGCCATCTCATCCTCTATTGTCCTTTCTCCTCCTGCCCACAATCCCTCCCAGCATCAGGGTCTTTTCCAATGACTCAGTTATTCGCATCAGGTGGCCTAAGTATTGGAGTTTCAGCTTCAGCATCAATCCTTCTCAGGAATACTGAGGATTGATTTCCTTTAGGATGGACTGGTTGGATCTCCTTGCAGTCCAAGGGACTTTCAAGAGTCTTCTCCAACACCACAGTTCAAAGCATCAATTCTTTGGCGCTCAGCTTTCTTAATTAAGGGTTTTTACCAGTTCTGGGAAACACGTCATATTTATTCTACATAATTTTTGTTTTTGGATAATTACTTTGCTGTATTTCCTTTAGAAACCTTACCACTTGGCCACCCTGTCCTTTGAAAACTATCAGGGGTACCTGACAACAGACTCTTTAATTAGTATATATTGAGGGTAAACCCAAGATAAAGATATCAGGCATATAATGACACTGCCTGAGATTCCTCAGAAACCTTGCATTTGTCTTATGAAAATGTGGTGAAAGGAAAGACTGAGGGGCCCCGGGATCCCACATTTTTGCATAGTGTGTTGACATTTTCTGCAGGGAAAATGGTAGGCGTAGTTTAACTTACAAACGGTCTTTTGTGTCTTGGTCCTTCCGACCCGCAGTTTAACCTGGTGTGTGATGACTCTTGGAAGGTGGACCTCTTTCAGTCCTGTGTGAACTTGGGCTTCTTCCTGGGCTCTCTGGGAGTCGGCTACATCGCAGACAGGTATGTAAAGGCGGATCCGACCAAGCACAGCGCCAGCACCGTGGGGAGAAGGGACTTCAGCGGCCGGAGGTGGGAGAAGTGGCCAGAGGGAATCTTCGCAGAACTTGAGACCCGACATGGTAGGGAGTGAGGGACGATGTGGGGCAAGACAATGGGAGGAAACTGGGGACTTAGGGGGGACTTCAGAGGTTGAGACCGCAGGCAGGTTGTGTAGCTGGGATGCAGGGCTCAGAGGAAGGGGGCAGAAAGCCAAGGATTATGCTTCTGGCAGGTGGGTGGAGGGGGGCAGGGCCATTTTTTGAGACAGAGAGGGTTAAGAATATCCTCCACTGCGTTTCAGAGCAGCATGTGAGACAGAGAAGAGTGCCAAGGAGACAGTTGGATACATAAGGCTCAGGCTGGAGTTAAATATTTGGGATTTGCCACCAGTAACTGGTATTTAAAGCGATAAACCAGGTTTGAGATAAGCTAGAAGAGGGTATGCAGAGACAAGTTCAACATGTAGAAGCTGGTGAGCAAGGACAGTGTCAGCGGGAGGTTGGAAATGAGAGATGAGGAAGTGGATTTTTGTGTGTGGACAGCTCTTTTTCCCCCCGTGGTATTTCCCTAAAGCGTGTTAATCATCTTTGCATGTGGGAAGTAGGTAGAGTGAATGGTTCCGTCACTAATATTTTTAGTATTTATCTATTTATGTATCTATTTGCAGGAGTAGATAATTGTCATTAGAAGCTATATTTGTTTTGTTTCTTAAATCTTGCGTGTGAGTGAGGTCACATGGTATTCGTTTCTCTCTGACTGCTTTCACTTAGAGCTTTACCCTCCATGTCCATCTGCACTGTCACAAATACGTTCTTTCTTATGGCCGAGCACTACTCCATTGTCCACATATATATGATATTATATATAATAATAATAATATAAACATAATATAATATAAATATATAATATATAATATATATACACATATCTTTATTCATTCAACTTCGATGGACACTTAGGTTGCTTCCATATCAGTTCAGTTCAGTTCAGTCACTCAGTGGTGTCCAACTCTTTGTGACCCCATGGACCACAGCACGCCAGGCCTCCCTGTTCATCACCAACTCCTGGACTCCACCCAAACTCATGTCCATTGAGTCGGTGATGCCATCCAAGCATCTCATCCTCTGTCATTCCCTTCTCCTCCTGCCGTCAGTCTTTCCCAGCATCAGGGTCTTTTCAAATGAGTCAGTTCTTCACATCAGGTGGCCAAACAAAGTACTGGAGCTTCAGCTTCAGCATCAGTCCTTCCATGTATTGCTTATATTGGAATATATTCCATATATTGCTTTCATATATTGGCAATTTAGCTAATACTGCAATAAACATGGGACTGCAGATGTCTTTTTGAATTAGGGTTTTTGTTTCCTTTGGAGAAATATTCAGACCTGAGATTGCCGGATTGCATGGTGGTTCCATGTTTAATTTTTTGAAGAACCTTCATCCTGTTGCTTCCGTTTTCCATGAT
This sequence comes from Capra hircus, assembly GCF_001704415.2. Lineage (NCBI taxonomy): Eukaryota > Metazoa > Chordata > Mammalia > Artiodactyla > Bovidae > Capra > Capra hircus. Next base: position 83,621,307 of record NC_030816.1, read on the forward strand.
GGCTGCCTCAGTTTCTATTCCCATCCACAGTGTCCTAAGCTCCCTTTTTTTCACATCCTTGCCGACACTTATTGTTTATTGTCTTTCTGATAATGGCCATTCTGATAAGCATGAGGGGATATCTCATTGTAGTTTTTTTTAATGTTTTTTAAAAATTATTTTTAATTGGAGGACACTTGCTCTAGAATATCGTGTTGGCTTCTGCCATACGCCAGTGTGAATGAACCATAAGCATACGCATGTCCCCTCTCTCTTGAACCTCCCCCCCTACCCCCACCTCACCCCAGCCCTCTAGGTTCTCACAGAGCGCTGATTGAGCTCCCTGTGTTTACAGCAACTTCCCTGCTCTGATTTGCATTTCCCTGATGACTAGGGATGTTGAGCATCTCTTCACATGTTTGTTGGCCCACTTTACTCACAAAAAAAAGAAAGGAAAAACACATTTCAATAATTATACTATTAGAATTGAATATTTCCCCAGAAAAACCTTATGAGCATTGATAAGGTTAACCATGTGGATGGGTGGGGACCTGATTTCTGGTGCACCCTGTTAAGTCTGTGAATAGTAATGCAATCTATTAAATACAAAGATAACGAGAGGGGATGAGTCTGAGGACTGGGTGGGTCACAGAGGGAGACCCTGGTCCTTGACTGAGAGTGGTCAGGATTCCTCTTCCGAGTGACTTCGTTAAACCTGCAAGAGTTGCCGGTCGCTGTCACGGAGTGGGGACCAGGTCAGGCTTGGAGAAGGGGCCGCGATGTGTGATGGACTGCACGATGCCGCAGAGAAACTGTCTTGTCTCCCAGTAGAGAGCCTGCTGTCCCTTCGTCCCTGTGAACACTCAACACTCACCTCACTGTCTGCTTGTCTCGGAAGGTTTGGCCGCAAAGTGTGCCTGTTGGCCACCACCATCACCTGCGCCATCTCGGGCGTCCTGACGGCCGTGGCTCCAGACTACACGTCCCTGCTGCTTTTCCGCCTGCTGCAGGGGCTGGTCAGCAAGGGCAGCTGGACGGCTGGCTACACCCTGAGTAAGCATCTGCTGGCCCGAGGTTTCCAGCCGCTTTGAGAAGCCCGGGAGGTCAGACAGTGGGGTAGAATGGGACGAAGCCGAATGTGCAGGCGGGTTTGTTTTGGAGGAAGCCTAGAGAAAGTGTGGCCTTGCTAGCTGTATTTGTGTTTGTGTGATTGGAACTGAGTGTGCCGTCAGAATGGCCTCTGTCTCTTTGTTTGAGAGACACTTATATAACCACTCATATGGGTCCTTGTTTCCATATCAACTAATCTGTTTGGGAAAAGGAGATCACATGTGATGTGTTTACAGTGCTGGGGGTGTGTAGGGAGACAGGTGGGAGAGTATTTTAACATTTTAAATATAAACTAACCAGCCTCTTCCAAAAGAAATACAACAAACTCCACTAGTTTGAAGGACACTCAAGAGTTAGGCTGCAGTCCATGGGGTTGCGAAGAGCCGGACACAACTGAGCGACTCCACTTTCACGCCTTGGAGAAGGAAATGGCAACCCACTCCAGGGTTCTTGCCTGGAGTCCCAGGGACGGCGGAGCCTGGTGGGCTGCCATCTATGGGATCGCACAGAGTCAGACACAACTGAAGCGACTTAGCAGCAGCAGCAGCAGCAAGAGTGAGGGGAGAAGATACAAGAGGAAATAAAAGAAGCTCTTATACTTTGGCCGACTCATTGGAAAAGACCCTGATGCTGGGAAAGACAGAAGACAGCAGGAGATGGTTAGACAGCATCAGCCACGAATGGACATGAACCTGGGCAAACTCTGGGAGGTGGTGAGGGACAGGGAAGCCTGGTGTGCTGCTGTCCATGGGGTCTCAAAGAGTTGAACATCACTTGGCGATTGAACAAGCAAATCAAAAAAGAGATAGACACAATGATGAAAAAACTCAAGTGTAAAACAATGTAATTCTATATACTATTTTTTCCTTCAAGTTTTCTCTGAAGAGTAAGAATAGAAAATGAAAAATACTTCTGTAGAAGAAAGCATAATAGCCGCCTGTGTATCTCTCAGCCCATGGATGGCTGGATGGGTACATCAGACAGCATGAGGATGGCCCAGGTTTTTGCCAGGTCTTGCCATCTTTGAAAACGGTCTCTTATCGCTTGACGTTCTAAGAAATAGTTCACTAGGGCCAAAAAACCCCCATGTTCCTCCCCCAAGAAATCATGAACACACTAGTTTAGTGAGTTCAGCACATATCAACTGCAACAGCCCAGCCATCTGGAGGCTGAACGTGCAGTATTTGGCACCTGGTGACAAGGATTAATTTAAGGTCAAATCTACACCCAAGTCTGATCAGCTGTGTGGTCCTGGGCATGTTCCATAATCTCTCTGTGCCTCAGGATCCTGCACGTGGGAACCGCGGTGCCGTGAGGTCGATGAAGGGCCCCAGGGGGAGTCCAGAGCCATGCCTGCCCCTTCTCCTCCCTGTGGTGTGGCTGTTGCCCTGTGGCAGGCACAGGGGAAGGGCCGGAGATGCCGAGATAGATAAGGCCTCCCATCCTACTCTCAAGACACCAGTCAGTCCCAAAGGAAATCAACCCTGAATATTCATTGGAAAGCCTGTTGCTGAAGTGAAAGCTCCAATACTTTGGCCATCTGATGCAAAGAGTTGATTCATTGGAAAAGACCCTGATGCTGGGAAAGATGGAGTGCAGGAGGAGAAGGGGGTGAAAGGGGATGGGATCGTTGGATGGCATCACTGACTCAATGGACATGAGTTTGGGCAAACTCTTGGAGAGAGTGGAGGACAGACGAGCCTGGTGGGCTCTAGTCCATGGCTACCAACCAAACAGTGAAGTTGCTCAGTCATGTCCGATTCTTTGTGGCCCCATGGGCTACAAGCCAGTACAAAGAGTTGGAAACAGCTTAGCAACTGAACAACAACCTCTGTCAAGGAGCTCCCAGGCTAGAGAGAAAGGAAGACAGACCTGGAATGCTACCTGTCTGTGATGGAGTGTGTGCTGCCCTGGCTTGCCTCCTTCCCACGGCTCCCTGCCTTGCTTGGAGGTCCCATACTCCCTGGTCCTGCACCAGGGGCTCCCCTTCAGTCTGCGTGACCGACCCTTCCTCTTTTCCCAGCCCAGGACGTCTTCCTGCTCCACCCCCAAGCCTGCTCCTCCTGTGCCCCTCTCCCCAGCCCCCCATCTGCTTTCCTCTCGGAATACCTCCGGCACCACAGCCCTCTCGCTCCTCTGCTGTTCCTGCTGGGCGCCCCCACCACGCTGGGCTCTGCTCCACGCTGGTCCACCCCCGGGGCGCCCACAGGCAGCAGCGCGGTGGGAGGGCCTTTAGCAGATGTAACATCGGGTCACCCCTGTGCTACAGTACCTCTGTGCCTCCCGCACTTGAAGCCAGTGTTCTCTGCAAGCCTACAAGAACCCCCCAGGAGGGCGCACAGCCCCCATGACCCGACCTCACCCAGCGGTCACCCGGGCTGCTATCCCTCTGCCTGGAACTTGCTTTCCCATTCTGGGTTCTGTTAACTACTGCTCCTCCTGATGGCTCAAATTTCCTCCACGAGCTCTGCTCCACTGCTCTCTGAAAATCTGAGACCCCTGGAGACTCCCCCACCTTTCTGGCTATTTATGCTTTCTTCCCACATGGCCCGCATCATGCCAAGACCTGGGTGTGATGAACACAGTGTGTGTGTCTGGTCCACCACCTCTCATGAGGCTGTGAGGTTAGGAGGGCGGGACTGTGCCCACAGAGCTGGAGATGCATCTGAACACCTGTGACAGGGCCAGGTCCCTGGGGTGCACTCAAAGGTGTTGGTGTTAACAGCACTCCCTGGGGGGTCGTGGGAAATACTCCAGCTAATCCTGGAGCCAATGGGAGGAAGGTTCTGGGCAGGAGAGCCCCGTAGATGGAATACCGCACTGTGCAAAGGCGAGGGGAGCTGCAGATGGCAACTGGGGGATTTTAAAGTGGATGGGAGCCCGCAGGTGACATTTCTCCGGTTTCAGTCACAGAGTTCGTGGGCCTGGGCTATAGGCGGACGGTGGCGATCCTCTACCAGACGGCCTTCACCACTGGGCTTGTGCTGCTGTCCGGACTGGCCTACGTCCTCCCGCACTGGCGCTGGCTGCAGCTGGCCGTCTCCCTGCCCATCTTTCTGCTCCTCTTCTGCTACTGGTACTGTGTCCCCATGGGGACCCGTCTTCCCAACAGCCAGGGCAGTCCTACCCGCAGGCCCGGGGCTTCCAGCCACCCACGCCATCTGGGGTGCTCCGTCATGGGGTAGCCCTCATTCCCGGGGGGGAGCCACTCTCAGCCACCCTTTAAAGAAACAAATTCACATCACCCAGAGAAAGGCCTGAGATGCTAAAAGTCGGACAAAAGTTCACCTAGCCACGAAGTAGGTGTCTGCTCTTGGACGAGCCGGTGAAGGAGGAGATGAAGGAATGGAGCCATCTCTGGGAGTGTGCCCATCAGACAGGACCATCGGCAGAATGGATGAGGAAGCTGTGGTTCATATATGCAAGCAATATTTCTCAGCTATAAAAAAGAATGCATTCGAGCCAGCTCCAGCAAGGTTCTCTTTTGATCTTAACCTCAGACGGGCTCTGGGGGAGACGCTAAGTGGGGATGATCTGCGTCCGCAGGTTTGTGCCTGAGTCCCCCCGATGGCTGTTATCGCAAAAGAGAAACACTGAGGCGATAAAGATCATGGACCACATTGCCCAAAAGAACGGGAAGCTGCCTCCTGCCGACCTGAAGGTGACTCACTTGCAAGGGTTTTCTCTCCTCACTGAATGCTGGGTCGGGTTTAGGACTTGGCGCTTGCCTGTGGGACTTGCCTGGGGAGGCGGGAAGGTGCTGGAACTCTTCAGGGTGATGAGTATGATGACCAACCTTGGGGTGGTAGCTGGTGGGAGGCAGGGGGCGGGGTGGGTGAAGGGCTCTGATGGCGATTCCTGATCACAGTGGCAGCCTGGATGTGGCTGACGCCCTGACTCTCTCCTAGATGCTGTCTGTAGAGGAGGACATCACTGAGAAGCTGAGCCCCTCGTTCACAGACCTGTTCCGCACGCCCATCCTGAGGAAGTACACCTTCATCCTGATGTACCTGTGGTAAGGGGTCTTTCCAAGGCCCCATGCGCTTCCCTGCATGCCCGGGTACACGTCAGAGATGGTGGGCCAACTTACGGAGGGGGGAAACGAGAGGCATGAAAAAGCATTTCCAGATGGCTTTCCGCTCAAGAAGCTCTTAAAAGACACTTGTATTTCTCCCTTGAGGACATCCCAGTAGAGGAAAGGCCTCATTTTAGTAAGAAGAAATCCCCATGTAGAAAAGTCAGCAGTGAGCCGGAAGGAGGTGACAGGGTTGCCAGAAACCCCGTGTTTCAGGAGCCAAGTGCTGACTTAGCTCCGGTAGGTAGATGAGATTTCAGGGATTCCCCAGGACATCAGTACTTCTCTGGTGGCTCAGACAGTAAAGCATCTGCCTACAATGTGGGATACCCGGGTTCGATCCCTGGGTTGGGAAGATATTGGAGAAAGAAATGGCAACCCACTCCAGTACTCTTGTCTGGAAAATCCCATGGACGGAGGAGGCTGGTAGGTTAGAGTCCATGGGGTCACAAAGAGTTGGACACGACTGAGTGACTTCATTTTCCGGGCTGTCAAAGAGGAAGAAGACTTCCTCATGTCTGAGGACTCGACAGAGCCTGCGGAAAGCACAGGCGTGCTTTTTTCACACCGATTAGGAAACGCCTGTCCACGCCTAGCACCCCTTGCACACCCAGGGGCCGTGTCACTCTCCCCGGCGGCTTCCTCGAGATGGGTCTTCTCCCTCTTCCCTTGGGGGGCTGGGTCAGCTCCCCACCTCAGGACTTGCTCCTGCAACCTCGGTGGCCCTTCAGTTACTTCTGGAAACCCCTGGGCCGAGTATCCGGGTTCCCCTTCCGCTGGGGTCACTCTGCTGCCCTGCCCTTCTTTGCCCTTCTGAGAAATAAGGGTTCCAATGATGAGGGCAGCGCCTGGCACGTAGCAGCCGCTCCGCAAATATTTGTGGGAGCTTAAATGAGTAACCAGTGTTCCACAGAGTCCATCCTGAGTTCTCTAGACGCTGGGTTGTCTCCTGGTCCCCAGGCCCTGTGTCTGCAGGCTGGCGCTGGGAGCCCTTGTGCCCGCCGTGTGAGGGGCCCAGGGACCCCTGCAAGCATACCAGGTCCCTGGTGCATTTCTCTTGATTCTCAGCATCCGACGCCGTGGTACCTCTTGGGTTGGAGGCCCAGGACCCCACAGACAGGAAGGCTTGCTCCCCTCCTGTATCAGCCCGGGTCCCATCTCCACCCCTAGCATTCCTGTCGAGGCGGTGATTCTGTCTCCTCAGCCCTCTCACACCCCTCCACGCAAGCTTTCCGCAAATCCCTCTCTGTCTTGAAAACCTATCCCGAATGTGCCATTTTCTCATCGCCTGTGCTCTTAGGCGTGAGTGTGGCAAACTCCCGCCCAGCTCATCGTGGTAGCCTCCTTGCTGGCGGTCTGCTCCCGCTCCTGTTCCCCCCTCCCCAGAGCACAGGTCACCGATGGCATCACCTCCTTGTCCACATCCTCATAGTCTTCCTAATCCACTGAGAAGAAACCTAGCTTCCTTCCACAGCCTGCAAGGCTTCATGCCATCTGGCTCTGTACACCTTCTCTTACTGTACACGCCCCCTGCCCCCCCTCGTCTGCTCCATTCATTACAGCGACTCGGGGCCGGGCGGCCCATCACTTCCTGGCTGTGTGACCTTCAGGAAGCTTCTTGACCTCTGTGACTCAGTTTCCTCATCAGCCAATGGAGGCAATGATAGGATCTACTCACGGGCATGTTGGAAGAATTAATGTGATAATGCTTAGAACAAAGGGCTTAGAACTTAGGAAACGCCCAACAACGACAGACTGCTATTTTTATAGGAGTGTGAGAAGGAAATGGCAACCCACTCCAGTATTCCTTCCTGGGAAATCCCATGGACAGAGGAGCCTGGCAGGCTACAGTCCATGGGGTCGCAAAGAGTCAGACACTTGGCGAAAAAACCATCACCTCTACCTGTAGCAGTGTGTACATGCAGTTTGTGGATTCTGCCAGAAGATGGCAGCATTGCACATTGTTGACTGCAGTTTGGTTGGTCAGTGGCTAAGTCCCGTCCAACTCTGGGACCACATGGGACCCCATGGGACCCCATGGATGGCAGCACGCCAGGCTTCCCTGTTCTTCACCATCTCCCAGAGTTTGTTGTGATTTGGGGTTTTTGTTTATTTGTTTCTACAGGAAAATCAGGGCTCTACGTTCCTTTCTCTTAGGTCAGTGGCTTTCTGAGTAGAAGATGACTGTTGCCATTTAACCATTTAACCCGGCATAGAGAAGCTCCCCCTTGCCCCACCAGGCTGATCTAAACTCACCGAGTTGCAGGCAGTGCATTCTTATTCTCTTGACACTTTGTTTCAAACAGGAATAATTTAGGACTAGAAACAAAAGCATACCAGACTCCCCTGAATGCAGCTTTATAAAACCAGGGAGTGAGTGAGTGAAGTAAGTGAAAGTCGTTCAGTCATGTCAGACTCTTTACAACCCTATGGACTACAGCCTACCAGGCTCCTCTGTCCATGAGACCTTCCAGGAAAGAATACTGGAGTGGGTTGCCAGTCCCTTCCCGAGGGGATTTTCCCGACACAGGGATCGAACTGGGGACTCCTGCATTGCAGGCAGATTCCTAACCGTCTGAGCCACGAGAGCTGGACCTTATAAAACCAGGGGGGTGTAGTAATGAGAAACGTCCCCTGTGACCTCAGTTTTGGAACTGATGGGCAATTTGCATTTCTATAAGAAAGTAATTTCTTATCCACCAAAATCTCTTCCCACAGCCAGTACTTCATATCTGCAGGTTCTGCATCTGGGGATTCAATCAACTGCAGATAAAAAATAGTCAAAAAATTCCAGACAGTCCCCAAAAGCAAACCTTGAATCTGCTGTATGCTGGCAGCTACTTACACGACACTCATATTATGTTAGGTGTTACAAGTAACCTAGCGTTGGTGTCAGTCTTACGGGAGTGTGCCCATCCTACGCTGATTTATACAATTTACACGAGGGACTCGAGCATCCTCGGATTCTGGTACCCTGGGGGGTCCTGGAACCAGTCCCCCATGGTAGTGAGGAATGACTGTACCAACAGAGTAATTCAATGTTCCAAAATTGTGCAGTTTGCCCAAAAGTGACCCATGGGATGCTACGTTTTCCCCTGAGTAAGAGAGACCGAGCTGGTCCCCATCCTGTGTGCCATGTTCTGTAACATGGTTTTTCTTTCCTCAAATATGGGTGAATGGGTCGTGTGCCGTGGGATATGGGGTGAAAGAGAGGAAGGGAATACTGCTGGTTCAAGATGGTGTGATGTGCGCAGGGGGCCCCCACTGTGGAGCTGGGAAGACTTGGCTGACTCCTCCCCGCCGTGGTGCTCTGGATCCTGGCCCTGGGAAAGACAACCGTGACAGCAATAAAATCTGCTCTTCTCTGAGCGCCCACCTACACCAAGCCCTTCTGGTCCACGGCCTCAATGAATTCTCAAGACAGATTCACAGCTGAAGGAACTGAGGCACAGAGAGGCTGGTTAACTTACGAAGACCACACAGCTCAGACAGCACTTTGAATCCCGAAACTGCTCACTCCCCACAGCTGTCTCCCGCCCTCCTTCCCCTTAGAGGCTTGGGGCATCCGATGAGATAGGGCCTGTGTGGTGTTCAGAGCAGGGCTGCCCGCAGGGGCACAGTAAGGAGTAAACGATGGTCGCTACATCGTTTGCCATCTCTCGGAAACATGGGTCTGTCCTGTAAGTCACAGGCTCACAAAAATCGTGGAAGAAGCTTCTCAACCAGGAGGGCCCCTTCTGGATTTTGACGTCCCCCCACCCCCACCTCTTCTCGTATTACGACTTCCCAGGTGGCTCAGATGGTAAATTGTCTGCCTACAATGTGGGAGACCCGGCTTCGATCTCCTGGGTTGGGAAGATCCCCCTGGAGAAGGAAATGGCAACCCACTCCAGTATTCTTGCCTGGAAAATCCCATGGACAGAGGAGCCTGGTGGGCTATAGTTCTTGGGGTCTCAGAGTCGGACGTGACTGAGCGACCTCACTTACCTTCTTACTTCTCATATTGGTCCGGAACGTTCTACATCCAGCAGTGGATGCTTCCTTCCAGCTCGCAGGGGCCTCTATCCCAGCCAGTCTCCGGGATCTCACTTCTTCCAAGGAGCTCACCTTTGGCCCGCCTCTCCTGCCGCCCAGGTTCACCAGCTCCGTGGTCTACCAGGGCCTCATCATGCACATGGGCGCCACTGGCGGGAACCTCTACCTGGACTTCCTCTACTCTGCTCTGGTCGAGTTCCCCGCGGCCTTCATCATCCTCGTCACCATCGACCGCTTCGGCCGCCGCTACCCGCTGGCCACGTTCAACCTGGTGGCCGGGCTGGCCTGCTTCCTCATGATCTTTATCCCACACGGTGAGTGGTCCACACCCATTGTCTTCCGGGTCGTTGAACCGTGGGAAGAGTGTTGGAACAGGAACAAAGGCAAGGTGCTTACCTGAGTCTAGAATTACCTTTTAACAAATTTTAAGTAGAGGTACAGCATACCGACAATGAGCTCTTTTAAAGTGTTCAAGCCAATGAACTTTTCACCTGTATGTATGCCTGGGCACTGAGATCTGTGCCAAGATAAGGAACATTTCCAGCACCTCGGAAGGTCCCTCACCCTCCTTGGCCACCAACGCTCACCACCCCTGCCCGGGTCACCACAGCTCTGGTCTCTGCCACCGCAGATGAAAGTCGGCTGTTCTTGAACTTCATACAATTGAACCATACTGCACCTATGCTTTGGATCGCCTTCATTCACTTATTGTGGCGTCTGCAAGGGTCACCCACGTTGTCCCACGAGGGTGTCTCTTGTACTTTTTCACTGTTGGGCAGCCTTGCATTGTAGGAATCCCTCACCCTAAATCCAGGCCTCTGTTGACTTCAGGCTTCCTAAGGTCACCCTGGACCGCCGTACAAAGAATTAAAGTCGCATCCCTCTTCCTCCTTCTCTTTTCCCTCTAGAACATAAGCTCCAAGAAGCGGAAACATTCTCTGCTTTGCTCACAGCCGAGCTCCTGTGGCAGAGACACGACTCTATCACGTACACAGAGGAGCTTCCCAGGTGGTGCTACTGGTAAAGAGCCTGACTGCCAGTAGAAGAGGCATAAGAGATGCAGGTTCAGTCCCTGGGTTGGGAAGATCTAAAGTCATCCAGTGTCTGCCTATTTGGATTAAGGCTGCAGCGAACATTCCAACACATCTTTTCATGGACACTCACTTCCCTTGCTGGGTCAGGGGGCGGGACACAGGTTAGTTTTAGTAGATACAGCCAGACAGCTTTTCAGTTCACGCTCCCACGGTGACGCATCAGCTTTCCAGTGGTTCCACAGACTCACTAGCACTTGGCATCATTAGTCTTTTCAACACCAGCCATCTTGGTGCCTGTTTGCTTGAGTCCATAATTCTTAGCAATCCAAGATAAGCCAAAGCAGAATCTTTTGGGCCACTTTAATTTGAGTACATACATTGCCTTTCTCATTTGTTACTTTTAGAAATGTTAAAAAAAAATAGGAGAGCAGATTTGCTATTTTCTCAGTTTTTATTGCTTGTGCTCGGCAGTTGTTGGTTTAATGAGTCATTTTGGCAGGCTTTGGGGGCAGGATATTAGGAGAAACATCCCATGAAATCCCTGTTCTCAAGAATTAGACTTTACAGAGCAGGCTGGAAATTTTAAGAGGTAGCAAAAGGTAGCTCAGGTTTTTTTCTCCCTCCTTTCATGAGCGAGTGAGTGAGTGAAGTCGCTCAGTCGTGTCCGACTCTTTACGACCCCATGGACTGTAGCCCACCAGCTCCTCCATCCATGGAATTTTGCAGGCAAGAATGCTGGAGTGGGTAGCCGTTTCCTTCTCCAGGGGATCTTCCTGACCCAGGGATTAAACCGGGTCTCCCACAGTGCAGATAGGCGTGACACTGTCTGAGCCACCAGGGACAAAGAAGAAGGAAAAGGTGCCGAGCATCTGAAATTGGCTCCCCCTGTTTCCCCCTATTTCCCTGTTTCTAGAATCCTGGTAAAGCTGAATGAATGAGTAGAGGTTTTCGTTGTTGCTGTTTTTTAAATAACAACGCCAAGTACTGAGAGGGAACCTGGGATCTGAGGCCATTTGGTTATCACCTGGAAGAAGCTTGGGTACTGCGTCCTCTGTCCCGCATCCTCCCAGGACCCTCTCCCGGCTCCCACTCTCGCCACTCGCCTTTACTCGTCCTCATCGCATTCGATGACGAGCCTTCGTCTCCTGCTCCAGAAACTATTTCAAGTACCTTCTATGTATTTGCGTGCAGGCATGCTAGTTGTATCTGACTCTTTGTGACCCTCTGGAGCAAAGACCCTTCGGAGCCCATCAGGCTCCTCTCTCCATGGGTTTCTCCAGGCAAGAATACTGGAGTGGGTTGCTGTGCCTTCCTCTAGGGGATCTTCCCAACCCAGGGGCTGAACCTGCATCTCTTACGTCTCTTGCATTGGCAGTTGGGTTCTTTACCAGTAGCACCACCTGGGAAGCTCCTCTGTGTACTTGACAGAGTGGTCTCTCTGCCCCAGGATCTCAGCCATGAGCAAAGCAGAGAAAGATTCCACTTCTAGAGGGAAAAGAGAAGGAGGAAGAGGGATGGGGCATTAATTCTTCGTATGGTGGTCCAGGGTGACCTTAGGAGACCTAAGTGAAGAGGGGATGAGCCATTTAAACAGCCGGGCAAGGAGGTTTCCAGGAAAGGGAAGAGCAAGAGCAAGGACCCTGAGGATGGGGAGAGCTGGACGCTGGAGGAGCAGCCGGACCCTGGTGAGCAGGGGACAGGGAGAGATGCCAGCGTGGGTTTTATCCCAAGCGTGGCAGGAAGCCACGTGGCAGGACTGCAGTTGTAAGTGGTCCCTCCGACTGCTGGGGAGAGTGACCTGGGCCCAGAGGAGGCAGGGCGGTTCTCTGAGGGCAAGGATGCCGTGCATGTCCAGTAGAGAATCTTGCCGAATCCATCAAAGCTGCGGAATTTGTGACCAATGCCCTCCTCCAGGTGTCCGAGTGAACTCCCTTATCTTGTATCTCGTAGGAGCCTTAACTAAAGGCTCCGCATGGGCTCTCCTCCAGGCAGAGGGCAGCCGAGACCTGGAGAGACCGCGCTGGCTGGCTCTCCCCAGAGCCTCCCGCTGGCGAGGGGACAGACGCCTGTCTTCCTTGAGTAGCTGGCTCGTGGGGATGAGGGTGAGATGACACGCTGTCTGGGACCCTGGAGGCTCTCTTAGTGAGCCGGCCTGACTCAGGAGTTACTTGTGGTTTGGGATCTGGGTGAAAACCTAACATCCAGGAGAAGCAGACAATGGTGTCTAATGCTTTGATGGCTCCCCAGGAAGGAGAAGGCTTCTGGACCTGCTGCTAAGATGCAGAGCCATCTGTTAGGAGGAGATGAGGGTTTGCATCCCTCATCCTCTCAGACCAGTGAAAGATGCTTGGGTTAAAAAAAATGTGTTCTGAGGACTTCCCTGGTGGTCCGGGGGTTAAGACTCCAGCTGCCACTGCAGGGACATGGGTTCGATCCTTGCTCTGGCAAAATTCCGTATGCCGCGGAGCCACTAAGCCCAGGTGTCAGACTGCTGAGCCCAAGTCATAGAGCCCACAAGCTGTAACTCCTGAAGCCTCAGCATCAGACCTAGAGAGTGGCCCCTGCTCGTACAACTAGAGAAAGCCCTTGCACAGCCGCGAAGGCTAGGTGCCGTCAAAAATAAATAAATAAAACATTTTAAAGAATGTGTTGGGAAATGAGAGCTGAGGATGAGAAATCCGGTCCACCAGCTCTAGGACTTGTGCCCGAGGGAACCACGTTGTTGAGGACCTACTGTGTTTCAAGAGCTGTGTCAGAAAGGACACTATTGCAGGATAATAAAAAGCCAGGACTGGTGGGGTGGTCACGACGCACAGCTGACACGTGTTATCTCTAAATTTCACCACCACCTTTAAGTTGGGTAAGATTATTTCCATTTCATAGCTGAGGAGACTGAGGCAGGCAGAAGTAAGCCATTTGCCTTGTCACTCTGCTGACAGGAGGCACAGCTGAGATTCAAAAAAGCACATTCTGTCCTCTGCACAGTGAAGTCCTCCCTCAAGCATCATCAAGTCCCCAGATCTCTCAGGACTCCATTTAGTTCACGTTAGAGGTGGTCGCTGAGTTGTGTCTGACTCTTTGGGACCCTATGGACTGTAGCCTGCCAGGCTCCTCTGTCCACGGGATTCTCCAGGCAAGAATACTGGGGCGGGTTGCTGTTTCCTCCTCCAGGGCATCTTCCCAACCCAGGGATCAAACCCAAGTGTCCTGCACTGCGAGCAGATTCTTTATCATCTGAGCCACCAGGCTCAGTTACCTGATCCAAATCTGGAGGGGTCGGATAAGACAGCCTTTCGGGCCCTTCCAGCTCTCAAGTCCAAGCTCCCAGTCACGGCGTCCCCTGGCAAATCTGTGGGTACAGCCCTCTAGCTCTCACACCCTCTGTCTCTTTCCTCCCAGATCTGCCCTGGTTGAACATCACGATAGCTTGTGTCGGCCGAATGGGGATCACCATCGGGTTCCAGATGGTGTGCCTGGTCAACGCTGAGCTGTTCCCTACATTCATCCGGTGAGTGTATCCATGGGACGGGGTGGCTAGCTGCTGACAGGGCTGTGGGCCAGCCGGGCTCACTGAGGACCGCTCTTAAAGATGCCCCCCAGGGTGGATGGGTTGCCATTGAGATGGGGGTTGGGCATCAAAGACAGCCCACGCCTGATGCAGTAGAGAAGGTGAGATGGACAGGTTAAAGTGGACTCAGGGTCACAGCACGTGCTGTACGGAGGGCCAACACAAGAGAAAAGACATCTGGTTACGGGCAGTTCCTGTTTGGACCGTGACATACAGAGCATTGCCACACGTGGCGTGCAGGTCATCCTGTAAAATTGCTGTTACCCGCCTTTCACGTGTGAGCAGACTGAGGTTTACAAAGGGAAGGCGACCTCCCCAGGATCACACAGCTAGAAAGTGGCAGGGTCCAGGTAAGAACACACTGCTTCGCCCCTCTTATTTTTTTTCAACTAAAGTACGGTTGATTTACAATGCTGTGTGTGAATTTCTGCTGCACAGCCAAGAGATTCAGTTGCACGTACCCATAGTAATACATTCTATCTCGTGTTCTTTTCCGCTGCGGCTTCTCACAGGGCAGTGAGTGACGTCTGCTGTATTCTACAGCAGGGCCTGGCTGTTTGTCCGTCCTGTTTACACTTGTTTGCATCTGCTAGGCCCAACCTCCCACTCCATCCCTCCCCTCCCCCTCCCTCTTGGCGACCAAGAACACACTTCTTTCTGCCCTTGAAGCTGGTGTTTCCCTATAACGACAGAATACTTTGTAAGCATAGCAATGGGCCCAGATCATTCATTGTTTCAAGTCAGGTTTATTGAGGTAGAATTTTCTTAGAGCAAGATTTACCCTCAAAGGCACAGTTTGATGAGTTTTGATCTGTTCATTTCACCAGCACCATGATCAAGGTGACACAGACGCGTCTCCAACGTGTGCAAATGCGTCCTCCTGTCCCTTTGTGGTCCGCCTTCTCCCCTCCCACCTCCAGCACCGGGCAAGCCCCGATCTGGGTTCTCTCCCCATGGCTTTGCCGTTTCTTGAATGTTGCATACATGGAGTAACTTGGAGTGCAGGCTTTTGCGTTTGGCTTCTTTCGCTTGATATCAGGGGACCCATCCAGGCTGTGGCTTGTATAATGCTCCATTCCTCCTTATTGCTGAGTGTGGTTTCCATGCGTGGAAGATGGACCACAGTATGTTTCTCCGTTTCTCAGTTCATGGAGGTTTGGGCTTTTTCCAGACAGAGTGATTACAATACAGGTGCCAATAAGTATTCACTTACCGGTTTATGAGCTTCCTTGTGACTCAGCTGGTAAAGACTCCGCCTGCCATGCAGGAGATGCTGGTTCTATTCCTGGGTCGGGAAGATCTGCTGGAGAAAGGATAGGCTACCCACTCCAGTGTTCTTGGGTTTCCTTAGTGGCTCAGCTGGTAAAGAATCTGCCTGCAATGCGGGAGACCTGGGTTCGATCCCTGGGTTGGGAAGATCCCCTGGAGAAGGGAAAGGCTGCCCACTCCAGTATTCTGGCCTGGAGAATTCCAAGGACTGCATATAAGTCCGTGGAGCTGCAAAAAGTCGGACACGACTGAGCAACTTTTGCTTCACTATGGGTCTTTGTGTGGACATACGTCTTCATTTCTCTTAGAAAAAAACTTAGGGATGGGTCATATGGTAGTTGTGTGTTTAAATTCGTGAGAAACTATCACAATGTTTTCCAAAGTGGCCACACCAGTTTCTATCCCACCAGCTGTGTGAGACACAGGTGATTGCTCTGTATCCTCCCCTGTCCTTGGTGTCGCCAGCTTAAAAAAAAATGTTTGAGCCATTCTTGGAGGTGGTGGTATTATCGTGACTTTGATTTACCTTGTCCTAACTACTGATAATGTCGATCACCGTTGCATGTCCTTATTACAATCTGTATCTTAGAAGGCTTAGTCTAAATGAAGAGTATTTTTATTGTAAAGGATTAACCCCCTTAAAGTTTAAATTCTGACCTTTGTTAGAGTTTGGCACATTTCTGCAAACTCTTCCCCCACCCCGCCTCACTTTATAAATTCTTTCTTCTCCCCATATCATCAGACCAGTGATGTCTAAGAACTATTCCAGCTCTCCATCCTTCTCTTACACCTGGGCAGCCCTCAGAACCCTTTCATGAGCCAGAAGACACTGCCAGATTCACTCTTTCCTGCACATCCCTCATTAAAAGGCCCTGTCTCATCTGGAAAAGATTGTTCGGAATGGATACAGAGAGATAAAGGCAAATGAAGGGAAAAAAATCTACAATTGGCAATTCAGAGCCCAGAGTCTAAAACGGCTGGGCCAAACAATTCCATTGTCATGGCCACTGGACCCAGGGGACTGACTCAGAGTATAAACTGCCAGAGGTCCTGAGTGCCTGGTCCAAGGCGGAGGAAAGCCAAGTGGCCCATCCTCAAGGGCAGAGCATCCATTTGATGAGGATTCTCAAGAACCAGGAAAGAAAGCCAGATGTTCAGAAATAACTTTAAACTTGATCCACAGATATCACATGCCAAAGTAAGACAGTCATGAAAGTTTGGGTCTTTTCAATCAATTGAATCAAATCTAAATTGGAAAAAAAAGGATCATTTCTGTTCCTTTATTACTTTATAATCACTTCAGGTTGACAGAGTTTCTATTTAGACCATTTTGACCCTGCTTCTTATGCACAGGAGGCTTCAGAGTTGAACAGCATCCTCCTTCTAACTGTCTGCAACATATACTGTCAAGACCCAAGTGTCACTAGTTGTAAAGAACCTGCCAGCCAGTGCAGGAGACACAAGAGATGTGGGTTTGATTCCTGGGTTGGGGAGAGCCCCTGGAGGAGGGCATGGCAACCAGCTCCAGTATTCTCGCCTGGAGAATCCCAAGGACAGAGGAGCTTTGTGGGCTATAGTTCTTAGGGTCGCACAGAGTTGGACATGACTGAGGCAACTTGGCACGCAGGCACGCATGCTCTGCCTTGTATTGAAAATCATCCACCCATTTTTACCTCTTCTCTATATTATGCGCTCCTTGAACACAGAGACTGCACAGCGTTCTTGTCTGCACCTCCTTAAGCTGCTCTGTAGCTCTACTAACCAGGCAGCTGGTGCTTGCAGAATGAATGGCTGAAGTGTCCCAGAGACCTGAATTTTCTTAATTTTGTTTTTTAAGATATTTATTATTTTCAATTATGTTTGGCTGCACTGGGTCTTCACTGTTGCACGTAGGCTTTCTCTAGTTGGGGCGAGTGGGGGCTACTCTCCGGTTGCAAGACACGGGCTTCTCATTGCTGTGGTTTCTCTTGTTGCAGAGCGTGGACTCTAGAGCAGACTCAGTAGTTGTGGCGCACGGGCTTAGTTGCTCTGTGTCCTGGGGGATCTTCCTGGGCCTAGGATGAAACCGTGTCCCCTGCATTGCAGGGAGGATTCTGAACCACTGGACCACCAGGGAAGCCCTATGAGTTTTAAAGATGGAAGCTAGTTTCTCACTTCTTCTAGCCTCTGTGTGCTTGTAAAATCTTTCTCTTTTTTAAGACTTATCCTCTTAAAATTATTTTAAAAATGGTGATTTTTTTCCCCTCCTCTTGGAAACCACACTAAAGCTACTAGAAGAATGAGAGGAGCACATGAGGGCATATCTTTATTATTCACTGTTACTGCATGAGAATCTACATTTTCATCAATAAAAATTTCAACAAAAATAATTTAATAGCAACAAAAAGGAAGGAGATGCAGAAAAGAAAAAAAACAAACCCTGCAAATGCCATCTTTGAAAGTAGGATGACCTTGAAAGAAGGTGTAGGAAGAAAGGCTGCCTAGAACAGTGAATGTAAAAGGGTCTAGAAGACTCCAGGGAGGTCCACTGGGGCAGCAAACTTGAGACAAGGCCAGAGGTTTTCCAGGGTAGGAAGGGAGCTTGAAGAATCTAGCCCACAATCCCTTGTTGGAGGAACAAGATGGGTCCAAGCTTCCCTGTCCTTCCCTAACTCTCAGGTCCATTGAGTCAGTGATGCTATCTTGCCATCTCATCCTCTGCTGCCGGCTTCTCCTTTTGCCTTCAGTCTTTCCCAGTATCAGGGTCTTTTCCAATGAGTTGTTTCTTCTTATTAGGTAGCCAAAATATTGGAGCTTCAGCTTCAGCATCAGTCCTTCTAATGAATATTCAGGATTGATTTCCTTTAGGATGGACTGGCTTGATCTTCTTACAGTCCAAGGGACTCTCAAGAATCTTCTTTAGCACCACAATTTGAAAGCATCAACTCTTTGGCACTCAGCCTTCTTTATGGGCCAACTCACACATCCATACATTACTGCTAGAAAAACCATAGCTCCGACTAGATGGACCTTTGTGGCAAAGTGACGCCTCTGCTTTTTCATATGCTGTCTAGGTTTGTCATAGTATTCCTTCCAAGGGGCAAGCGTCTTTTAATGTCATGAGTAGGGATAAGAGAGTCAAAGCATTTAATCATAGACATCCCTGGTCAGAAACAGAATTTCTAATAGCTTAAACATGCCCTGGTCCTTCTCCACAAATCCTTCTAAAATAGCCGCTGCAGGAAGAAATAATAGTGTTGAATGCTGAATCACAAATAAAAAAGTAACTTTCCCAGGAGCTATACAGATATATCATGAGATAAAAAGGAGAAAGGAAGAGGAAAAGCAAGTGACAAATGAAGAAAATGCATAGGGAAAATATTATCAGAAAGCAAATGAAAAGTGTAGCCAAGTGTACTATGACTAAGTACAAAATAGTAATGAATTAGCCATCTCTGTAAAAGAAGAGTGTAAAGCAGAGAATGTAAGTTCTTCGGAGAATGTGTGATAAGACAAGAGATGAAGTCAGCTCAGGTTGAAAAAAAAAGAAATATTAAAATATTTCACAAATGAAAACCACTTTGAAAGCAGTACAAGGGAGAACTGATAAAGTAAAGGAAAGGTAAGACAGAATTAAGAATTGCAAAATAAGATTGAAATAAGCAAAAAGGTTAAAAGGCTTAGAGATTATGCTTATACATATGTCCCAAAGAAGATCACTGAAATAATGAAACCAAAGAACTTAAAGAAATTAAAAAAAAAACTTAAAAGAACTTCTGGAAATAAAAGAACGCTTGGATCTATGAACGCTTGGATCTATGATTTGAAGGTGACATACAGTAAGAGTTATAGGAAAACTTGATTCTGAGCAATATTAACAAATATTCCAGTTAAGTTACTGTGCTTCAGAGATAAAGAAAGACTTATGAGGTACCCAGGCTGAAAGTGTAAGTCACATGTATCAGGAGAAAGTCAAACTGATACCATTTGATGAAGCTTGTGAAACATCCTGCAATGATCCCAAGGAGAGGCAATGTAACTCAAAGAATTTTATCCAAACTCTCATTTCCCAATAAAAACAACATCCAATTATTTTGTTCCTTAAAAATATGGTTGCTATAAACTTTTTCCAAAAAAGCTATTAGAGAAAAAATTCTCAGTAAACACAATAAGTGGAGTAATACTTCAAAGTTATTGATGGTGATTACTGAATTTGATATTAAAACCCTCAGTTTCTGTTTTGATTACAGAATATAAATTGACAATACAGAAATGCTATAACTAAAAACGGACTTTAGCTTTCCAGGTTTCTCTGTCCATAGAATTCTCCAGGCAAGGATGCTTGAGTCATTTCCTTTCCCAGGGGATCTTCCCGACCCAGGGATAGAGCCCAGGTATCCGGCATTGCAGGCAAATTCTTTACCATCGGAGCCACTAGGGAAGCCCAATAACTAAAAACAGTTGGAAAGGGAAGAAAGAATGTTGGAGGTGGTGTGATACACTGATTTTCTCAATACTTTCTCCAGGAAAAAAAATATCACTAAAAGCTAATCAATTAAGTAGTTTTATAGGCATATTTTAAGAGATGAAGGCAAACAGTAAGAACAATGATATTATTAACTACAGCCAGTGCATGGAGGGATGATTTGAGGAGAAAGTAAAAATACACTAATTTTAAAGTTGTTCTTAATAGTTAACCAATACTATCTAAAGAAATAGAGTATTAAGTATATTCTCAAGCCTTCTTAAGTATCAGAAAAAAATACACATAACCAACACAAACTGAGAAATAAAAGACACAGAAAACAATAAAAAATATGGCATATGTTAATATATTTATAAAATGTTAATAAACAGTTAATGACAGAATTAAGAACAAACATTTCTGATATTTAAATAAATATAAAGAGACTCAACTCCTTTATTGAAAAACAAAAGAAAAAAGGCTCTAATTTCATTGTAAAGCAAAATCCAACAATCTGCTGCATAGTTGGAGTCTAACTTTTCCTCAGAAAGGTTGAGAAGCAAGGAATGCACAAAAGCAGGGGCTTCCCCAGTGGCTCAGTGGTAAAGAATCCACTTGCAATGCAGGAGACTCAGGAGGCATGGGTTGGATCCCCCAGCTCCCCCCGGAGGAGGAACTGGCAACGCTCCAGTGTTCTTGCCTGGAGACTCCCATGGACAGAGGAGCCTGGCGGGCCACAGTCCTTGGGGTCGCAAAGAGTCAGACAGCACTGAGCACACAGCACAGGCACACTGGTAAATGGAAACAAAACTGGAGCAAGAACCACGATGTTATCAGACAAGGTTGAATTTATGGCAAAACTGTATTAAGACAAAGAAGACCGTAAATCATAGTTACGAGAGAGTCCACAATGCTTTCTCAGGATAGTTTTACAAAATATTTAATTAATAGAAAACTTCAGTGATCCACAGTTCTAGAGTATAGGAAAAGGAGGAAGTTTAAAAAAAATTGTTTATAAGCTTTCATGATGTTGGTGTCAAATAGCAACAAAAATAAAGGAAACAAGAAAACTACAAATATTATTTATGGATGATAAATTCAAATCTCAAACAATGTATTATCAAGCAGAATAGTGGAGCACATTAAAATAATAATATATAGTATCTAAGATGAGTTATTCCAGGAATACAGAGATAGCTTAATATTAGAAAATCATAGTATAGTTCATGCTAATAAATTAAAAGAGAAAATTGTATCTCTCCATAGATAAAAGAGGCATTCAATAAAAGTCAACACCTATTTTTGTTTTTTAAATCTCTCAATAAACATGGATAGATAACTTTTCATATAGTTTTTTCAGTATGTTTTCCAGCTAAAAAGAAAGATATTATTGAAAGCTGGTGAATCAAGTAAATTACAAAGCATATTTAATGATTATAATGGCAAACACTTAATAAATAACTAAACTGAGGTCATAGAGGGAGACTTTGGGAAGGGAAGAAAAATGTACTAATGTTATAATTACTCATTTTAAGGATTAAGGAATTGTGCAAATGGATGTAATAGAAGAAGCTTAAAAGGATAAAACTTTTCTTGATTTATCATTCCTGATTTAACCATGTCTTCGACCCAAAGCTCAAGATTATTTAGGGAATACCCTGAAGTGGCTATATTCATATAAGACCGAATGATCACAAACTATTGTCAGGGAAAAGAGGTCATTTCAAGTAGATGGTTTCCTCGCTAGCTTTCTTTGTCTTTTATTTCTTAATCTCTCTTTATCCTTCCCCGTCCCTCTATGTGAAAGCAAAAACTCTAGTCAGACCAACCAGTTCTCCAAATCTCCAGACCATTGTTATAATCCTATTCTGACATTCAGTTCAGTTCAGTCACTCAGTCCTGTCTGCCTCTTTGTGACCCCATGGACTGTAGCGTTCCAGGCTTTCCTGTTCATCACCAACTCCCAGAGCTTGCTCAAACTCATGTCCACTGAGTTGGTGATGCCATCCAACCATCTCATCCTCTGTCGTCCCTGTCTCCTTCTGCCTTCAATCTTTCCCAGCATCGGGGTCTTTTCCAATGAGTCAGTTCTTCGCATCAGGTGGCCAAAATATTAGAGTTTTAGCTTCAGCATCAGTCCTTCCAATAAATATTCAGGGCTAATGTCCTTTAGGATTGGCTGACTTGATCTCCTTGCAGTCTGAAGGACTGCAACACCACAGTTCAAAAGCATCAATTCTTCGGCACTCAGCTTTCTTTATGATCCAACTCTCACATCCACACATGACTACTGGAAAAACCATAGCTTTGAGTAGACGGGCCTTTGTTGGCAAAGTGATGTCTTTTCTTTTTTTATGGGGAGGGAGGTGGAAGGGGGGTTCAGGATTGGGAACACTTGTACACCTGTGACGGATTCATGTTGATGTATGGCAAAACCAATACAGTATTGTAAAGTAAAATAAAAGTAAAAAGAAAAAAAAGAAAAGAATCTGAAAAAAAAAATCTGTTGTCTAGGTTGGTCATAGCTTTTCTTCCAAGGAGCAAGCGTCTTTTAATTTTATGGCTGCAATGGTGATGAACAGGGAGGCCTGGCGTGCTGCGATTCATGGGGTCGCAAAGAGTCGGACATGACTGAGCGACTGAACTGAACTGAATCACCATCTGCAGTGATTTTAGAGCCCAAGAAAGTAAAGTCTGTCACTGTTTCCACTGTTTCCCCATCTATTTGCCATGAAGTGATGGGACTGGATGCCATGATCTTAATTTTCTGAATGTTGAGTTTTAAGCCAACTTTTTCACTCTCTTCTTTCACTTTCATCAAGAGGCCCTTTAGTTCTTTGCTTTCTCCCATAAGGGTGATGTCATCTGCGTATCTGAGGTTATGGATATTTCTCCCGGCCATCTTGATTCCAGTTTGTGCTTCATCCAGCCTGGCATTTCCCATGAAATTCTGACATTAACTACCTGGAATTAGCAACCTCCCTCCTGGAGTTCATCCATTTGCTATAAGGCCCATGGAACTCAGGGAAGCACTCGCACTTACTCATTTGTTATAAACATTATAAACAGGCGACGAGAGGAAGAGATTCACAGGCAGGGCTAGCAGAGTCCTACCACAGGCACTTTGTCCCCCTGGAGCTGGGATGTGCCTTTCTCTTAGCACGTTACGTAGGTGTGGTTGATGAAATCGTCAGTGATTATTTTTTTTTTTTTTTAAGAATATTTATTTGTTTATTTTTGACTGCGTTGGGTCTTCGAGGCTGTGCTCAGGCTTTCTCCAGTTTCCGTGAGCAGGGGCTACTCTTCCTTCAGGACCACGGGCTTCAGTAGTTGCAGCACGCAGACTCAGTTGTTGTAGCGTACGAGCTTAGTTGCTCCTCGGCATGTGGAATCTTCCTGGACCAGGGATCAAATCCACGTCCCCTGCATTGGCAGGTGGATTTCTATCCACTGTGCCACCAGGGAAGTCCAGTCATCAGAGATTAACCCCATCGCCAACCCCTCTCCCCTCCCTGGAGGTTGGGGAATGGGCGGTGTAATTGCTGTAGCGTAA
Source organism: Capra hircus (assembly GCF_001704415.2). Taxonomy (NCBI): domain Eukaryota; kingdom Metazoa; phylum Chordata; class Mammalia; order Artiodactyla; family Bovidae; genus Capra; species Capra hircus. The sequence goes on from NC_030816.1 coordinate 83,644,374, forward strand.
GTTTACCATTTGGAAAACTGATTCACAGAAATGTCATCTTTTTTGGTCTCTGTATTTTACCAGGAACCTTGGCATGATGGTGTGTTCTTCCCTGTGTGATGTGGGTGGGATTCTCACCCCATTCCTGGTCTTCAGGCTCATGGAGGTTTGGCAAGGCTCGCCGCTCATTTTGTTTGGTAAGACTTCATGACACATTTATTATTTCTTATTCACAGCCCAGTGTGAATAGTCAATAACTACTGGACGAGTGAATGGTACCCCCCGAGGGTACAGAAGGGAAGGGTGGTGCCAGCCCTTTCATCGTCTCCTGGCTCCTCTGTCTTGCTTCACGGGAAAGATAACATGCCGTTCTTACAACATGGGCCAGAGGTGTATGTCCTGTGGCTCTGGAGTCCAATAATTCCTTCTACAGAATAGAACAGGAGAGCATTTTTGATGCAGCCTCCTGGTTTCTTAGTGAATTTGATGCCCAGCTTTGGTGGACTTCACATGTGATCGCTAGGTGTTAGGTTGCCATCACTCCTCTTTTGCTTCCAGATTGTAACAACTGACAACAGACACGAAGGGACAATGGGAACCCAAGTTTAGTACCTGGTTTGTTACTGAGTATGTTAGATTAGAGGAGGAGGAGGGAACTCATCCACTTCTCCCCAAACCTGCCCCTTAGCGGAGGGCAAATCGACTGCCCGTGTGTGGAGAGCTGCCATGTCTGGGCCAGGTAAATCCCTGCGGGTAGGGTGGAGTGGGAGTGGATGAGTAGCAAGAGAGGCCCACGCTGCCCACACACACATCACCTGGGCTCCATATCGTGTACGTGTAGCAGCTATAAGATCCACTGTATAGTTTATATATGGGCGTCCCAGGTGGCGCAGTGGTAAAGAATCTCCCTGCAATGCAAGAGATGCGGGTTCAGTCCCTGGACTGGGAAGATCCTTTGGAGGAGGCGATGGCACCCCACTCCAGTACTCTTGCCTGGAAAATCCCATGGACGGAGGAGCCTGGTGGGCTGCAGTCCATGGGGCCACAAAGAGCCAAACATAACTGAGTGACTGAGCATGCGTGCACAGTTTATATTATACAATTATGTAATATATCATATTACATTATATTATATATATAAATCGGAGAAGGCAATGGCACCCCACTCCAGGACTCTTGCCTGGAAAATCCCATGGACGGAGGAGCCTGGTTGGCTGCAGTCCATGGGGTTGCTAAGAGTCGGACACGACTGAGTGACTTCCCTTTCACTTTTCGCTTTCATGCATTGGAGAAGGAAATGGCAACCCACTCCAGTGTTCTTGACTGGAGAATCCCAGAGACGGGGGAGCCTGGTGGGCTGCCGTCTATGAGAGTCGGACACGACTGAAGCGACTTAGCAGCAGCAGCAGCATATATATAAATATAATGAGGGCTTCCCAGGTGGTGCTAGTGGTAAGGAACCTGCTTGACAATGCAGGAGACATAAGAGATGTGGGTTTGATCCCTGGATTGGGAAGATCTCCTGGAGGAGGGTGCGACAATCAATTCCAATATTCTTGCCTGGAGAATCCATGGACAGAGGAGCCTGGTGGGCTACAGTCCAAGGGATCACAGAGTCGGACACGACTGAGCAACTAAGCATAGCACACGTGTACAAGGAGGGAAGTATTTCCTCTTCTTACTCTGCCATTGCCCCGTTACCGTATTGCTTTTAGTTTTCTAGACATCGCTGACTTTTTGAAGTGGCCCTCACACATGTATTGCCTACGCATCTCTTTAGTTAGCTGTCATCATCTGTAAACGGTGTTGGCCATGCTCTAACGGCTCCGTGTTGAATCTGTCTCGTTTGAAGCGGCCTTGGGGCTGGTTGCCGGGGGAATGACGCTGCTTCTTCCGGAGACCAAGGGGGTCACTTTGCCAGAGACCATTGAGGATGCTGAAAATCTGCACAGGTGAGCGCCAGCCACTGGGGGACCCAGAGCCCCATGTTAGACTTGCCCTCCCTGTTATGAACACTCTCCATTTCCTGTCTCCTGGGAGGGCTTTATCACCCCAGAGCTGCTACAGAGAGAAACACAAAGCAGTGACTGTTGGCTAAAAAGGAAAGCAGGGAGAGCCGGAGTGTATGTTTCTGGTGGGCAGTCATCTGCTCTAAACCGCAAGACGCAAGGTTTTGTTTATTGTTTATGATGCCAACCGCGCGGAGCACCGCGGCCCCTAGCTCACCCCAGAGTTGTTGGGAGCTATTTTTAAATCAATCTTCTGTCTTTTTTGTGACTGTTGGTTCAAATTCCTTAGTGACTTTCTTCACAAAGAAGAATGACTGAAAACTTTCGCTCCTGTAACAGGGGCGAGTGCTTCAGTGGAGCCTCAGGTCCTACTCTTACAGCCGTCAAACAGGAAAGGGAGAAAAAGTGTCTGATGATGTAGTCATTACAGGCTTGGCTCTCTGGATTCTACGTAAGGACCCACGTGTCCCTGGGAAGTGGAGTGAAGAGACTCTGGGGACTCATTGAGGCTCAAGTTCAGTCCAGGGGCAGCCACCTACTTGGCCATGTGACCTTGGGAATATCATTGAACCCTCTAACCTTCGTTTCCTTGCCTGAAAAGTAGCCACAATAATACTTAACTGAGAAGTGTGCTGTGAAAATTCAATGAGGTTAAGTAGGTGACGACGACTTAGCCACTGCCTGGCACATAGTAGGTGTTCAACAAATTTTGGATTCTTGCCATTCTTCATGCACATTGTGTGATTTCCTCAATGATTCTCAAATGTACTCAGCAGAGGAGTCACAAATGGAGCTTGCTAAAATGCAGATTCCTGGGCCCTTTCGGTTTTCGTCTTCATAAGTGAATGGGGGAACATGATCTTTTCATGATGATCAATACCCGTCAGTGCACTTCACTTTGAGAAATTCTTCATCTCTCAGTACTGATAAGGGACACACACTGTGTGAACTGTAAGCGCATTTTGTCATATGGGTAGTAGACACACACAGCTACACGTTTGTCCTTGCTGACAGTATCTTCCTCTGGTCCCAAGGAGTAGACACATATAGTAAGGTTGACTACCTGATTTTGAAAGTTTCGTTATAATTCGTTAATAGGCACTTGGTCATCTTTTATGGTGTTGTTTGTGCCTTCACTCCATCATCAGAGCCATTCCTGCCTGGCCAGGGGAGGCCAGGGCTTCTGCTTGGAGCTCCATGCCGCCATGGACACCCTCTGTTCTTGATAATGCCCTTCCCTATGTATAATCACCACTTATTTCATTATCTGTCTTCTCTGCTATACGAATTTCATAAATAGAGAGATCATTTCAATGATACCTTCTTGGGACGTCCCACGTGGTCCAGTGGCTAAGACACCATGCTCCCAAAACAGGGGGCCTGGGTTCAGTCTATATTCAGAGAACTAGATTCCACATGCTGCAACTAACAGATCCCACGTGCTGCGACTAAGATCCCTTGTAGTCAAATCAATTGAAATTTTAAAAAATGACACGTTCTTCCCTACTGTCCAGGAAACAAGCTCAGGGAATGGGAGTGACGGGAGCTCTGGCTAATAGACGTCACACTGCGTCAGCTTCACTGAGTTTCGGGTGCCGTCCACCCCATCCTCGCAAAACACTGTGAGGCAGCTGTTGTCATTAGCACACCTGCTCTACAGATAAAGGAAATCGTGATAGATGCTCCCGGGCCCCAGCTTCAAGGTGGCATGCTGACTCTCAGGGGATGCTGTGAGACAGACACACAGATGCTCTGTGGAAGGGTCAGAAACCCTTTCTGTAAAGGACCAAGGAATAAATACTTCCGGCTCTGGGGACATGCAGTCTTTGTCCCCAGGTTCTGCCCTTTCGGAACGAAAGTGGTCACAGCTCATAAATGAATGGATGCAGCTGGGTTCCAGTACAACTTTATGTATGGAAGTTGACACTGAGATTTCATCCAATTTTCAAGTGTCAAGAAATAATATTTAACATTTGACTTTCAAGAACTATTTTAAAATGTAAGAAACCATAGCAAAACAGGCAGAGAACCAGAAACTGACCACCCGAGATCTCTGCTCAGCCTGTTCTTCTTCATCACCTGCTATGCACGTTCTCACCTTCACTTTTGAGACTTATTCCCAGGTGAAACTTTGCAACAGATTCTTAAAAAGCCATTATTGATTTTAACTTATAACCTGAAAAGAGATATTTATTTCTTTGGCTGTGTCAGGTCTTAGTTGTGGCGGGCAGGACCTAGTTCCTTGACCAGGGATCAAACCTGGGGCCGCCTGCTTTGGGAGTGCGGAATCTCAGCCACTGGACCACCAGGGAAGTCCCTATTGTAACTTAAATTTTTCTTTTTGGTCGCTGCAGGAAAGCAAAACCCAAAGAACGCAAGATTTACCTACAGGTTCAAACATCAGAACTCAACACACAGGTGCCTGAGAGAGATGCTTCGCAGGGGAACGCGCGGCAGGAATGAAGACCGAGTTCTCACCCTTTCAGAAGCCCTGAACGCTTCCTCCCACCTGCCTGCTCTCAAATCAGTATCAGTTCTAGAGAATGCTAACCGCGCTTTGCTCTATTTTGTTTTCTTGAAGTCTCTCAAAGCTCTGGCTATCTTTTATCTACTTATCTTCTCTAGTGAGAGCTATTGGTGGTTAGCAGGTACTTGCTTAGCCAAAGTATTTTGAAAGCCCAGTAGCATTTAAGTGCTGTTAGACCAGAGGCCTCTGTCATTGGTTTCCTAGAATAACTATTGTTTTATTCACTCTCTGAAAGAAAACGTCTTTGTAGGCATCATGTTGGCATTTTAGCATCTAGGCTCCTTGGAGGACTACTGGTTTATGAATATGGTGACTCTTCCAGCCAACTCTACCCCAAGCATGCTTATACACCTGTGATGGCATAAAACAGGCTCCTTATTCCAAGACCAGAAGGTCTATAAGATTTTTGAGGGGGAAGAGTTTCGGCAACCCACATTTTAGGAATGCTTCATTCTATTTCACTCTTGCTTTTAGTTCTTATTGGTGATTCTAGAAGATGACCTCATATGCCAACAATGGAATATCACAGTGAACGTATAAAAAAAAGGAGTTCAGCTTACTTCTTTTTATAATTTTTTAAAGAAATGCTTTGACTTCACTGCATGGCATGTGGGATCTTAGTTCCCTGACCATGGATTGAACCCATGTCCCCTGCACTGGAAGCGTGGAGTGAACCCACTGGACCACAGGGGAAGTCCCAAGTTCAATTTACTCTGAGTTAGTAGTAACTGGTTCAAGTTCTAGTTCAAGAAGTGATTTCGGTTCCTGGAGAAAACAGAAACTTTATTTATTTTAAAAGTTTTTTATTCGTGAGACAAACCACAAATGAGGACCCTTCAGAACACACTGTGGGAGAAAAGATTCTAATGCAAATTGGAGGTGTGATCGAACACATGTGGTATTTCCTTATAAACACTTCTGGCCAGATTGGCTAAGCCGAGGGATGGCCTCCCGGACTCGAGATATTGGGATTTCGTTCTGGGCAGCACTGATCTTCCTTTGAGAGTGGACGTGGGCTAATCGGAAACCTGAAACTCTGTCATTGGTAAAACAACAAAAACAAAAAAATCAACTAGATTAGAATTTTTAAAATTGTAAATAAATAAATAACTAAAACAAAACCACATCTGGGGCCCATGGAGGGGACCCAGCGCTCCATTTCAGCTTTTCCCAAGCAAAGCCCTGATTCTGAGTCTTCTCTTTCTGACTGTCAGAGTTATACTCTTTACTGGTAGCGAATATGTTAATTGTAGGCTTTGAAACAGTTTTTCAAATGTGTATTAAAAAATACCCTCTCTAATTTTTCTTAGAATCTTGGGCAAAACTTCTGAAGAAGGCTTTAGACCTAGAGGTTGCTGCTGTTTCTCACTCTCTAAGTTGTGTCTGACTCCCTGCAGCCCCATGGACTGCAGCACACCAGACTTCCCTGGACTTCACTATCTCCCGGAGCTTGCTCAAACTCATGTCCACCGAGTCGATGATGCCATCCAACCCTCTCATCCTCTGTCATCCCCTTCTCCTCCTGCCCTCAATCTTTCCCAGCATCAGGGTCTTTTCCAATGAGTCAGCTCTTTGCATCAGGTGGCCAAAGTATTGGAGCTGGGCCATTGTTAAAAACAACAGTAAAACCTCTGATTTTCTTTCTGCTCAGAAGACATGTCTGGACAAAGTAGACATGTGGTTCTGGGAGAGAAGCAGGCCGCCCTTGAACATCACAAGGGTTTGGATCAGAGTGAAGCCTGTCTGAACCATGAAAGAGTGCTTCTCTGCCGACCCGGGAGCAGCTTCTCCAGGGCACAGGAGGAAAGCCATGTGTCAGGATAGGGCACTGGGCCCCTGACGCCTCGCTGTAGCTACAACAGAGCCAGAGTCAGTCCTGCCGGGGCTGGGGGTTGGGGGTGAGGCATAGAAGTCACGTGAACACTTGGAGCGCCTGGGAGGTGTGACTCAGGCTTCAGGACGCAGGCAGCTCCTGGAAAGGGCCCCAGGCCTCCTCCCTGGAAGAAGTCCTGTTCCTTCAGCATGTATCTACTGAGCACCTGCTGTATGCATGCCTCTGTCATCTTGGCCCCTTAGAGAACCGGAAGGCAGCTACAGATGTGCTGGGACCAATGCTCACACAAGGACTCACAGTAGAAATGAGGCCTTTGTGAGGTCATTTCAGTCATCCTGTTGGACATGGAGGAGAAGCACAGCCAACCTCACAGAAAGTGGAGGGATGGGGGGTCTCGACATCAGCTCCCCAGCCTGCCCCAAAGTTTCCTGCAGTGTCTAGAACCCCACGATTAGAGATTTCTCCCTGCAGGTCTTGAAAGCTAACCACTGATGATTGAGCGCTAACCACTGATGAGACAGAGGAAGCAATGGGGGCGGGGCTGCCTGCCTGGTCAGACCCAGTGGGGACAGGTGGGCGGGGCCAGTGTCTACAGAGGGCGGGTGATTGCAGGACAGGAAGCGTGCTTCCTGGGACACAGCGTGGCCCTGAAGTGGCAACCTTATGTCACAGAAGGGGACCCAACCCTGGAATGAGCCGAATGTGACTCCCACGCCTCCTCCATCTGCTGATTTTATGGCCTTGTCCCAGCTCCAGGCCCCTGGTCCCCACATCTGCATGGCCCAGGGACCCTCTGAGCTCCAGCTGGAGAAACCACTGAGCTATCCACTCCGCAGTCCCTGCACTGGTTGCTAAGGGCAACATGTCCTATTTCCACCCCACTATGTCTCTCTACAGGTGAAGGTCCAAAATCTGATATTTCAAGATGTTGGTAGACTCCCCTGGGGGTGCGTTAGTTTAATGCAGTGGTTTAAATTCGCCTGTAACTGAAATCTCCCAAATATCCGAAGCTTAAACAAGATAAAAGTTCTTGCTCACATTGAGGAAGTTCGAGGCTGTCTGTCCGGCGCTAGTTGATGGCTTGGGGACCAGTTCTGGTGCCACCATCTCATTGCTCTGCTGGACAGAGCTTCCCAGGCCCCAGGTGGCTGCTGGGGCACACCCATTGTACCCACACCCAGTGCTGGGGAGGGGGCCAGGCCCTACTGCAGGGGACAGGGCACAGCAGGGAGGACACTTCCTGGAAGAATGAGGACTTCAGATAAAAACTAAGTCTGAGAAACACAAGACTGCATTTCTCACACATTTGAATTTCGTGGCCTGAGAACTTGTGAAGTGACGCCATACACATTGGTCTGCAAGTTAACTTTCTTTCATTACAGCCACATGGGTCTGGTTCTTTGTAATGACTGTACAGTGATGCATTGAGCAAGAGAATTTATTCAACCACTACAGTTCCTAGAAAGTGTCTGTCTATAATGCGGGAGACCTGGGTTCGATCCCTGGTTCGGGAAGATCCCCTGGAGAAGGAAATGGCAATCCACTGCAGTACTATTGCCTGGAAAATCGCAGAGAGTCAGACACAACGGAGCAACTTCACTTTCACTGGAAATCAAATGACAGTGTTTTTGTTGATATTGTTGTTGGTTCTCCTGCCCCATCCTGCTTTGCCACATTCTCTCTGCATGGCCTGTCCTTGGAGTGGCCAGGCTTTCCCTCCTGGACAGTCCATAATCTAGTCCTGCCCTTTCAAGCATTTTGTGAGCTAAACACATTTTTCTTGCTGATCCAAATTCTGTTTGTCTCATCTTACCAATTCATTTTGTTCTCTCTCTCTTTCTCACACATTTCACATGGCTTATTATGTTACATATGAAAATCACCCCAAACATACAAGACTGCATGTAAAATTTCTTAGCAGGTACATTTTCCAAAATTCTCCAAGTGAGGATTCAACAGTACATGAACTGAGAACTTCCAGATGTTCAAGCTGGATTTAGAAATGGCAGAGGAACCAGAGATCAAATTGCCAACATTCGCTGGATCATAGAAAAAGCAAGAGAATTTCAGAAAAACATCTGCTTTATTGACTACGCCAAAGCCTTTGACTGTGCAGATCATAACAAACTGTGGAAAATTCTTAAAGAGATGGGAATACCAAACCATCTTACCTGCCTCCTGAAAAATCTGTATGCAGGTCAAGAAGCAACAGTTAGAACAGGACATGGAACAACAAACTGGTTCCAAACTGGGAAAGGAGTATGTCAAGGCTGTATATTGTCACCTTGCTTATTTAATTTATATGCAGAATACATCATGCAACATGGTGGACTGGATGAAGCACAAACTGGAATCAAGATTTCAGGGAGAAATATCAATAGCCTCAGATATGCGGAATATACCATCCTTATGGGAGAAAGCAAACAAAAGAGCCTCTTGATGAAGGTGAAATAGGAGAGTGAAAAAGCAGGCTTAAAACTTAACATTCAGAAAACTAAGATTGTGGCATTTGGTCCCAACACTTCAAGGCAAATAGATGGGGGAACAATGGAAACAGTGACAGACTTTATTTTCTTGGGCTCCAAAATCACTGCAGATGGTGGCTGCAGCCATGAAATTAAAAGATGCTTGCTCCTTGGAAGAAAAGCTATGACAAGTCTAGACAGCATATTTAAAAGCAGAGACATTACTTTGCCAACAAAGGTCAGTCTAGTCAAAGCTGTGGTTTTTCCAGTAGTTATGAATGGGTGTGAGAGTTGGACCATAAAGAAAGCTGAGCTCTGAATTGATGGTTTTCAACTGTGGGTTTGGAGAAGACTCTTGAGAGCCCCTTGGACTACAAGGAGATCAAACCAGTCCATCCTAAAGGAAATCAGTCCTGAATATTCATTGGAAGGACTGATGCTGAAGCTGAAACTCCAATAATTTGACCACCTGATGTGAAGAACTGAGTCACTGGCAAAGACCCTGATGCTGGGAAAGATTGAGGGCAGGAGGAGAAAAGGATGACAGAGGGTGAGATGTTTGGATGGCATTACCAACTTGATGGGAATGAGTTTGAGTATGCTCCAGGTGTGGATAATGGACAGGGAGGCCTGGTGTGCTGCAGTCCATGGGGTTGCAAAGAGTCAGACACGACTAACCAACTGAACTGAACTGACATTTTCCAAACATCTCAGTTAAAGTTTTTGCTCTGTCTTAGTTAAATACCTCCCCTCCCACTAGGTACTTTATTGTTGTTCTTGTTTAGTCCCTAAGCCTTGTCTGACTCTTTTGTGACCGCGAGGACTGTAGCCCAGCAGGCTTCTCTGTCCATGAGATTCTCCAGGCAAGAATGCTGAAGTGGGTTGCCATTTCCTCCTCCAGGGGATCTTCCTGACCCAGGGATTGAACCTGTGACTCCTGCATTGGCAGGCAGATTCTCTACCGCTGAGCCACCGGGGAAGCCTGCTAAGTACTATCCTTATCTCTCAAATGCAAGCAAACGTGTTCTGATCTTCTGCCCTTCGAGGGATGTGGAAGGAGGCTACTGTCCCCTTGGGAAGTGACCTTGTAGATCCCAGGAACCACGTGGCCTTTTCTTTAGCAGATATGCCTCCTTAGGTCCTTTTGGGAATGAAAGGTGAGTTGGGAAGGTAATAAGAAAACAGAGAGCTGGCTAACCTGTAACTTGTAAAACTGGAAGCTCAAAGCTGCCTTCTAGGTTAAAAATGGAGGGACAAAGGGCATCTTTAGAAGAAGGGAAGAAAGTTAGAATAAAGATGTGCAGTGTAGGGCACATCTGAGCACGTGCGCCCTGCAGAGGTCAGGCAGTTCCCATGTCCCACCCACCACCTCCTTAACTTGCCAAGAGAGAGTCAAGCACACAAAAGACAGCCATGTGTCCTTCAGCTCGTTCTCAGTGGTGGCAATGACAGGGTGAGGTCTGTCCTATATGCCTCCTCTCATCCCAACCACAACACCCTCCTCCGTGTCCAGCCCCCCACAGCAGCTTGAGAACAGAAAGGATCACAGTTGCCAAGTGGCCCAGAAGGTACACACCAGCTCCTTTTCATGCACCCTGGCTGCTGATGTCAGGTGGAGTCTCTCCTGGCTCCAGGGGGTATCATGGGGTATCTCAAGAGCTAACAAACACCTGAGATGAGAACTTGGTGATACTAAGTTTTAAGTCTGATTCTAGTTTTGTTTCTGCGAGGGTCTGGACTTTTAGAGGATCACACCTAGCCATTCAGTCAGCCTCATCCAAAGAAACCCCAGTGTCCATCTGTTAAGGACACCACTAACTGAAACTGCCCAGCCTGGCCAGCACCATAGTAAACCACTGACATGAGTTACAGGAGGTCCTGGTGAGGAAAGTGGAACTAACAAGCGACCACCAACAGGAAGAATTCGGGAAGGGTCAAAAGGAGACATCAGTCCAAATGTCCTACCAACCTCCCAGAATCCGCCTCTCTGGAATCCATCTTGGTGCCACCAGGAAGGGCCCTGAGTCAGAACGATTGGCCAGAGACAACCCGGAAACTAATCCCATCACCATAAAACCCGAGGCTGTGAGCCACATAGCAGAGCAGTCCTCCTGGGTTCCCTCACCCTCCTGCTCTCTGCTCAGGCGCCCCTTTCCAAGAAAGTCTTTGTTTTGTCGGCATGCGTGTCTCCTCAGACAATCCATTTATGTTAGACAAGAGCTCACTCTCAAGCCCTGAAGGAGCCCTCCTTCTGGTAGCACATCTATGCTGCGGGGACCCTCTCATTGTACTAAAATGTTCCTCCCCTTCCTGGGAGGATTTCAGGCCCTTCAGCCTCCATCTCTGCGACTTCTCCTCCAAGTGCTGACGTCCCCTCTGATTCCAGACACTGGTGCCCGTGACCCACACTTTGCAACTTACTGTCCAGCCCCAAACTTCTGAGCTCTCTCTATCTGTTCAGAGTAAGTTTGGTTTTTATCTGCTCTGTTATCATAGTCCCAGACATTAATATTAGTGATAAAATCTAGAGTTGCTAATCATTAAAAACCAAAGCAATATTGTAAAGCAATTATCCTTCAATTAAAAATAAATTTAAAAAGAAAAAAACACCCCAAAGTATCACAAGAGAAAATCAGGGTAATTCATTGCACCAAAAATGAAATCTCTAAAAAAACCCCATATAACATTAGAAAGGCAAAGAAAAGTAAGTGTTCTTTAAACATTTGCTAATTGATCTGTGAATGGCAAGCTTTTGTGGCCTAATCTTAGTCTCAGTCCAAATTTGAACTTTTGACTAGTTATCTTCAAAATATTTGTAATTTTACTTAGAGCTGAGGCTCCCTCTGAGGCCTCTCTGCCTGCTGTCAAAACCCATCAGCCCATCTCATGTGTACTTGAGACACCCAGATTTTAGTTTCCTATACAGTTTGTCTAAAAGAAATTAAGATCCCAGGAAGAGCTCTGTGGCTAGACCTAGAGACAAGGAAAATCCAAAGTTCAAAAGTGGGAGGAAACGTTTTTGCCAAACAACAAAGACTGTCAGAGATGATTAAGGTCGTGTTCAAAAGACAAAGATGCCTACAGTATGGAGGGCTCCTCATGGCCCAGCAGGGACAATTTCAACATCATAAAATTATAGTAATTATAGTCTATTGAAACAAGCTGAGACTATAAAAAGAGTCACAAGTCCATGATAATACTTAAAAGGAACACACAGGAATTGTGCCAATGAAAAAGGACGGCATCCATTCCTAATAAAGTTTATAAGGCATTCTGTTAATTGTTCAACACAAATTAATATGAGTTTGCTACTCAAAGTTAGATTAACATCAAGGTTAACAACCATAAATAAGAAACAGATATAGAAGGAAAGAGAGCATGCTTAAAATATATAATGTCTATGATTTGATTGTTTTATTTCATTTTTTAATATTAATTCTTCTGAACCATGATCATAGTGAAAGTTTGTGGCTGCGAGCCGTGAATGACAGCAGGATTCGTGGCCTCCAGAGGAGAGGAACTCCGTCTGGAGCCAGAGATGAGGCTTGATCACTCGAAGCTTTGGGGTAGCAGAGTTTTATTAAAGTATAAAAAGAGATAGAGAAAGCTTCTGACATAGGCATCAGAAGGGGACAGAAAGAGTACCCCCTTTCATATCAGTTAGCAACCTGCTAATCAGATAAAAGAAACACCTCAAGACTGAAAGGGTCACACCAGGCCCCTCTCGCACAACGTGTATTTTGAGATAGAATGGCACAAGGGGAGTCATCTCCAGGCATAAAACAATGACATGACTCTTGAAGAAAGGCAGATTTCCAAGCAAATACAGTTTCACTAACATAGTTTAAGAAAACATTTCCAAGACTAAAACGTACTGGTTTGCTGAGACATGATCAGCACAAGGTTTGGGAAAAAGATTAGTTTAAGCAGAACTGATTTGAAGAAAGGCAGATTCCAAAGTAAATCAGTTCAGTTCAGTTCAGTCGCTCAGTTGTGTCTGACTTTTTGCGACCCGAGGGATTGCTGCACACCAGGCCTCCCTGCCCATTACCCACACCTGGAGCTTACTCAAACTCATGTTCATCAAGTCAGTGATGCCATCCAACCAACTCATCCTCTGTCATCCCCTTCTCCTCCTGCCTTCAATCTTTCCCAGGATCTTTTCCAGTGAGTCTTTTTTTTTTTTTTTTTGCATCAGATGGCCAGAGTATTGGAGCTTCAGCTTCATCATCAGTCCTTCCAATGAATATTCAGGACTGATTTCCTTTAGATTGACTGGTTGGATCTCCTTGCAGTCCAAGGGGCTCTCAAGAATCTTCTCCAATATCATAGTTTGAAAGCATCAGAGCTCAGCTTTCTTTATGGTCCAACACTCTCACCTATATATGACTACTGGAAAAACCATAGCTTTGACTAGGCAGATATTTGTAGGCAAATTAATGTCTCTGCTTTTTAATATGCTGTCTAGGTTGGTCATAGTTTTTCTTCCAAGGAGCAAAATCTTTTAATTTCATGGCTGCAATCACCATCTGCAGTGATTTTAGAGCCCAAGAAAATTAAGTCTGTCACTGTTTCCATTGTTTCCCCATCTATTTGCCATGAAGTGATGGGACTGGATGCCATGGTTTTAGCTTTTGAATGTTGATTCTTAAGCCAACTTTTTCACTCTCCTCTTTCACTTTCACTAAAAGGCTCTTTAGTTCTTTGCTTTCTGCCATAAGGGTGGTGTCATTTTTCAGTTCAGTTCAGTCGCTCAGTCGTGTCTGACTATTTGTGACTCCATGAACCGTAGCACGCCAGGCCTCCCTGTCCATCACTAACTCCGAGTTTACCCAAACTCATGTCCATTGAGTCAGTGATGCCATCCAATCATCTCATCCTCTGCCGTCCCCTTCTCCTCGTACCCTCAATCTTTTCCAGCATCAGGGTCTTTTCAAATGAGTCATCTCTTCGCATCAGGTGGCCAAAGTATTAGAGTTTCAGCTTCAGCATCAGTCCTTCCAATGAACACCCAGGACCAATCTCCTTTAGGATGGACTTGTTGGATCTCCTTACAGTTCCAGGGACTCTCAAGAGTCTTCTCCAACACCACAGTTCAAAAGCATCAATTCTTTGGCACTCAGCTTTCTTTATAGCCCAACTCTCACATCCATACATGACTACTGGAAAAACCATAGCCTTGACTGGATGGACCTTTGTTGGCAAAGCAATGCCTCTGCTTTTTAATATGCTGTCTAGGTTGGTCATAACTTTCCTTAACCGTCTTTTAATTTCATGGCTGCAGTCACCATCTGGAGTGATTTTGGAGCCCCCCAAAATAAAGTCAGCCACTGTTTCCATAGTCTCCCCATCTATTTGGCATGAAATGATGGGACTGGATGCCGTGATCTTAGTTTTCTGAATGTTGAGCTTTAAGCCAACTTTTTCACTCTCCTCTTTCACTTTCATCAAGAGGCCATTGAGTTCTTCTTAACCTTCTGCCATAAGGGTAGTGTCATCTGCATATCTGAGGTTATTGATATTTCCTCTCAGCAATCTTGATTCCAAAGCTTGTGCTTCATCCAGCCCAGCATTTTTCATGATGTACTCTGCATATAAGATGAATAAGCAAGGTGACAATGTACAGCCTTGACGTACTCCTTTCCCAATTTGGAACCAGTCTGTTGTTCCATGTCCTGTTCTAACTGCTGCTTCTTGACCTGCTGACAGGTTTCTCAGAAGGCAAGTAAGGTGATCTGGTATTTCCGTTTCTTTAAGAATTTTCCACAGGCTGTTGTGATCCACACAGTCAAAGATTTTAGTGTAGTCAACGAAGCAGAAGTAGATGTTTTTCTGGAATTCTCTTGCTTTTTCTATGATACAATGAATGTTGACAATTTGATCTCTGCTTCCACTGCCATTGCTAAATTCAGCTTGAACATCTGGAAGTTCTCAGTTCATGTACTGTTGACTTGGAGAATTTTGAGCATTACTTTGCTAGGGTGTGAGATGAGTGCAATTGTGTGGTTAGTTAGTTCAGTCGCTCAGTTGTGTCCAACACTTTGCAACCCCATGAATCGCAGCACTCCAGGCCTCCCTGTCTATCACCATCTCCCAGAGTTCACTCAGACTCACGTCCATCGAGTCCGTCATGCCATCCAGCCATCTCATCCTCGGTCATCCCTTTCTCCTCCTGGCCCCAATCCCTCCCAGCATCAGTCTTTTCCAATGAGTCAACTCTTTGCAGAAGGTGGCCAAAGTACTGGAGTTTCAGCTTTAGCATCAGTCCTTCCAAAGAAATCCCAGGGCTGATCTCCTTCAGAATGGACTGGTTGGATCTCCTTGCAGTCCAAGGGACTCTCAAGAGTCTTCTCCAACACCACAGTTCAAAAGCATCAATTCTTCAGCGCTCAGCCTTCTTCACAGTCCAACTCTCACATCCATACATGACCACAGGAAAAACCATAGCCTTGACTAGACGGACCTTAGTCGGCAAAGTAATGTCTCTGCTTTTGAATATGCTATCTAGGTTGGTCATAACTTTTCTTCCAAGGAGTAAGCGTCTTTTAATTTCATGGCTGCAGTCACCATCTGCAGTGATTTTGGAGCCCCCAAAAATAAAGTCTGACACTGTTTCCACTATTTCCCCATCTATTTCCCATGAAGTGATGGGGACCAGATGCCATGACCTTCATTTTCTGAAAGTTGAGCTTTAAGCCAACTTTTCCACTCTACTCTTTCACTTTCATCAAGAGGCTTTTTAGTTCCTCGTCACTTTCTGCCATAAGGGTGGTGTCATCTGCATATCTGAGGTTATTGATATTTCTCCCGGCAATCTTGATTCCAGCTTGTGCTTCTTCCAGCCCAGCGTTTCTCATGATGTACTCTGCATATAAGTTAAATAAGCAGAGTGACAATATACAGCCTTGACGTACTCCTTTTCCTATTTGGAACCAGTATGTTCCATGTCCAGTTCTCACTGTTGCTTCCTGACCTGCATACAGATTTCTCAAGAGGCAGGTTACGTGGTCTGGTATTCCCATCTCTTTCAGAATTTTTCACAGTTTATTGTGATCCATACAGTGAAAGGCTTTGGCATAGTGAATAAAGCAGAAGTAGATGTTTTTCTGGAACTCTCTTGCTTTTTCCATGATCCAGCAGATGTTGGCAATTTGATCTCTGGTTCCTCTGCCTTTTCTAAAACTAGCTTGAACATCAGGGAGTTCACGGTTCATGTATTGCAGAAGCCTGGTTTGGAGAATTTTGAGCATTACTTTACTAGCATGTGAGATGAGTGCAATTGTGCAGTAGTTTCAGCATTCTTTGGCATTGCCTTTCTTTGGGATTGGAATGAAAACTGACCTTTTCCAGTCCTGTGGCCAGAGTGCTGAGATTTCCAAATTTGCTGGCATATTGAGTGCAGCACTTTCACAGCATCATCTTTCAGGATTTGAAATAGCTCAACTGGAATTCCATCACCTCCATTAGCTTTGTTCGTAGTGATGCTTTCTAAGGCCCACTTGACTTCACATTCCAAGATGTCTGGCTCTAGATTAGTGATCACATCATCATGATTATCTGGGTCATGAAGATCTTTTTTGTACAGTTCTTCTGTGTATTCTTGCCACCTCTTCTTAATATCTTCTGCTTCTGTTAGGTCCATACCATTTCTGTCCTTTATCGAGCCCATCTTTGCAAGAAATGTTCCCTTGGTATCTCTAATTTTCTTGAAGAGATCTCTAGTCTTTCCCATTCTATTCTTTTCCTCTCTTTCTTTGCATTGATCACTGAAGAAGACTTTCTAATCTCTTCTTGCTGTTCTTTGGAACTCCGCATTCAGATGCTTATATCTTTCCTTTTCTCCTTTGCTTTTCGCCTCTCTTCTTTTCACAGCTATTTGTAAGGCCTCCCCAGACAGCCATTTTGCTTTTTTGCATTTCTTTTCCATGGGATGGTCTTGATCCCTGTCTCCTGTACAATGTCACAAACCTCTGTCCATAGATCATCAGGCACTCCATCTATCAGATCTAGGCCCTTAAATCTATTTCTCACTTCCACTGTATAATCATAAGGGATTTGATTTAGGTCATACCTAAATGGTCTAGCGGTTTTCCCTACTTTCTTCAACTTGAGTCTGAATTTGGCAATAAAGAGTTCATGATCTGAGCCACAGTAAGCTCCTGGTCTTGTTTTTGTTGACTGTATAGAGCTTCTCCATCTTTGGCTGCAAAGAATATAATCAATCTGCTTTTGGTGTTGACCATCTGGTGATGTCCATGTGTAGAGTCTTCTCTTGTGTTGTTGGAAGAGGGTGTTTGCTATGACCAGTGCATTTTCTTGGCAAAACTCTATTAGTCTTTGCCCTGCTTCATTCTGCATTCCAAGGCCAAATTTGCCTGTTACTCCAGGTGTTTCGTGACTTCCTGCTTTTGCATTCCAGTCCCCTATAATGAAAAGAACATCTTTTTTGGGTGTTAGTTCTAAAAGGTCTTGTAGGTCTTCATAGAACCATTCAACTTCAGCTTCTTCAGCGTTACTGGTTGGGGCATAGACTTGAATAACTGTGATATTGAATGGTTTGCCTTGGAGACGAACAGAGATCATTCTGTCGTTTTTGAGATTGCATCCAAGTACTGCATTTTGGACTCTTTTCTTGACCATGATGGCTACTCCATTTCTTCTGGGGGATTCCTGCCCTCAGTAGTAGATATAATGGTCATCTGAGTTAAATTCACCCATTCCAGTCCATTTTAGTTTGCTGATTCCTAGAATGTCGACGTTCACCCTTGCCATCTCTTGTTTGGCCACTTCCAATTTGCCTTGATTCATGGACCTGACACTCCAGGTTCCTATGCAATATTGCTCTTTACAGCATTGGACCTTGCTTCTATCACCAGTCACATCCACAACTGGGTATTGTTTTTGCTTTGGCTCCAACCCTTCATTCTTTCTGGAGTTATTTCTCCACTGATCTGCAGTAGCATATTGGGCACCTAATGACCTGGGCAGTTCCTCTTTTGGTATCCTATCATTTTGCCTTTTCCTACTGTTCATGCGGTTCTCAAGGCAAGAATACTGAAGTGGCTTGCCGTTTCCTTCTCCAGTGGACCACATTCTGTCAGGCCTCTCCACCATGACCTGCCCGTCTTGGGTTGTCCCACAGGCATGGCTAGTTTCATTGAGTTAGACAAGGCTGTGTCCTAGTGTGATTCGATTGCAGCCACCGCTCCTCGGGTTGCTCCTCCCGGCCACCGGCCCTGGCCTCAGGCTCGGGGTGGCTCCTCAGGGTCACCGCCCCTGGCCTTGTGGGAGAAGTGGCTTCTCCTGGCTGCCCCTGACCTCAGACGCGGGGTGTCTCCTCCTGGCCGCCACTGGCCTCGGACACGGGGTAGCTTCTCCCGGCCGCTGCCCTGACCTCGGACACAGTGTAGCTCCTCTCAGCTGTTCCTGCGCCGTCACAGCCGGGCACTCTAGGCCGCTGCCGCTGACCTCGGACGTGGGGTAGCTCCTCTCGGCTGCGCTTAGTGCACCAGCTCGCCGCCGCCGCCTGTGCTTAGCGTGTGGTAGTTTGAGCATTCTTTGGCATTGCTTTTCTCTGGGATTGGAATGAAAACTGACCTTTTCCAGTCCTGTGGCCACTGCTGAGTTTTCCAAATTTGCTGACACATTGAGTGCAGCATTTTCACAGCATCATCTTTCAGGATTCGAAATAGCTCAACTGGAATTCCATCACCTCCACTAGCTTTGTTCATAGTGGTGCTTCCTAAGACCCGCTTGACTTCACACTTCAGAATGCCTCGCTCTAGGTGAGTGATCACATCATCATGGTTATCTGGGTCATTGAGATCTTTTTGGTACAGTTCTTTTGTGTATTCTGCCACCTCTTCTTAATATCGTCTGCTTCTGTTAGGTCCATAATGTTTCTGTCCTTTATTGTGCTCATCTTTGCATGAAATGTTCCGTTGGTATCTCTAATTTTCTTGAAGAGATCTCTAGTCTTTCCCAGTCTATTATTTTTCCTCTATTTCTTTGCACTGATCACTTGCAAAGCAAATACATAGTTTCATTAACATGGCTTAAGAAAAACATTTCCATAAGAAAACTGCACTGATTAGCTCAAGGTTTGAGAAAAGTTAAGTTCAGGTGGAACCAGGTGTCATCTTGGCAACACAGGAATAAGAGAAAAGAAGAAAGAGATGCCTGCCAGTTGCAGTTCATTTCCTCGTGCCGCCTGGGGAGCCCTAGCCTTCCTGACTGTTAACCTTCTCAGTAGCATATCTTTTCTCTTATTATTTATTTTTAAATATTTGCTTTATTAACTTTTGCTGTGCTGGGTCTTCATTGCTGCTCTTGGGCTTTCTCTCGCTGCGGCGAGAAGTGGGCTTCTCATTTCGGTGGTTTCTGTTGTTGCGGAGCTTGGGCTCTAGGTTCGGGGGCTTCAGCAGTTGTGACACTCGGGCTTAGTTGCTACTTAGCATGTGGAATCTTCACAGATCGGGGATCAAATTCATGTCCCCTCCGTTGACAGGTGGACTGTTAACCACTGGATCACCAGAACAGTCCAGTTTGATAGTTTTAAATCGAGACCTGTTGGTCATCCAGAAGTAAACTCATCTGAAAGTGAAAGTGTTAGTCGCTCAGCCGTATCCGAAACTTTGTGACTGCATGGACTGTGGCTGGCCAGGCTCCTCCATCCATGGACACCAGGCGAGAGTACTGGAGTGGGTTGCCATTCCCTTCTCCAGGGGATCTTCCCAACTCAGGGATCAAACCCAGGGCTCCCGCAGTGCAGGCAGAATCTTTACCGTCTGAGCCACCAGGAAGCCCCAAAAATCAGGGCAGGTGACCCCCAAACCCTTCCTTTGCCAGTGAATATCCCACCCCTTCATTTGTAGCCCCTCGGAACCAGCTTGCTGAAGAAACCCGGGGCAGCAGCTCCTCACCTGCTCGCCGCTCTCCCTCTCAGAGCATATTCTTGCTGAAATAAAGTCTCACTTAACTTTCTTAACCTCCCTGCTTCCTTTCTGAGTTCCTTCATGATGAAGAAAGAACCTTACAATTCACCAGAAGCAGCTTCAGGCTTCCCCTGAGTCCCACAGACAGCAGAGGAGTGCTTTGCTCAGGATGGAATGGGGGTGGGGGTGGGGGGTCCTGGGAGTGTGGAAAGAGGAAGAGGGGCAGGGAGCCCTCCCCTCACGGCAAAGGTGTGGCGACGCCCAGAGTTATTGGGTCAAGACAGAGACCTTCCATTTCAATTACACCAAAGGTACCTCTCGAGTAGGGAGGCAGCCCATTTTTTACCCATTTTGGTAAAAAAAAATTCTATATGTGAAAAATTCCCCTCCATCCCAAACCCCTAAAAGGCCAGAGGCCAACTCCAAGACACAAACTGAGGATTCTATGCCTAAGTGTTACTATTCCTAATATACAAAAGGCTCTTACCTGTTAATAAGGAAAAGCAGACGATTTCGAAGAGAAAATGGGCAAAGGGCAAAAATAGTCACGTCACAGCAAAAAGAAAATTGCCAAGAAATTTGAAAACATGTTCAACCTCACTGCTCAAAGAAGCACAGGTGAAACAGCCTTGAGGTGTGATCTTTGGCGGATCCACTCGGCAAGACTGCGTGCCAGTGGTGAGTGCGTGTGCGGGTGTGAGTGAGTGAGTGAGAGAGAAGCTGTGGGTGGGGATGACGGCATGGAAAAGCAGGCTCTCCTGTGGTGTGTCAGTGCGTTAATTTCTAACACCTTCGGAAGGACAATTCGATAGTTGCAGCAGAAGGCTTTAAATGTGCACCGCATAGCTAGTAAACGGAGCAATCCGTCTCAATCTAGGTCAGCCCTTACCCACTCTGCCTCTCGCCTCAGCAGTTGCAGAAGCAAAGTAGCAGCAGTAAAGACAAGTCAGACCTCTCTCTCAAGGCCCTCCTCACTTCTCTCTGACGCTGTCTTCCCTCTTCATCTTCTGCTGTCTATTCACCTTCGCCTAGTTTGATCTATTGGAGAACCCTGTTTAATCGGTTTCATGGGACTTCCTTTCATTCCGGACATTTGCTCTTAATGAATCCCCCCTTCTCTGGATGCTTTAGAAAGAATGGCTCACTAGTTGAACTTGGCCAAGTTCTCTGGAGCCACATTTGGAAGAAGGGAGAGGGACTCTCTTCTTTAGACTTCCCCCTTTGTCCTCTCGTTACCTTAATTACCACGCCCACCGCACTTAGCAGTCTCTTGCCTTTGGAAGAGAGAAAACGGTGATTTTAAGATGTGTTTGAGCTGAGACAGTGATGCGTCAGTGTCTGACCCTGGACGGTCACTTCCAACAGACAGCCAGGCATGGCTTTGGAGGAGTCCCTGGACAGCACCAGGGGCTGCTCTCCTTTAAAGACCCAGGAATAGATGTTTTCCTGGCCTCCCAACTCAGCATGTCTCGGAGAAGAAAACAACCCATGTTGTCGGCTGTGGGAAAACATTGCTGTGCCGTTTGTGTGATAAGGGGGTTAAACAGAGCCTGAGAGAGGGGGTGGAGCTTTGGGACTTTCTCCCGGTTGAAGGTCCCACCAGGAGATAGGAAGCCTGGGGCAGGCATACGGGGATGTGTGGAACAGCCTCTCAGATCAGAGTTGGCCAACACGCTAGTTATCTGTGACGGCTGAGGCTCAGAGTCTAAATGGTCCTTCAGGATAGGGAATTAGAAAAAGAACTGCAAAATAAACCCAAAGTAAGAAAAATGAAGATGAAGATAGTAATAAAAATATAAAAATAAGATGAAAGAAGAGACTGAAATTAACTGTATTTCAGTAACATTTTAAAAATATACATTAAAAAAGTTGATACTGCTAAAATAAGACCACAGGCCCCAAAAGGATTCACTTGTACTACATCAGGCTACCAAACCAGGGCTGAATACCTAACTTAACTGAAGCTTCAGACTCCCCCAGAAATACAGCCTTAACCTGTTGGTCAGATACTTTCCTGTCAGCACCTTCTCCATGCCCCAAAGGAAGGTGAGGCAGTGCACCTGAAAGACCCCTTTTCCACTGAAGAAAGATGATCTGAATCTGAAACAGTTTTGTTTCCATGTTTACGACTTCCTTGTCCTGCCTTTGGGGCTTCCGAGGGGGCTCAGTGATAAAGAATCCACCTGCCAATGCAGGAGACGTGGGTTCTACCGCTGGGTCGGGAAGATCCCCTGGAGAAGGAAATGGCAACTTACTCCAGTACTGTTGCCTGGAGAATCTCATGGATACAGGAGCCTGGCGGGCTACAGTCCATGAGTTTGCAAAAGAGCTGTACACCACTTAGCCAATGAGCACACACGAGCTCCCTCATATCCATCCTGTCTTCAGCAAATTTCTCTTCTGTCACCCTTTGAAGCTTCTTTCCACACAATGTGTGGGATGCTGCCTGATGCCTGAATTGTTAATAAAGTCAATTAGATCTTTAAAATGTATTCAGTGGAATTTTTGTTTTGTTAACAGGATGCATACACACATTTGTGTGTGTGTGTGTCTGTGTGTGTGTTGCACATTCAAAACAAGGAAATCAGAGAGACAAAATCTGGAATAGTTGTTACCTTTGGTGTGATGGAGGCTAGATCAGGAATGAATTCAGAAAGGAAATCTTTATCGGTGACCCATCAATCACGTTTATTTTTATAGGCACCATATCCTGCCTAACACTTTTTTTTTTTTAAGTACATGCATTGCAGTTTTGAGGAAGTGCCAAAGTTATGAAGAAGAAAATGTAAAACTACCTTCCTCTCAGTGTTAATGTTATTTCTCTTTGAACCATTTAAAGTGTTTCTAAAATGTCTTTTATTTTTCCTTTCTTTCTGAAAGAGTACTTGAGAATACTTGAACCTGTTTTTGTGATTTCTGGTTGCTTTGTGGACAAAAATTCCTGCGTGATGCTCAGGCACTGATGGCCTCAGGACCTCTGAACATGCTCCCGGAAGTGTCCCCAGGCTGTCGAGCTTGTGCAGTTAGTGTCTAGTGTGTTCGTTATGGGATAAATCTCATTGCTATGCTCTTCTTAAATGCCCCTTTAGCCTCTGGCTCCGCAGCTAATAGTCATCCTTTTTCTTTTCTCCCTAAATCTCTCTCATCTGTCCGCTTCTCTTGGCTCCGTGCCTCCTGCTGCCCATCCCATCTCTCCCTGCCCAGCTCTCTGCCCACAAGGTCAAGGTTGGGCACCCCTGGCCACTCTGCCTGCCTCTCCCGCTCCTGCCCATGCTTATCTTCAGCCTCTCGGGGTATTGTCCCCAAACCCCAAATTGTCCTCCAAGTATTCTCCTTTGTCTGTGAACTCCTAGAACTGTACTATCGGCTCCCCAGGGAGACTTGTCCCCGCTCAAGAAGCAAGACCAGCTTGATTTTGGGAATCTGGGCACTTCCCCCTTGGTCCTCAGGCTAGCTCCACACTGTGCTGCCATCACTAGGGTATTTCCCTCATCCACCTGCGGCGTCAAAGCCCATACCCATCTTGTTCATCTTGTCCTGGTAAACAGCATTCCCGAGTAGAGGAGACCCCCGCACTTTGTGCCGTGATTAGTGGTCTGAGGCTGTTTCTCTAGTGAT
Organism: Capra hircus; assembly: GCF_001704415.2. Lineage (NCBI taxonomy): Eukaryota > Metazoa > Chordata > Mammalia > Artiodactyla > Bovidae > Capra > Capra hircus. The sequence continues at coordinate 83,667,740 of NC_030816.1, forward strand.
GAGGGACACCCCAGACAGGGTCCTGCTTACAGCACCCATATGTTGTGTTTGAACTGGGCCCCTGCGGGGTTGTGAGCTCTGGGGGCTCAGGCACTGGGTGGCCTCTACCGCCTCTGTGGTTTCTGAACCTAGTCTTTCTGCCTGACGGGAAAATCATCACTGAACATCTGTTCTGGGGGTAAAATATCTGTAACATTCCACGAGGTTTCCTGGGGATGACAGATGGCTTAGAAAATGTGCAAGAAAGATATGAATATGGACCTCTACAGAGTTCTTCCTCTTTTCAAAATCTGAAGATGATAAACATTTTTGTCACTGGCAGTAAAATCTCAATGAGAAATGCTGGTTACCAGAACCCTCATGCTAAGCAGCTTCAGTTGCGTCTGACTCTGCGACCCTATGGACTGTAGCCCCGCCAGGCTCCTCTGTCCATGGGATTCCCCAGGCAAGAACACCGGAGTGGGTTGCCACGCCCTCCTCCAGGGGATCTTCCCGACCCAGGGTTCCAACGGGCATCTCTTATGTCTCCTGCATTGGCAGGCAGGTTCTTTATCACTAGCGCCACCTGGGAGGCCCACAGAAACCCTCAGCGTGTCTAAATAGAGATGTCTGGAGCTGGGAAGAGTGTTCTGGGCTGGAGTCTCGGACCTGGGAATCCAAGCCAGCACTAGTGTTCTGAGTCATTGTTTTTAGGAGTTTCTGGGCATCTAAGCACTGAAATGATTGAACGCTGGGATAGAGACTGCTAGTTCCCACAACCCAGCAGAACTGGTTTCCAGAATTAACACCCTCTGCCCCACAGGTCACTCCCCAGCTGATCCCTAAGATTCTGGGGCATGGAGCAGGTCTTTTTTGATGAGGGGCCAGAGGGGAGATTGGCTTGCTCAGTTGTATCCAGCTTTTTTGTGATCCCATGGATTGTAGCCCTCTAGGCTGCTCTGTCCATGGAATTTTTCAGGCAAGACTACTGGAGTGGGTTGCTATTTCTTCCTCCAGAGATCTTCCTGATCCAGGGATCGACCCTGTGTCTCCTGGATTGCAGGCAGATTCTTTACCTGCTGAGCCATTGGTGTCAAAGGGCCCTGGTGTGGCCAGGGAGGGTGGGTGTGGGGAGGAGGAGAGGCAGGGAACCTGGAACACGGACGCCTCAATTTTGCCAGGCCCAGTAGTGATCGAGGTGGCATCCTTGGGTGCTTTATGCTTGAGGGCAAGCACTCCTGGGGCAAGATGCGCTGGGCTCTCGGCAGGGAAATGCAGATTGAGGGCACATGGAAATCACACAGACCCCCAAATTACAGCAGCCAGAGAGTGACGGACGTGGTCCCCTCTCACTCCACATCTTCCTGCCTTAGGCAAATCGTTGCTGGAGACATCTGAACGTGAACCTGAGCCCGAGACCCGCTTGCCGGATGGTGTAAGCGTAGAGTCAGACTGTTTGGGGAGAGAAGTCTTTGCCAAGTTAGTTTTGATTTCAGAACTTTTATGGGGGTCACCCAAGTTCACAGCTTCAGAGTTCTAGTTAACCGAGGATACTGTGCTAAGACCTGCCAAACAGGGAAAAGGGAAGACAGCTTTACTCTTGGGGTTTGATCAGGGTCCTAGTGTTTTAGACGTATTGTCCTATTTGTCAAACTTGCATGAGAGAAACAAGGGGAGTTCTATGTTTTGTTTAACATAGCGGCATTGGGCTTAGAAGGAGCTCTTGAGACCAGCCTCCAGTGAACTGGTTTACAGAGCGACACCCCCCACCCCGCCCCGTGAACGTGAATTCTGTATCCCGATGAAGCAGGATGCCTGAGTGTGTCTGTGAGGGTGTTTCAGGATGAGATCGGCATTGGAAGTGGTGGACTCAGCAAAAGTGGATGCCCCCTGCCACCAACAACCTGGGTGGGCATCGTCCAGTCCGTGGACTGAGCAGAAGGAGGAGAGGCGGGCGTGTTGTCCTTGGCTGCCACCCTCCCTTCCTGCTGCGGAGAGCGGCATCTGTCTTCTGCCCTGGGACTGGGAGTTACGGCATCGGCTCCCTGGGTCTTTACAGCTGGCTTTCCCGGGTCTCTGGCTTACAGATCGTGGGACTTCTCAGCCCTCACAATCGTGTAAGCCAGTTTCCTTTCACGTATGTGTATATATCATGTGTTGGTTCTGTTTCCTCTGGGGAACCCCGATGGGCACACCTTCTGTCTGTGAAACTGTAACAGATCAGAACCCGGTGGGACCTCCCTGGGGCAGACCCCTCCCCCCTATCCTCTGCTGTAGCTCCTCCCTGAAGCACAGATCACGGTATTTCATGCTTATTTCCTGAGTTTGTCAGATGCTACCACCAAAGGGAAGAAATTAACTGCTTGATGGTACTGAGCACTGTAACCCCCAGATCTAATGGAGCCTAAGGATTGCTCAGGGTTACCCCTGTGACACTGCCATGTTACCTTCCCATCAGCCAGTCAGAAACGACACAGGAACTGATCACAAACCCTGCCATCCCTCCCACCCCCGTCTTTAAAAATGCTTTGCTGGACTCTTTCAGGGAGTTGATGGGTTTTGGGGGCAAGAGACACGCATTCTCCTCGCATGATTCTGGGGTTTGCAGTAAACCTTTCTCGGCTCCAAACTCTAACATTCAGGTTTATTTGGCCTCGCTGTGTGTCGGGCACACAGACTTGCGTGGGTAGCAAAACCAGCTGGAGAGCCCTCAGCTCGGCTAGGTGGCCACATTCTAATGTGACCGCCCATCTGTGTCTCTTAGCTGAGTTACAGGAGGACCAGGGATCAATTAGATTTGCTCCTAAATCTGTTTTTTTCCTTTGTACTCGATACTGTGATTACCTAATTTGATGACATCATGTAATCTGATGAAATAGAAAGGTAAAAATGCATTTTTAATGCCCAATTCTATTAAAGTAAGTTAAATCAACAGTCCCCTACATTTGGGCACCAGTGACTGGTTTCATGGAAGACAATATTGCCACTGGCCTGGGTGGGGTTATAGTTTTCATTTTGCCTGCCCAATGCTCACCTCCTGTTGTTCATCCCAGTTTCTAACAGGCTACAGTCTGTGGCCTGGGGGTTGGGGACACCTGAATTAAATGCTTTCTCGATATTCAATAGAGTGAGTCACTAAAAATGTCATGTAAACGTGGACAAGTCAAATATTAAAGAAAAAAAGTATGGTAAAAATCTGGAATTTCGGATCCAGGTTGTTTCAAAGTGTTTTGAGTTTTGGTTCTACTTTAAAGAGACTCAAATTGCAAATGATCAACAATGCATTAGGAACGTGGCTTACTCCAGAAAAAGCCAAAGAACTCCTAACAGGAGACATATTCTTAGAGAAAAGACGTTCCTCCTTCATTGAAGAAATAAAAATACATTCTTTTTGTTTTAGGTTAAATGAAAATAATAGTCTTTGATGAGTGGGACTTTTTAGATAACTGGGCTTCTACTGAGCACATCTTACAACGTGGATAGAGTGGTCCCTGACTCTTCCCCTCCCAAGTCGCCCCTCCCAGCTTACACGGCCCCCCCAATCTGCATGGCCCACCTAGTTCTTTTCCTCAAGAGTGCTGGGGCTTTCGGGAATCACCACACCCAGAACACGCCCCAAGGCCACTGGGCAGCCCAACCCACCTCAGGGCACAGGGAGGGAAGCCACAAGGGGCCCTGTGCACAAGCGTGCTGGCGTAATGTGAGCTCTTCTTTCCAAACTGCCACCTTCTTACCTGACTTCTTGCCTGTTCACTTACACAACTGGTGTTGTATTCCAGGCACACAGAAGAAGGAACGCAGACTTTAGAATGTTAATAGTATTGCCTTTTCTGTGGTTTTATTGCTTTTTTAAATTTCAACATTTCTTTCACTTTACAGAGGTGGGATTCTATCCAGAGGTCAGCAAACTTTTCCCATAAAGGGCTGCTGTGCTGTGCTTAATCACTCAGTCATGTCTGACTCTTTGCAACCCTATGAACTGTTGCCCACCAGGCTTCTCTGTCCAGGGGGATTCTCCAGGCAAGAATACTAGAGTGGGTTGCCATGCCCTCCTCCAGGGAATCTTCTCAACCCAGGGATTGAACCCAGGTCTCCCGCATTGCAGACGGATTCTTTACCACCTGAGCCACCAGGAAAGCCCATGAATACTGATGTGGGCAGCCTATCCCTTCTCCAAGGGATCTTCCAGGAATTGAACTGGGGTCTTCTACACTGCAGGTGGATTCTTTACCAGCTGAGCTATCAGGTAAACCCCATAAAGGGCTAGATAGAAATATTTTGAGGTTTGTGCATCAAAGAATCTTTGCAGCAGCCACTCACTCTGCTGCAGTGGCTGCAAAGTTGCCTTAGGCAATGTAGAAGTCAATGGGTATGGCTGTGTGTCAATAAAACTTTATTTAAAATCAGGCAGCATGCTGGATTTGGTTTATGGACTGAAACTTGTGTCAACAGCAAGAGTTCTTAACTGAGTGAGGGATTGGTAAAAGCCTGTGAAAGTATATGCAAATTTTGGGTATGCAGTTTTCTGGACAGAGGAACCATAGTTTCCCTTGGATGTCAAAGACATTTTGAACATTAACTTTAAGAAACATTGTTACAGAGAAGTGGCCTCTTCTGGGTCCCCATAGCATTTCATTTAAAAATTTTTTAATTTAAATATTAAAAAACTTTTTAATCTTTTATCTTGAAATAACTAGATTCATGGGAATTTACAAAGGTTATCCAAAGAGATTCTGGGTCCCCTTCACCTGGTGTTCCCCAATGGTTCCATCTCACACAATTATAGAAAGTATCAAAACCTGACATTGGTGCTCTGTGTGAATATAGACCCATGTCACTTTATCACACGTGTGGATTTATGTAACCACTACCGTAATTAACTACTGATCTGTTTTCCATCTCAGTAGTTTTTCCTTTCATGAGTGACCTTTGGAGACTGGCCTTTATCAGTCAGCCTAGCACCCTTGAGATCCATTCAAGTTGTGTGTGTCTTGTTGCTTTGTTCCTTTTTCTTGCTGAGGAGTGTTCCTTGGTATGAGGGACATTTTGATTATTTCCAGATTTTGTTTAACTAGAGACAAAAACTGCCATGAGCAATTGTGTATGGCATTTTGTGTGGATGTATGTTTTCCTTTCTCTGGGATAAATACCCAGGAGGGCAATTGCTGAGTGATATTGTAAGCACATGTTTAGTTTCTAAAGAAACCATCAAACTATTTCCCAGTTGATCATTAATTTTTTAAACCAGCATGAGCATGCCACAGATCAGCACATGGAAAAGTAAAAATGCAAGAATTTCAGAAAAAGTAAAATCTTTCTAGTCATTCTTGTGCACTGCAGTCCCATGCTCCCCCCAGATCATTAGTTAGATGCACATCCTATTATTTCTACATGCTGCTGCTAAGTCACTTCAGTCGTGTCTGACTGTGTGACACCATAGACAGCAGCACACCAGGCTCCCCCGTCCCTGGGATTCTCCAGGCAAGAACACTGGAGTGGGTTGCCATTTCCTTCTCCAATGCTTGAAAGTGAAAAGTGAAAGTGAAGTCGCTCAGTCATGTCCGACCCTCAGCGACCCCATGGACTGCAGCCTTCCAGGCTCCTCTGCCCACGGGATTTTCCAAGGCAAGAGTACTGGAGTGGGGTGCCATTGCCTTCTACATCCTTATTCTACATCCTTATTCCAAAACTCACCTTAGCCCTTCACCATGAAGGTCTTTATATGGAGTAGCTATATATCATTTTCACTCTTTTTCAACTGATGAGTTGATATACCATAGTTTATTTAAGCATTCCTCACATACAAGGACTTTGGTTATTTCCAATTTTTGCTCTCATCAAAAAATGATGCAATGAATACCTCCAAGATGAATCTGTATACACTTTAGTGTTTCTCAAAAATAGATACCTAGTGGTGAAATTGTTGGGTCCAGACGTGCACATTTCTAATATGAGCACAGACACTGCCAAGCTGCTTTTTAAAGACTAAACCAATCCACTCACGCATGCCAGCAATGCAGAAAGTTCTTTCATATCCTCATCCATACTTGATATTTTCAATTTTATTTTTATTAATTTTATTAGTTAATCTGAAGAGTGAAAATATTTCATTATTATTTCCGTAACAGTGAGGATATACACCTTTATATATATATAAAACCTAACCATTTTTTTTTATTTTTTAAATTTTAAAGTCTTTAATTCTTACATGCGTTAAACCTAACCATTTTTAAAAGCTATTTCTATAAATAACTTTGTATTCTTGAACCATTTTTTTCTATGTTCTGTCTAAAGGATTATCATTTCTTTATTGACTTTTAGTAGCTTTTTATTTATTTTGGATATTAGCCCTTTAATATTTTATATGTGGCAAATATTTCCCCGAATCTGTCACTCATCCATTAAATTTACTTTTGGGGTGTGTTAAACAGCTAGCCTCGTTTAATTTAGCCTTGTTTTGTGTAGTCACATCAATCAATCAGTCATCCACTTTATGTCTCTTGGATTATGCTTTTGCCTAATAAGTCCTCCTTATTTCAAATTGTGGAAATAAATTTTTTCTGCTAACTGTTGGAGTTGATGCTAGATGCTCCAGCCAGCACATTAAGTCTAGAACCTTGGGTAAGAGCACGCATATCAGTAAATCTTACCTGACTCATTATTATGTTTCATCCTCCTGGGCCTTGTATCTTTACAATTCATTCCTAAACTTGTAGCCAGATCTGCTGATTTAAATGATAAAATCTTGACATTCTTTTTATGTGTAAGCTATTTCTTTCCTAGACAGACTTTTTGTTTCTCCCTTGAGATATTCTAGAACCTACTCTGGAAATATCTGGTCCAGAGGAGTACTGGCATCCCCTCTTAAGGTACCTATGTAAGATGAGGTCGTCGGAAGTGTTCAAGCAAGTGAAGACTGCAGGACCTCATCCTAGAGGCAGCTTTTCATACAGCAGTACGACAGACTCCATTTGGTTACAGATCAAGGTTAATAGTGTCCAAACAGAAGTAAGGTTGACATGTATAGGCTTTGTGGGGAGAGCAGAAATCTCTGATTCTTGCCTTGTTATCGTCAAAGCAAACTAGAGCAGCTCTCTCTTCTTAATTTAGTGGAGTGTCTAGTTTCTTGACTTCAATGTAAATCATCTTTTCTTTGTTTGTTCCTGACCTGCAATAATAAAACAAAAAAGGAGAGAGGAGAAAGAGATTATGAGGAACTGAAAATCAAGATAAAGTGGATAATGGAAAAATAGAGCAACAAATGAGTATAAGCTTTGTCCAGGATCAGTCTTGCCAAGTGTTCCTTGTGGTGATGCTCAAAAAGAAAACGGACAGAGCATTGTGAGCAGCTAATGTGGATGGAGTCTTTCCTAAAATGCTCTCTTAGGAGTGGGACTGGCCCACATTCTTTATTCAAGGTGTTTCTCTCCTCTCTGTAATAGAGAACATAGTAAATATCTAAATTTGATTTTCTATCACTTAGATGAATGCAAAATATAGACACTGTTATCATCTGTTCTGCAAATAGGACTTGAGAAACCATTTTACCAAAGATTATTGCTTTTCAGTAAAAGTAAGGAGCAAATAAAAATTAATTCAGAAATTTTTTCAAATTGCAACTTTTCTCAGTCATCTTGTCTTTGTGAATATGAGGATCTTGCTGACATTGATGTAAAAATGCTGCTTTCTTCACTCTGCTGTTCCCAGCCACACCCTCTTGGCATGTTTGTGTTTATAATACTGAAATCCAGGTTGGGGCTGCTCCTGGGTCCCCCAACTCCTCATAGAATGCCCCCCACCTGGGGGGGCTTAGTCTTGCCTCAGTCTCTGGATCCATCTGAGCTACAGAGAGGCACAGAAGCTCGCCTGAATTCAGGTGGCTCTGGAGTCCTGTCAGACTCCAGATGCAGGGGCCCAAGCTCAACAACCAAGCTCCAAGGGCCTCCTTGTCAACAGTGGCAACAACAAAAATGATAGTTGCAGCAGCAACAGAAGCAACAGCAGCAACAACAGCAACAGAAGCAGCAACAACAGCAACAGCAGCAGCAGTAACAACAGGAACAACAGCAGCAACAACAGCAGTAACAACAACAGCAGCAACAAACGCATCAGCAATAGCAGCAACAGCAACAGCAGCAACAACAGCAGCAGCACCACCACCAACAGCAGCAACAGCAATAGCAGCAGCAGCAACAACAGCAGTAGCAGCAACAACAGCAGCAGCATCAAAAGCAACAGCAGCAACAGCAAAAACAGCAACAGCAGCAACAACAGCAGCAGCATCAACAGCAACAGCAGCAACAACAGCAGCAGCAACGTCAGCAGCAACAAAAACAGCAGCAGCAACAACAGCAACAGCAGCAACAACAGCAACAGTGACAACAACAGCAGGAGAAACAACAGCAACAGCACCAACATCAGCAGCAGTAACAGCAACAACAGCAGCAACAGCATCAACAGCAGTAACAACAGCAACAGTAACAGAAACAACAGCAAGAATAGCAATAGCAGCAACATCAACAGCAGCAGCAATAGCAGCAACAACAGCAGCAGTAGCAGAAACAGAAGCAACAACAGCAACTACAGCAACAGCAGTAACAACAGAAACAACAGCAACAACAGAAATAACAGCAACAGCAAGAGCAACAGCAGTAATAGTAACAACAGCAGCAGTAACAGCAGCAGAAACAGTAACAGCAACAACAGCAGCAGCAAAAACTATTGTTGCTGCAACAACAATAGCAGCAAAGCAGCAACAACAATCACAGGAGCAGCAGCAGCAGGAACAGCCAGGGTGCTGGTTACTGAAGGCAGCCCTGCACAGGGCACCTTGCACACTTCATCCCTCTCGTGAACTCAGCCCTCTGGGGTGAGGTGTGTCCATGAACCTTGGCCTTGGGCTGCCAGGATTAAAACCTTGGCTTTGTTGCTTACTGACTTTGGGCAAATCTCTCTTTTTTATTCTGTTGTCAAATGGGGTTAATAATACTACCTACTGCCTACGGTTGTTGCAAGGATTAAATGAGGTGATACAGGAGAAGGGCTTGCAAAGCACTAGATGAAAGCTCTCAGGACATGTAAGCTATTGCAGCTCAATTTTACAGGAAAGGAAACAGGCTGAAGGGGTGAAATAGGTGTATGTTAGTAAGTCAGAAGGCTCTCTGTACCTAGGATGGGCTCAGGGACTGAATAACTTGAGTGGTGGTGGGGTTCCTGTCCTCCCTGGTCTTGCCCATGCTCACTCAGTGCCTGGGACACTCTATCTGGGTCGGCTCTCCACACCTAGTGAGAAGCGTGCCTGACCCCAGGTGCCAACTACAGTTGCCCCCTCTCCTGGGTGCCTCTACCTCCGGCCAGCTGGCCCCTCCTCATCTTTCTCTGCATGGGAGCCCCCACCCAATTCGGCTTCAGTCTCCATCTTCTCACATGCTCCTCCTGTCACGCTCTGAACCCTACTCATCTCTCTTCTGTCTTTGAAAGGTGAACTGGGTTACACAATGGAGAGGATAGAAAAGTGCAAATCTTCATAGATGTATTTGCAGATGGCACAGTTAGCAAGAATATAAAATAACAATAGGAATAATATTGCAAAATATCTCTTTAGCCTACTTTGAACCAGTCTGATGAAAACGGAAAATTCTTTCAAGTACAGGCATATGGGTGTATCACTGAGCTTCACTTCCCTGTCTCAAAACCATTCAGCATATATTTAAAAATTTGATTTCCAATAAACCATCTGAGTACCTATTTTATTGTTTTGTAAAACAGCTGTGAAAACTTCTATGAATAGTCTTGGTGGTTATTGAACATTTACTAACAGCCAGCCAGGCACTTTACATGCGTTATCCGCCCACCAGGCTCCTCTGTCCATGTGATTTCCCAGGCAAGAATACTGAAGTGGGTTGCCATTTCCTTCTCCAAGGGATCTTCCCGCCTCAGGGATCAAACCCACATCTTCTGTGTTGCACGTGGATTTTTTTTACCTGCTGAGCCATCAGGGAAGTCCCATTTAATCATTACAAAAATTCAATGAATAGGAACTCTTGTCCCATTGACAGATGAAAAATTGAGCCCTAGTGGAGAGAAGATAACATGATAGGAAATATGAGGAACCATAGCCCAGCAGGACCCTATGAAGCCTTTCCAGAAGATAACATGATAGGAAATATGAGGACCCATAGCCCAGCAGGACCCTATGAAGCCTTTCCCACCCATGACCTCCACTTGCCTTTGTCTGTAGAAAAACTTTAATCAAAGAATAAATTTAATCAGAGAAGTGAGAAAATGCAGAAAAAAAGGAAAACAGCCAAGCAAGACAAAATAATACTTTAACCATTAAATAAAGTCAAGGGCTATAGATAATATTCTGAGCCATGTCCTTTGAGCTGTTTTGCAGATACTGAAACCCTACCAGAAGGAAGAAACTACCTATGCTGCCCATAAACTCTAGACCCCAGACTGGTTGGAACCAGAAGGTTGATGATGCTGACTCCCAAGTACCTCACCACCAACCAATCAGAAGAATATCCATGAGATGGTCACACACCCCATAACTCCCTTCCCTCACCTTGTTTTATAAACGTTTCCTTGAAAATCTTCAGGAAGGTTGGGTCTTTTAAGCACTAGCTGCCCTGGACTCTTTGCTTGGCACCTGCAAAAAAAGCTGTTCTTTTCTACTTTACCCCAAAACTCTGTCTCTGAGATTCAGTTGAATCAGTGCACAGAGGCTGGGTTCTGGCATCAGCCCTGGCCTGTTCCTCACCATCACATGTTGCTGCCTTGCTGATACTGGAACAGGCAAGGGAAAACCTAGGGGCGCCCTACATAGGGGTGCTGTAGAAGGAGCTCTGCATTTATTTCACAAATATTTGGAGAGCACCTGCTCTCTGTGTGCAGGGACTATGCTTAGCTCTAGGGACATGACCATAACCGATGTAGAATTTCTGTCCTCCAGGAGAGGCACTCACGTGCACGGTAAGATGCATTGGACAAGATCTGTGGGGGTTGGTTGATCAAGATCAAGGCTCTCAAACTTAAAGGTCCACACTCACCAGATGGAAAACAGAAGTGTTCTAGGCACCAAGCATAGGGAAGGCAGGCCTGTGGCTGGCTCCCCAGGCATGCCCTTCAAAGAGCGGAGCTGTCACCGCTCAGCTCCTCCAAACTGTCAACAGGAGGAAACTGCCTGCTCAGTGTTTCCCAATTCTCTGATTTAAAACAATGAAACAGATTCTGGAAATTCAGTTTATGTGGAATTTCCCACTTAAAAAAATTACGTGGGCCAGGCAAGGCTCTTGAGAGCCCGGTGTCCCATCAACTGCTAGGGTATGACCTCTGGCTGAATTCAAAGCCTCTTCCAAGTTCTAGGAAAAGCCTCAGACCACTGTGACTCTTCTGCTATGACCTTTGCCCAAGTACTGAATATGTGAAATGTGAAGGGTTTGTAGCATGGGTACAATTCAGCTCAGTTCATGGCATCAGTGGGCTGAAAATGGACTATGGATAAAACAAACAGTTATAGCTAAGCATGTCACAGAAACAGATTCATGGGGGAGTGTGTCACATATGTTTCTCTGTATGTAGATTTTAAAAAATTGTTTTATCTATTCATTTTTGATTGCACTGGGTCTTTGTTGCTGTGCTTGGGCTTTCTCCACTTGTGGCCAGCGATGGCAGCTCTCTAGCTGCAGTCCGTGGGGCTTCTCACTGAGGCGGCTTCTCTTGCTGTGGAGCACAGGCTCTAGGCCCATGGGCTTCAGTAGTTGCTCCATGCAGGCTTCGGTGGCCGCAGTCTCCTGGCTCTCGGGCGTGGGGGCTTCCGTAGCTGTGGTACACGGGCTCCGTAGTTGTGGCTCATTGGCCCTAGAGGGTGCATCTTCGGTAGTTGCGGCCCACAGGCTTAGTTGCTCTGTGGCAAGTGGAATCCTCCTGGACCAGGGATTGAACCTGTGTCCCTTGCATTGGCAGGCGGATTCTTATCCACTGTACCAACCAAAAGGGAAGTCTCTGTTTTTGATTTTTTAAGGTTACTTTTAAAATAGAATTGTATGTGTTCAGAAAGTGCAAAAAGTATGCACTGAAGAGTCTCCCTTCCACTTATATCACATAGCCATCTAATTCCATAGACGATCAATGTTACGCATGTGCTTCCAGAGATAAAGTCAATTGCATATATAATTTATATTTATATTTAATATATATTTAAGTTTCACATACCATGTATTTTGCTGTTTGTACCCAAATGATTATATACCTTTCTATGTTTTGCTTTTTTTCCCCATTAATAATACATCTGGGAAAATTTCCTTATCAGTGTATATATATCAAGGTGCCTCGTTCTTTTTAATAACCATGGAGAATTTTACTGAGTGACATACCATAATTTACCTAACTGGTCTCCCAGTCGATTGATGTTTATGTTGTACTCACTCTTTTGATACATAAAAATTGCTTTAATGAATAATCTTGTACAAACACCATTTTACACACATAAGTTTCTACAAGTATGGAATTGCTGTATACGAAAGTAAACACATATGCAATTTTGATACTATTGTCATACTGCCCATCAAAAAGATTTTAAGGACACTGCCGGTCTATCCACATCTTTTACCAACACAGTACAGTTGATCCTTAAACACACAAGTTTGAACTGCATGTGCCCACTTACATGTGGATTTTTTTCTATAAAAGAAGTTGTAAATTTTTTGGCAGTTCGTGACAATTTGAAAAACTCTCAGATGAAACATGTAGCCTAGAAATTTTGAAAAAACTAAGAAAAAGTTAAGTACATCATGGATGCATAAAGTATATGCAGGCATTAGTCTGGGCTTCCCTGGTGGCTCAGTAGTAAAGAATCCATCTACAGGGCAGGAGGCGCTGGTTCGATCCCTAGGTCAGGAAGATGCCCTGGAGGAGGGCATGGCAACCCACTCCAGTATTCCTGCCTGGAGAATCCCATGGACAGAGGAGCCTGGAGAAATACAGTGTTGCAAGGAGTCACACATGACTGAGGCAACTGAGCATGCATGCACGCACAGACTTTAATCTATCCCTACATAGGCATAAGGTGAGTGATATTTAATACAAAATTAATTAATAATGTATTCATTTTCTTATTGTTTTATAATTTTGCTTTCAAAGAATTACATTATCTTACATTATGCCTCTCTTGATCATACTGGAGAACCTGCCTATCATCACAGGTAAGTGGTTTTTTTTTTTAAATGTAACAAATGTTTCCAATACTGTATTATGAAATATGACTGTAATACCGTATGGCACGAATGTTTCATATTAATGCATCCATTCGTGTATAGGCTAGGCTGCTGTGAGCAGCGGAGGGCAATAGCATCAGTCGATTACAGTAGGCAGCCATAAAGCAACCACATAGATACCGCTTCGGTATCAGTGCGTGAATCACTGCATGGCGGCCCAGATTCAGTCACTAAGTCATGTCTAACTCACAACCCTGCCAGGCTCCTCTGTCATAGGAATTCCCTGGCAAGAATACTGGAGTGAGTTGCCATTTCCTCCTCCAGGGGATCTTCCCGACCCAGGGATCACAGCTGTGTCTCCTGCATTGGCAGGTGGATTTTTTTTTTTTCTTTTTTACCACTGAGCCACCTGGGAAGCCCGTGAATCATTATATCTATAAATAAATATGGGTTTCTTTTTTACATTATCTTTTCATTTTTGTGGAGAAGGCAATGGCACCCCACTCCAGTACGCTTGCCTGGAAAATCCCATGGACGGAGGAGCCTGGTAGGCTGCAGTCCATGGGGTCGCCAAGAGTCGGACACGACTGAGTGACTTCACTTTCCCTTTTCACTTTCATACATTGGAGAAGGAAATGGCAGCCCACTCCAGTGTTCTTGCTTGGAGAATCCCAGGGATGGGGGAGCCTGGTGGGCTGCCGTCTATGGGGTCGCACAGAGTCAGACACGACTGAAGTGACTTAGCAGCAGTTTCATTTTTGATGTCACTTGTTATTAATACACATAAAATCTAGTGTTTTCTTTTTAATTTTATTTAGTTAGTTTTGGCTGTGCTGGGTCTTCCTTGCTGCGAGGGCTTTTCTCTAGCTTTGGAGCGCAGGGACTGCTCTCCTTTGTGGTGCGCGGGCTTCTCATTGCGGTGACTTCTCTCGTTGGGGAGCATGGGCTCTAGGGCGTGCAGGCTTCAGGATCTGTGGCACGTGGGCTCAGAAGTCGTGGTCCCCAGGCTCTAGAGCACAGGCTCAATAGTTGTGGTGCATGGGCTTGGTGGCCTGTGGCCTGTGGCATCTTCCCGGATCAGGGATTGAACCCACGTCTCCTGCATCGGCAGGCCACTTCTTTACCACTGAGCCATCAGGGAAGTCCTACAGTGTTTCGTATCATATAGGAAAGTGTTCATGTAGGTGCTGATAGATGATTTGGCTTATAAACAGATGATGTAAATTTATAAATTTACAGAATCGATAAACAAGGTGGGTGCTAAGCTGCTTCAGTCGTGTCTGAGTCTGTGCGACCCTATAGACTGCAGCCTGTCAGGCTCCTCTGTCCATGGGATTCTCCAGGCAAGCATATTGGAGCGGGCTGCCATGCCCTCCTCCAGGGGATCTCCCAGACCCGGGGATCGGACCTGCATCTCTCACGTCTCCTGCATTGGCAGGCATGTTCTTTACCACTAATGCCACCCGAGAAGCCTGAAAACACGGCATAGCACTGTAAATGTATTTTATTTTCCTTATGATTTTCTTAATAACATTTTCTTTTCTATAGATTCCTGTAGGAACACAGTATATGATACATACAACATACGAGATATGTCTGAACTGCCCTATGTGATTCATAAGCTTCTGATTATTAGTGGTTGGGGCTTCCCTCATAGCTCAGTCGGTAAAGAATCTGCCTGCAGTGCAGGAAACCTGGGTTCGATTCCTGGGTCGGGAAGATCCTCTGGAGAAGGAAATGGCAACCCACTCCAGTATTCTTGCCTGGAAAATCTCATGGACAGAGGAGCCTGGTGGACGGCAGTCCATGGGGTCGCAAAGAGTTGGGCACGACTGGGTGACTAACACTTACGTACTTATTAGCAGTTAAGTTTTGGGGGAATCGAAAGTAAGTGGATTTTGATTGCATAGGAGGTTGACACCCTTCACTCCTGTGCCGTTCAAGGGTCCACTGGATGTTTTCAAGCAATTGGATCTTTGACAATCCCAGGGAATTATAATGCAGGGTAACTTTGCAATTCTCTTACTATGAAGGAGATTGGGCATATTAATATATTTTAGAGCTGTTTTTTTTCTTCTTTTCACTAAATTATGTATTTAAGTCCTTTGTCCATTTTCTCCTACTGAGTGATTTTTCGTATGAATTTGTTAGTACTCTTTATACATGAGGAAAATTAGCCCTTTTTGGAGGAGTAAACATTTTCTCTAAGTTTGCTTATCTTTTTTTAGCTTATGGAAGTTTTTCAACACAGTTTTGAATTTTTTTGAAGGTGAACTTTTTTTCCTAATGGGTCCTGGATATTTTTGGTCAGATTTTAAAAGTCTTCCTCACTATGAAAGGGTAAAGGTCTTCTCTTATAATATCTTCATTCTCTTTTACTGTTTCTTTGTTGGTACATTTTGATCTTTGATTTCATTTGAATTGATCTCCGTGTACAGTGTGAGGGATAGATTCAACCTCATCTTTGTTTCCAGCCAGCTACAGAGTTTTCCCCAAACATGTATGGAATAGTTCATGAAGAAATCTCAACTCCCTACCTCTTCATGTTCTCAACTTCCTCAATGGTCTCAGGCAAAGTCCTCCCTTTGGTTTCTGGGAGCAACAGCACCAGTCCTCCAGCAATCAGGCCAACCACAGCTGAAAGCCAAACAGGCAAAGATCACATTCAGGGTTGATGCATGCCCTTTCTGTAATTAGAGCTCCCCTTGTTTCTTAAAAAAAATTTTTTGATGACTTCCTATACTTACAGATTCCTTTGCCATCTCAGACTGCCCTGTTCCCCATCATAAATATTTCGCCGGTTCCAAACTCCGCTGAATTACAATTCCTTATAGGGAAATGAAATACTTCGCATTTTGAGTCAAAGTTATTCTAGGCTAGAGGACATTGCCATGATATTAAGATAGTTTAGAGTTAGAAAATAACTCTGAAAAAAAAAACAATGCTAAGAAAAGAAAGAATATAGCCCTGCCAACATAAAGCACTTAGTAATGAAAATGAGTTAGAAACTTGGATTGTTACTAGCAAATAAAAGTAATGAATCACATATTACTTCATAACAGCATTAAATGGTATAGCCAGGCTTTTTATTTTATTTATTGTTGCTTTTTATTTTTTTATTTTACTGAAGTATAGTTGATCTACAACGTTGTGTTAATTTCAGGCATACAGCAAAGTGATTCATATAGATATATATTCTTTTTAATATATATAGCTTTTTTAATGTATACATTTATATATAGTCTTTTTATGTATATATATAGTATCTTTATGTATATATGCATGTATGTTTTTACGTATATCTATATATAGACTTTAAATGTATATAGATGTATATATGTGTGTATATACATAAAAATACCATATATATACATATATATACTTAAATATACATAAAAGAATATATATACACACACAAATACATATATATACACAGAATATATATATACACATGCGTACACACACACACACACGTGCTATGCTGTGCTTAGTCAGTCAGTTGTGTCCAACTCTTTGTGATCCCATGGACTATAGCCCACCAGGCTCTTCTGGCCACCGGATTCTCCAGGCAAGAATCCTGGAGTGGGTGGCCATGCCCTCCTCCAGGGGCTCTTCCAAAACCAGGGTTGAACCCAGGTCTCCCACATTGCAGGCAGATTCTTTACGATCTGAGCCCCCAGGGAAGCCCATGAATACTGGTGTGGGCAGCCTATCCCTCCTCCAGGGGTTCTTCCTGACCCAGCAATCGAACCAGGGTACATCTTTATATATTTTCTATCATAGAATGCAAGAAGTAGGATGTGGGTTTTTCACTATTTGGGGGTTTCAAAAAAATGCCTGCTGGACTCCATTTTCTGCAGCCTTAAAACTGAAATAGAAATACAGGCCTCCAGTGCACCGGTTCAGGGCACTGTCTGTAGCTCTGGGCACCAGGGAGCTGACACCCCGGGTGCTGACTCCCCGAGCACTGGTCTTAGAGCCCCGAGAAGTTGCATGATCTCCCAATACTCCAGGCACCTTTGCAGAGCGTGGAATGGTGTCTCCACCTCAAATGCTTGTTATGAGGCTGAAATGAGTTCATATTTGTTAGGTGCTTAGAAAAGTGCCTGGCCCATGGCATGAACTTTTCCAATGTCTTTGTGTGTTGGTTTTCAAGCTTCTAGATGACCATTTCCGGTTATTACTAGAGCACAATTTGCACACCATTATTGTGTGAAAAGAGAAAGAAAAAGTGTAAAGCTGCTCACTTTGCTTCCTGCTAGCTATTAAAAGCTGGGGAGAGAAGGAAACTACCAGCAATATAAAATTGGGAATTGTCTCCTTCCCAGGTGGTTCTAGCAGTAAAGAACATGCCTGCCAATGCAGGAGACACAAGAGACATGGGTTCGATCCCTGGGTCAGGAAGATGCCCTGGAGAAAGGGATGGCTACCCACTCCAGTAGTCTCACCTGGAGAATCCCCTGGACAGAGCAGCCTGGCGGGCTATATATAGTTCATGGGGTCACAACGAGTTGGACACGACTGAGCCACTAACACTTTGCTTACTTCAAATTTGAAATGCAGTTAAAATCCTTTATCTTTTTGATTGACAGGCAGGGCCCAAAGGAGGGTCTAGGTCTGGGGAGTTCCTCTGGGTCTGGACTTTGCATATGTTTGTTGTTGTTAAGTGGTACTAACAGAAACAAAATAGATAATAAGGAGTATCTATTTTCTACCCAGAAATATCCCACAGATCCGTGGACCACTCATTGCCAACCTAGGGGAGTGGCCGAGGTTGGAGTGTAAGGAAGAGACCAGAACATGCTCCCCAAATGGAAAGGGGGTCCTGGGGTCAGGCCCCTCAGCCAGTGCTGGGGGAGGAAGGAGTCTGGGCCCAGGGCTCCCAGCCACTCTGCCTACCTCGGGATAGAGAGCTCATGTTCTATCAACTTGGCCATCTTATTGTTATTAAGTTGGAACATGGAAACATTCGTCAGGTCTCTTTCGAGGGTGAGTTCTCTCAATGCTTTGGAGTTTTTGCTGATAAATCTACAACAGTGGAAGCTTCTGCCCTCACAAGTCCCTCGAGCAGAAGGAATGAGCAGAGACACATGGGTGTGACAACATGCAGGATTGGGGGAAAGCCATTTGCTGTCCCCCTGCTGTCGTCTGAGACAGTCTACCCTTCCTCCCCCAGACTGTCTTGTATGCCTGTGGGGAAAGAGTTCCATTTCTGTCAAATTAAAACAAAGACTCATAAGGAGTCTTAAAGAAGACAGGAGTGGGTGCATGGAGACCCGGGGGGCTGACACACTGAGAGGGTGAAATTACGTGTGTGGGTCTGGAGCCGTGTCTGCCGGGATGCCCAGGAGGGCACCTGTCCCTCTGTCTGCCGCTGGGGGAAAAGGCAGTGGATACTGGGTGAATGGAACCTCCCAGGATCCCAGCCCTTCTCAGTCTGCAGACTTAGGGTTCCGGACGTGGTGATGATTAGGTTAATCGCTCCCATTCTCTCCTGCAGCTGGTCTGGGAAGGGTGGACTCAGCACCCATACCTCCTTCAGGGTCGGCCGGCAGGACTGCCCTAGCTCCTTCAATCTAATCGCTGAGGAACCTGAGGACGGGGCACCAGCACCCCCACAGGCGTTCCTGTCATGCTAACGCGTTTTCTTTCTTAAAAAATGCATTTATTTGGCTGCACTGGGCCTTCATTGCAGCATGCAGGATCTTACAGTTGCAACGTGTGGGATCTAGTTCCCTGATCGGGGATCAAAGCTGGGGCCCCTGGAGTCGAGCGCGGAGTCTTAGCCACTGGGCCGCCAGGGAATTCTGCTTTTCCCAGTCTTGGTCTTTATTCCCCGGGTGTTGAAATTGCCCTCCACAAAATTTTAACTGCTTCTTTTGAAGTGAGGAAGTAAAAAGAGTTTAGATTTTCCAATGTCTGGGCCTAGAGGAGATAGAAAGATTGAGTTCCTGGACAAGGAGGCAGATATCAGTGAGGGGAGAGGGTCTTTTTCAAGGAAACCCCCACCTCACTCGCCCTGGACTTGGCGTCTCTACGGGCGTGAGTCCTCGTGGGTTCCCAGGCTTGAGTGTTAGCGGCTGTAATGCTGTTAGTAACACTAGGGGTTGCCACACTGACAGTAGTACCAATGACTAGTCACATTTAGTAGTTACTTGCAAGAAGAGCACTAGTTTGGAGGTAGAAACATGGAGACCCCTAAAAGACAGGTTTTCCTTCGGACATCTCCGAGGGTTTCTTACCGAAAACCACCAGGGGGAGCTCGTGCCAGATGTCGGTGAGCCTGTAGACCAGGAAGGGGGTGAGGATGCCCCCGACGTCACACATGGAGGAGCAGACGAGGACCCCGAGGTTCCTGAAACGCGGGACACCGTGTTTCCTTCTGCTTATCACAGGGCCGTAGTTATCTCCCACCCCCAGCCTTAAATACCTCCCCCAGTCATTAAACAAGGTGCAAGCTGAAAGTCTTCAGGGAAATGATACATAATTCCATTCGTGTTCTGCTGAACTTGTTTTACATTAACTTTCTCGAAGATGTCTCACCGGGGGCGGGGGCAGTTTTGGATTTGTACTTTCATCACCGTCTGCCCTCGCTCTGCTCTGCCACCCTGCGTGGGCTGTTCTCCCGCCTGTGGCCATCCGTCATCCCTCGCCATGCAATGGCTGCCGTTCTCCCCACGTGGTTCCTCTGTTTTACCCCAGCCCGGGAGTGTGAGGTGTGACCTGCCTACTGCCTTGACATGCTCCCATCCTCTGGAAAAGGCAGGTGCCTTCCCTAGAGACACCAAGTGCAGGAGGTCAGAAAGAGAAAGACAAATACCGTATGACGTCACCTATATGTGGAATCTAAAATGTGATACAAATGAGCTTATCTGCAAAACAGAAGCAGACTCACAGACACAGATGCCAGACTTGCGGGTGCCAAGGAGCAAGGGAAGGCGTGAGAGCGCTGGACTGGGGCTTTGGGGTTAGCAGAGACGAAACTATTCTATACAGGATGGATCAACCACAAGGTCCTACTGTATAGCACAGGGAACTGGACTCAACATCCTGTGATAAATTGTAGTGGAGAAGACTACGTAAAAGAATGTATATATGCATGTATAACCGAATCATTTTGCTGTACTGTAGAAACTGACACACCGCTGTAAATCAACTGTACCTCAATAAAATAAATTTCTTAAAAAAGGTGAGTTGTCCTCTGTTGGCACCTGCGGTCATTCTCACCAGTAAACAGATGTCCCAGCTGCCCTCCTCGCGCTGAGGGGGACGCACGCACCTGATGAACGTGGGGTACAGTTCTGCGTTGACCAGGCAGACCATCTCATAGGCCATTGTGATCCCCATCCGACCCAGGCAAGCAGCCGTAACTCTCAGCCAGTGTAGATCTGAGGGGAAAACACATGGCTGACGCGTGCTGCGCAGGCTCCAGGGTCGCCCAGCGGGGCTCGGGGGCAGAGGGCAGGGGCAAAGAGACGGTGCATCCGCTAGAACGGGACAAGAGTGCGCCATCGGTGCTTCTGCAGACTCAGGGCGGCTCTGCAAAATCTGCGGCGTCTGCTCGTGTTAGCCTCGCGGTTCTAACACACTCCTCACTTTAGACCTCAGTTGTTAATGACACCCGAATGACACTCGCTTCCAAAGTTCCACCAACTTTCGTCTATAGAGGGGACCCAGAAGAAAGAGCCTGCTCTCTGTGCTGGCCCAGCTGGATGGCCTGCGGCGTGGGTCCTCCTAGCCTCTCTTGTATTACGTCAGAGAACCGACTCTTTGCAACCCCATGGACTGTAGCCTATCAGGCTCCTCCGTCCATAGGATTTTCCAGGCAAGAGGACTGGAGTGGGTTGCTACGTCCTTCTCCAGGGGAACTTCCCAACCCAGGGATCGAACCCAGGTCTCCTGCATCACAGGCAGATGCTTTACCATCTGAGCCACCAGGGAAGCCCAACTCAGAGAACCAGTGGCTGTGATTATATCGCATCAGGCCATCAGGGGGCGCCGTGGCTCTTATAGGCAGAGTTGCCATATGCGTTCACTCAGGAAAGTCCCAGATATTTCATTCATTCTTTCCAAATAGATTTCCATGCTGAAAAACATGGTCTTCCTATCAAAGGGCTATGCTTACCGCTTCCTCCCCTTGCCCCCGTCCCTGGCCCCTTCTTAGGGCCTTGGCAGATAAGACCCCAGCTTGGCCGGGCACTTACCCTCAGGGATGAAAACCGAGGCTAGACAGGCTGCCCCCGCCACCATATTTGATATGGCCCATGGATAACGGCGACCTATGCGGTCAATGGTGAGGATGATGAGGAAGGCGGCAGGGAACTCGACCAGGGCAGAGTAGAAGAAGTCCAGGTAGATGTTGCTCCCCGCCAGGCCCATGTGCATGATGAGGCCCTGGTAGAGAACAGAGCTCGTGAACCTGAGCAAAGAGGAGAGCTCAGATCAAGACAAGCACCGAGAGCAAGCCACCGAAAGCTTGACTGTGGGACCCCTTTCTTTGTCATCTCATTATTGCTTTTCCCTCCATTCCACTGCTTTTACACCATCTGACCCATTATGGTGACTGGCTGTAACCGCAGAGTCTAGAAAGGGCAAGAATTAGGCTAACATTCCCTGGCCAAACTGAAAGGCAAGAAGCAATGTCTCAGTGGAAGGATTTATTTAGTAAAACTGTTTCAGGTTATTAGTGGTTGTTAATCTTTTCTCTTTCTGGTCTTCTGAAGTGAAGTGAAGTGTAGTCGCTCAGTCGTGTCTGACTCTTTGTGACCCCATAGACTGTAGCCTATCAGGCTCCTCCATCCATGGGATTTTCCAGGCAAGAGTGCTGGAGTGGATTGCCATTTCCTTCTCCATTCTGGTCTTCTAATGACTACTTAATCCAAACATAAGGAACACAGGAGACCAAGTGGGAACCAAATTCCTAAATGGATACAGCCCCACTTTTGATGATTTATCTTCTGACATGATACAGACATTTTTAAAATTAATTAATTTTTAAGATTGAAATATAGTTGATTTACAATGTGTGCCAGTCTCTGCTGTACAGCAAAGTGGCTCAGTTATATAAATATGCTTTCATTTTTATATTCTTTTCCATTATGGTTGACCATAGGATACCGAATCTCGTTCTCTGAGCTATATGGAAGGTCCCTGTTGTTTATCCATTCACAAACAAGACTTAGATGATGTTTTTGGTTTTGTTGACCAAAAGTGTTGAATGTCTGCAATGGAAAATATGAGGATAATAAGGCCAGGTTTCCCGATGCATTTCGCATGCAATATTGTGAAGGCTGCTAAATTAACTCCTGGTAAGCTTTGCTTTTGTCAGTGACTCTGGATAGTCTTTTATTGTTTAGCTGTCCCATGTGGCATGCAGGACATTCAGGATCTTAGTTCCCCGACCAGGGATCGATCTTGTGCTCCCTGCAGTGGGAGCGTGGACCACCAGGGGCGTCCCCTTCTGTCAGTGACTGTGAAGCATCATTTGGCTGCTCTGTGTCATCCCAGTGATGTCACTCAGTGAAGGGAAAGCGTGCTGCGTGGTGCAGAGGGTGGTGCGGAGCCCGCGGCCCAGCGCTCTGGAGCAGCCTGCAGGCAGTGAGGATGCTCAGACTTGCTACTGGATGTGGAGTCAGCGGTTATACCTGTCGGGTAGTCTTGTTTGAGAAGTTTATTTATTTACATTTTCTCCAGGTGGAAAAGAAAAGGCCTTGCAGTAGAGATCTACACTCATGTCAATTAATCTACGCAACAAGGACCTACTGTACAGCACCGGGGACTCTATCAGTATTTAGTAACAACCTGCCAGCGCTTCCCTGGTGACTCAGACGGTAAAGAATCTGATCTATCTGCTGATGCAGGAGACCCAGGTTCAGTCCCTGGGTCAGGAAGATCCCCTGGAGAAGGGAATGGCGGCCCACTTCAGTATTCTTGCCTGGAGAATTCTCATGGACTCCTCTCCTTCTCATGGACTCCTGCCAGAGGAGCCTGGCAGGCTGCAGTCCATGGGATCACAAAGAGTCAGACACAACTGAGTGGCTAACACTTCTATCACTTCTATAAGGGAAGAGAATTTGAAGCATATATACATATATATGAATCGCTGTGCTGTATAACTGAAACTAACATATTGTAAATCAATTACACTTCAATTTTTAAAAAATCTATACCAATTGTCTCAGTTTGACATTAGAATCACTTGGAAGATTTTTAAAGTATTGGTTCCTGGTTCCTTGCCTTGACAATTAAATCCATGTCTTTGTGGGAGAGGAGTCTGGCCTTGGTATTTTATAAACTCCCAGGTGATTCTTAAGGTAAAGCCAAGGTTGAGACTGTAGTGGTCTATGTGTTGGGTCTGTAAGCTGATTTCAACATCTGCCTGACAAAAATATAAATGAGCCCACTTGCAATCCACCACTGATGCTGACTGGACCTAGGCTACGTTTTGAAGGTACTCTTGGTCCCTCCCTCTATGTGGATGATGGAGATTAAAAGAATTTGGAGAGATTTTAAAGTGGAGAATAATCCTTACCAGTTGTACATCAAGATCAAGGTGTGTTTCCTTATTTGAGGGGTTCTGACCAAGTCAAGGAATGAAGGATTCAACTTCTCGCCAACTTCCTCATCCGGTCTGAGGCTCTGAGAATATAAACAATAGCAATAGTTTCGTATATTTCATGACAGCGTCCCGGGGTCACCCCGGGAACATAATACCTTAGACTTGCTAATTGCTTTTAATGTGCCCAGAGCTAGCTAAGCCCTTCACACACATTAACTCGTTTAATCAATATAAGCACCCTACAAGTTAGATTTTATGTTTTTCACTATGTCTCACAGAAGAGGATACTGGGCTACAGAGAAGTGGGGTAATTCATGCATATATATTATGGGATGCTGTTGGTAAAGTGTGGTGGGGTAAAACTGAGGTCCTCCAGTGACCCTGAGGGCTGAGGGCATTGACACAACCTCTCTGCACACCCAGACCTGAGTGAGGCCCAATAGGAGACTGCTCGAGGACCTTGGCACTCAGACCAGCGTTGGCATCACCTGGGGCTTGTTAGAATGAAAGGTCTCTGGGGACTTCTCTAGTGGTTCAGTGGCTAAGACTTCAGTGCAGGAGGCCTGGGTTTGATCCCTGGTCAGGGAACCAGGTCCTGCATGCCAAATCTCATATGCTGCAATGAAGATCGAAGATCCTGCATGTCTCAACTAAGACCTGGTGCAGCCAAACAAATAAATAAAATAAAATATTAAAATAATAAAGAGCAAAATATCTCTGGCCCCAGCCCAGCCAGAGGGAAATGCATGTTCACAGGTTCCCCTGGTGAATTGAGAAGCCCACTCTAGAAGGACACAATCGATGATGGACCGGTCAAGCTGGTGTTGGAAGAAGCCTCCAGGGAACCAGCAATGACCGGACTTAGCGTCCTCACATGAACTCTGACCGTGGGGGAAGACAGTGACCCACGTGTGCTTTATCCCCTGGCCAGTGTCCAAGAGGATCTGACTTCTAAGAATCAGTGCTATGCCAGTTGTTCATGCAGAAAACACAATAGGTACTCTAACCACCCAGAGAGGAAGTGAAGGGAAAAGGCCTCTGAGTCTCTCACTGTGAATGTCAGGTCAATCTCAGATTTGTACAGGTCACCCATTTCAGAGCCTCATCAAAAATGACTTGCTATTATGTCAATACAAATTCCTAGTAAGCTTGATTTTCTCTTTACCAGGTCCTGTCAGGCGAAAAGTTTTAAACTAAAGGTGATGAGGTCTACTAAAGGCGAAATGCTAAGTGCACGGAAAATGGACACGTTGATTTGTTCTATTCAGGAAGGCAGGGGGTTGTTTAAAATATTTTGGGATAATTTTTTATCTAAAATTTTAAAAATTCTAAGGAATTATTGGTGTTTGAAGATTCTTCCCTCTGTACTGGGGCTGAGGGCCAACACAGTCAAGAGATGAACAAGATTGAAGCTCCTCATTTGACTTTCAAATGACTTTTGGTTTCCTTTGATGTTTCCCATCTGCTTAAAATATTCTACTGGGAACCACAAATCTTAGTACAACAGGAATATCCTGCTGTGCACGGGAGGTGGGCCCCTTCTGCAGCTCCCCATGGAGACAGTGCATGCTTTTTCCTCCTTTTCACAGTTCCCTGCTTTGCTACTTCAGCCGCTGGCTCACCTGAAGAGATCCGGGCAAGGGTTTTCCATTTTTCTTTGCAATATGCTTAATGATCTTCATGGCTTTTGCATTTTTGTTCTGGGAGATCAGCCATCGAGGAGACTCAGGTACACACCTGGGGCACAGAAAAAGTGTCATCAGTGCTGTTAAGTAGAGGGGAAAATCCTACTTGGCCCTCCACCTGCTCAGCGGTCACAAGCCAATTTTTGGGAGGGGCCTCACATAAAGAGGTTTGGTTGTATCTACAGAGGAAGTAAAATTGTGTGGAGACTTCACAGTAAAGGAAACCATCAACAAAATGAACAGACAGCCTACTGAACGGGAGAGAATACTTGCTAGCTATATATCGAATAAGGGGTTGATATCCAAAATATATAAAGAGCTCATTCAACCTGATAGCTAAAATCCAAACAATTTGATTTAAAAATGAGCAGAGTGGGACTTCCCTGATGGCCCCAGGGGTTAAGAATCCGCCTGCCAATGCAGGGGACAAGGGTTTGATCCCTGGTCTGGGAAGATCCCACATGCTTTGGAGCAAGCATGTGTACCACAACGACTGAGGCTGCACTGTAGAGCCCGTGCTGTGTAACAGGAGAAGCTGCCACTGCGATGAGAAGCCCGTGTATGCTCACTAGAGAGTGGCTTCCACTCACTGCAACTAGAGAAGCCCACGCACGGCCTCAAAGATGCAGCACAGCCAAATCTTTTTTTAATTTTAAAAATAAACAAAAATGAACAGAGCATTGGAACAGACATTTTTCCAAAGAAGATATACAGACGGCCACTAAGGACATGAAAAGATGCTCAACATCACTAATCACCAGGGAAAAGCAAATCAAAACTACAGTTGAGATATCACCTCAATATGTCAGAGTGGCTGTTATCAAAAAGACAAGAAATAGCAAGTACTGGCGAGGATATGGAGAAAAGGGAATCCTGGTGAACGGTTGGTGGGGATGTATACATTGGTGCAGCCACCAGGGAGAAAGGTATGGAATAATATTAGAAATAGAACCACTGTGTTGTCCAGAAATCCCACTTCTGAATATTTATCTGAAGAAACAAAACAGCCCAAACACCTGTTTTCTACTCTTCATCTTGAGTGATCTTTTGCAAAAGCAGCTCTATTGTGGGGCTTGTGAAATTGTAAGAAAACTCAATATGACTCAGTTGAGTAAAAGTGGCAAGAACTGCTTCAGAGATGGTCAGAACTTGGATAATACCTGGCCCTTTCCTGTCATGCTAAAGCATCACGTCATTCTGAGGAGAATAAGACTATTGAAAAATATTTAAGGCACAGAGTAAGGAGGTAGACCTGGATTTTTTCAATGCAATGCGAAGCATGGACTAGAGGATAGGAAAGCTGACGCCAAACAGACCAGTTATGAATCTGTCCAGAAAGCCAGGCAATAAATAATGAGCTCCTAATGAGAACAGGAAAAAACAAGGGGGTGGATTCCGAGATAGAAAGGGGGTAGAAAGGATAGAGGGAAGGAGCTAAGAATCACCCTCAGAATATTACTGGCTTTTGGAGAAGAAACAGGCTTCCTGGAAAGGGTTTAGATGTTAAATCCTTAGACAAGGCACGTATGGGAAGAATAGGTAGCTATGTCCAGGAAGTAAATAAGTGGGTTTTTGCAAAGAAGATTTGGTTGATAATCCATCACCCTTTTTATTGTATCTCAGATAACCTCATATTAGGAGCTTTTGAGAATTTCTGCTATTTCCATGTTTCCCTTGGGCAGGAATGACTGACATTTCGCTTGCTCTGTTAACTCTGATTGATTGGTATGGTCTGACTGGGGTGCCACATTGGCCTAATCTGGGATAAAAACTGCTGTGATTGATTGGGGATGTCTGCTTCGGACCTGGCGGTGCAAGTGTTAACAACAGAGTCACCCTTCACCTTCTCAATCTTGGAGTTTCTTCTGAGGAGAGGCAGAATAAGAACGGTAATATTCTCAGTCTCTTCAAATGGTATTACCGCCACTAGAAGCTAATTTTTAAAACCACATAAATAATGTGAAAATGTGAGATCCAAGTCATAAAGCTCTTTGTTCAAAGTGAAAGAACATTTGGTTTCCAGAAGGGGAGACAGGTGGAAACTTGTAATTTTCAGCCCTGAAACACGGACCTGGGTTTTCCGTGAAACAGAAGAGTGAAGGACAGCTTAGGCTGGATGGATGGTGTGCATTGGGGGAAGATAGCCTTTTTAGTTAAATGTAATATTTCAGTTTCTTTCCTTTTTGTTCCACGTGGACTTACCAGTAATAGAGCAAGAAGCAGAAGTTGGGCAGAGTCACGGTGAGCTGAAGCCACCTCCAGTGCGGAAGCGCATAGGCCACCCCAGCAAGCACAAGGAGTCCAACCGTGAAGGCCACTTGGTAGACAATCCCCACTGTCCTCCGGTATCTCAGCCCGACAAATTCTGTAACTGTGGAGAGAACCCAAAGGGCCAGCACCGGTCAGCACGCCAGTAAGCTGGTGATCCAATGAAAGGGCAACTAGAATGCCAACCTCGAAAATGCGGTCCAACCTCCAGAATTTTCTATACAGCTCTTAGAGAACATTTAAGTGTCCTCTGGGACCTATTCTGTTATGATTATTGCTATTGTGTTAACATAAAGTCTCATAATCCCACATTACATGGAATAAGCATTGAATTTAGAGCATAGATGATTTTCACGTAAATGAATAGCTCAGTATAATAGCTCATGTCCTTTTACATGAGTTAAATTTTTTCTTGGCCATCCTGTTAATGTGTGCAAATGGCTTGAAAACCTAAGGGGTGCATTTCCAAGTTGACTGAAGTCAGCTAGTATTGGCTGGCAAGAACTAATTTTTAAAATTTTAGGAATTTTGCAAGCTGATTTTTAACCCATTGTATCTTAAAATCAGTCGTGATGTGAGTATTCACAACTTAGAAATTGGAAAACACTATGAATCAGGTTTTTTATTCTCCAAGAACTGGTTTAAAGGCGTAACACTACACGTGGTATAATTATTGCCTTATCCTACGCCATACACCTGACAGCTATATGAAGCCCATGGTACATGGCTTTAGGCAATAGTCATTTTTATGTCACAGACATTCTAAAATTGACGTGCCAGATATTCCATGAACCACAGAATTTTGCTTGAAATGTTTGGTTATCATGTTAAAGATTTCAGCTATTTGTAAACCAAACAGAAATGTTCTCTGAAATTATTTCTATGAAGTACTGTGAACTATCCAAAAGTACTTACAAAGACAGATGAAATTGTGTGCATAATAAACGGAAACATCTGTCTTTCAAAGTGGTTGGGGTCACGGATGAGGTCTTGGGGTAGCAAGTAGAAAAGCAGAAAAAGGGCGCATGGCAAGGGCACCATAAGGGCACCGTAAGGACACTAGAGGAGACAGTACCGAGAGGAGGCTGAAATCTACATCCAAAAGTTACGTATTTCGATGTCATGTCTTCAGAGGCCACGTTCCTCATCAAATAACTACAGGCATTCATCTCTTTTTTGTCCTCACATAGATCAGGGGACTACCGTGACAGGCACTGAAAAGTATTAAAGGCGCCATTTCCTCCTCATCTCATAGAATCCCCCAAATGTACTGGCCCCTCTCCTGGGCCAGTTTTCAAGCACAGATATTCTAGTTCTCTCGTGTGAAATGAGAGATGTATTATTATTATTTAAATTTCAGAGTCCATTTCCCTTTGTGTGGATGCTACTTGAATGTACCCAAAAGAAAATGAAGTGATTTCCCCAAATCTAAGTGTGGTGGTAATTCTCCTTAATATCACTTTAAAGATGCTCTGCTGTTATAATGTAAATATTTGCCTATAATCCATGGAGCTTAAGCATAGCTCTGGCTCCTAATGAGTAGGATGTAAATGATATTCCTGGTCCTACGAATGGCTTGCTGAGGACCCGAGATTGACCACAGTACTTGTATCCTCAGTTTCCTTGCATATAATTTGAGGATAACTGTGGTTTGCTAGAGTGGATGTACTCAAACTAATGAAGTCTCTTATAAATCTAGCATGTTTCTCATTGAATGTTCTCTCTGTATAGCCTGGTACTAAATTTCATTGCGTTCAAACCAGTCAGTCCTAAAGGAAATCAACTCTGAATATCCATTGGAAGGACCGAAGCAAAAGCTCTAATTGTTTAGCCACCTGATTTGAAGAGCCAACTTGATGGAAAAGACCCTGATGCTGGGGAAGATTGAGGACAAGAGGAGACAGGGACGACAGAGGATGAGATGGTTGGATGGCATCACCGACTCAATGGACACGAGTTTGAGCAAACTCTAGGAGACAGTGAAGGACAGGGAAGCCTGGTGTGCTGCAGCCCATGGGGTCGCAGAGTCAGACATGACTTAGTGGCAGAACAACAATCAGAAGAGCCTGGTAGGCTAGACTTTCTCTCTATGGAACACACTAGGGTACAGAAAGCAAAAATTCCTAAAGCGTTGTATAAGAATTTGGATGGCACACTGTTTACCCTCAATCCTGTTCCATTGCTTTCTTTCTAGGAGGAATGTAGAATGAGTCTAGTGAAAAGATTTTAGAAATTCTCTTGATACAGAAAGAAAAATCTTTCAACGTTGTCTTGAAGCTGAGTCCAGTTTTCTGTGTAGCTTCCCCCACCAGACTGACTGTGTTTTGCCAGCCAACCTTTGTTCCCACAGCTACAATCACAAGTGTTCTTACTCAGGATGTAGCCTATTAACCAGCCTGCTTTGCTGACCAGTCCTTGAATCAAGCGAAAAATTAGCATCCATGTGTAGTTTGGGGAGATGGCCATGAGCACTCCAGATGAAGCGTTTATGAGGATTGTAATCAAGAGACAGAGCTTACGGCCAAACCTGTGAAGAGAAAACGAAGAGAGGGAATGGCATCAGATTAGATTCACGAAAGTTGTAGAAAATTCACACAAGCTATGGAACTCTAACTAAAGTGGGGGTCAACTCTGAAGGATGGAAATTCAAGAGGTACAGATTGACTCCCTCCAAGAGAATCCCTGACTTTGGGTCTGTTCCGTTGGCACGATGTGTAAACAGCGAGACCCTTTCTGGGCTGCAGAATCTCTCAGCCTCACACTGTGGAGGGTACTCAGGGAGGGGAGATTCTTCGAGCTCCCCAGTCCTGAATGCCCCAAGGGCCTATCTAAGCCTTCCATCATCACATGAGCTGGGCCTCTCCACGAACAGACTCAACTGCCCACCCAGGAGCTTTTGCTTTAGAAAAAACAAAACTCAGAGTTCGGTGAATTTCCCTATCCATTTCAACACTGCCTTTGGGCTTCATGGTATTTGTGTGTCTCCATGGAAACGGTTGTTTGTGCCCTCACCTCGTGTGTTCCCCTTCCTTAGGCCTTTGTCGTGCAGTCCCCTAGCAGGAGAGCTCCTGTATATTTTATTATGGGGACTTGGGTTTCATCAGTTCAAGGACCTGGGAGTGTCTCAGTACGCAGAGTAGAGGAAAATGTGGGAACCTGGGCTTAACCTTGTCTTTACGGAAACAGAACAGGACCGTATGCTTCCTGCCCCCACCCCACACCACCATGCCCTCTGCCTGCCTTCTGTCTGCAGAAAACTTTGGTCAAAGAATGAGTTTAATCAGAGAAGTGAGAAATGTGGAAACAAAGGGCAGCAGTCAAAGGAGACTAAATAATAACAGTGTCATCAAGCACAGTCAAGACCCTTAGTTCTTTCTCAAGGGCTTTAGATAATATCCTGAGCCTTATCCTGTGAGCTGTCTTTAGGATATCATTAATGCTTTAAGTCTGAAATTTAAAGACCAAGCAGTCCCATTGGGAATCGATGTAAATTGCCAAACTTCTTAAAACTCTGTGTTGACTACATCATTTGTGAATTCTCAGTCAACTATTCCCCACTGTAAACGTATACCCCCTTAGCCTTTTATCCACAGCCTTCCAAAGTCACAACTCGACACAACGTTTTAGCCTTTCTTTCCATGTTCTCCTACCCAACACCCTTCACTTATCCTCAAAGAATTTATAAGCAAGCGTTCAAATGAGATTTCAACTTCCGAAGTTGACTCGGGTGACCGCAAAGCACCGCAATCGTGCTCCCCTAGGTGACAAAATCCCACGGCTGATGAGAGGGGGCATTCACCGTTTGAAACTCAGAGCGTGGGAACCTTCAGAAACTCGAATCTACGAATGCAGCTCACTAGGGGACAATTTCACAGATGGACACAAGGCGATTAAAACAGTAAGGCAGGGCTGGAAGAAATTCTGGAGGTTCGGGAGACTGGTTTGAGACATCCCTACCTTCCTGCCCTCCTACAACAGAACCACTTGAGTGGTTAAATGAAAGAAAGAGAGAAAATCAAAGAGAGTGGGTGGACTCCTGCACCACTGGCTTCATAAATCCTTTAGCTACTTGCCACTCCGACTGTGGCCTGGGGATATGAGTATTGCCAGCGGGTGGTTTGAAAGGCAGATCCTCAGGCCCACTCCAGACCCAATGGATCAGAATCGTAATTCTAACAACCCCCCCAGGTGGTTGACATGCATGTTAACATTTGGGAACCACTGCTTTCATTTCACTGAGCCTCAGTCTCCCCCTGTGCAAACTGTGGATGATAACTTTCCTCTTCAAGGCTGTTAGGATCCTAGTGAGATATAACACACCATGATGTCCAGTACAATGACTGGCACATAGTAGGTAGGGGACAGCTTGTTTTGGAAGATTCCACAGAGTTGGGTAAGCCTGACTGCAACCCACTGGGACTTTGATTCTGTTTGGATCTGGTTCCATTATGACATCTGAACAGCGTGGTGGTGACTCTCAAGAACTGACTGATAGACTTTCAGAAAATTTGTGAGCTGAGTGTGAAATGGACCGTTATGAAAAATGAATGTATACGCTTACTCTAAAGTAAATTGCGTTAAAAGCTAGTGTAATAAATATGCAAAACATCTCTTCCTGATTATTTTGCAGTGTTTGAGTATTTATCTATGCTCATGAGGTTTTTACATCTTTTTGTTACATTTATGTGGTGGAAATGCCATAGGATGGTGCGTATTTCTCCAACTCTGTGTTCATGACCTCACTTTGGTAGCTTGAAATGGACCTCTATGGGAGCATCAACAGCATGGAGATCAGCAAACTCTACAAGTCAGGGCTTTCTCCTTTAGAGAGTCAGTTAAACATTCATAAGCCTGATGGGACTTCTCTGATAATCCAACGGTTAAGACTCTGCCTTCCAAAGCAAGAGGCATGGGTTGACCCCTGGTCAGGGGACTAAGATCCCATGGTCAAAATAAAATAAAATAAAACATTTACAAGCCTGACATTGAATTACTGATCATTGGAGTAAAAAGCCTGGAGTCGCTGATCGATTACTTTTTTGTGTCAGATGATTCTCACAATCGTTCTTTAGGCGGTCTGGATGATGAAACAAATGAGACATCTTATAAAAGGCTTATTTCCAAATTTTCTAGCATGTATCTTCCCTCCCTCCCACCTGACGGTTGCAAAGCTGACCCTCAGAAGTCTGGCTTGGTGTTCCTGGCTTTCTTCTAAAAGGCACTTCAGCTCTTAAAAGACTCCTCACCCCTTCAGCTGTTAGGTCATATTTTGAAAATTCCTTATAGCAATCTATTTTGTTTAATCTGTAGCATCAAATGGGTTCCCATGAGATTCTTGTCCCATTCTTGTCCCAACCTGAGAGTTGTTCAGAAACAGCTGTTGAGTGTGCAAAAGATTAGTCATCTTATTCCATACCCTTATCTGCACACAGCAGAGGAGAAAGGGGGTAATAACCAACCAGACTTCAGACAGTTTAAGAAAAAGAAATAGAGGAATGTGCACAGCTTGCGGGGGGAAAGAATGATGACTCATCAGCTTTACACAGGAGATTTCAACAAAGGGGACAAAATGATGAGGTCATTTCAGAAGGTGGATAATCGCCCGGGGATTGTAAGTCAGGAATGCACCGTCAGGAGAGAATTATAACCCGTTTCCTACTCTCTGAGTGGGATGGGAATAATTAACTCATTTATTTAACCAACTGTGAAGCTCGGTCACCTATTTGTTCACTTCCGTGCTGGCAGAGTTGAGTGTTAGTCTGCTCTTTCCAGCGCGGGTGGGAGTGGAGAGGGAGCCAGGGGCCAGGGGCCCGAGCAGCCACATGCTGGAGCAGGGTGGACTCTGGACCGCCCTTGTTAGGGTGCTTCTTCCTTCTTAAAGGATCATCTCCAAACCACTGCCCTCAGTTCGGTAGCAATACTAGCGGAAGCAAACGCCCTCCCCTTGCACCTCACCAGCCTCTTCGCCACACAGAGTCCCAAGAGGAGCCTCTGAAAGAAGGTGCACAGGCGGTTACAGAAGAGGCACGAGGCCCAGGGCTGCCTCAGACCTAGCGCCCCCTCTGCCACTCCCCTCCTGCCTGCTGCCGCAGGGAGTCCCGGCTGTGCACGTTCAGATGCCCCTGAGGTGTGACCGACTCAGCCAGCCTTATTCGTCTTTAACATATTTGCCGGGTTTAATCCAGACAGACCACGCAGTATCATCAGACCAAATGTTCTACCTGCGTTTCATATTAAGCTCACAGGTGTGGGTTTATCTGTACCAAAGATAGAGTTGGAGAAGGCAGCAGGCATATTTACCATTTATTTCAGAATTAAACATGCGTAGTTTATAACAAGTTACGAGACTATATATTCATTGCTCAGTCATGCAGCACCATCTCACTAGGTGACTAACAGTTTAAGAGGATGATACTGTTCAAAATGTTGCTCACTCTGCCTGGCATAGAAAACACACCCAGTAAACAGTTGGTATGATAGCTCTGATGGCCAAATTAGCTAAGGTGCTTGCCAAGTACAGAGCTGATTTTTCTATTCCTCTCCCTTTTTTAGTCACTCAGTAATGTTCAACTCTTTGTGACCCCATAGACTGTAGCCCCCCAGGCTCCTGTGTCCATGGGATTCTCCAGGCAAGAATACTAGAGTGAGTTGCCATGTCCTTCTCCAGGGGATCTTCCTGACCCAGGGATCGAACCTGGGTCTCCTACATTGCAGGTAGATTCTCTACTGCCTGAGCCACCAGGGAAGCCCTCCTTTCCCTGTCTCTTTAGGGGACTCCTAATAATGTCTAATTGATCATTGATCAATCAGATCAATGAGTAAAGATGCACATTATGAGGAACTTTCAGCACAGTGAATGTGGGAT
Organism: Capra hircus; assembly: GCF_001704415.2. Lineage (NCBI taxonomy): Eukaryota > Metazoa > Chordata > Mammalia > Artiodactyla > Bovidae > Capra > Capra hircus. The sequence goes on from NC_030816.1 coordinate 83,702,312, forward strand.
TACAAAACGATGGATAAATAAGAGACCCAGGAAGAGCTGGATTGGTACGAGCCACTGAAAACAAGCTCCTGAAGATGCAGACCCAAGTGAGAAGACCACCGGCCATGCGTCCCACCTGGAGAAATCTCCCTTCATTTATCTCTTGGGACGTGACATTATGGAATCGAATATTTACCTCTGTCAGTGTGGAGACCCTGCTTCCCTTTCCCCGTTATACTGTACCTTCCACACATATGTTGGGTTAACCAAAAGTTTCATTCAAAGTTTTCTGTAAGATCATAAGGGAAAACACAAAGGAACTTTCTGGCCAACTCAACAATTACATCTGGCTCTGGGGCCCCGATTCAGGAATCCTGCACACCCTTAGGCTCACGTAAGAACACTAGTGAGATTCTACCCGGCTCTGGGACTTGAGAGGGAAGAGCGAAGAGGCCCCGAATGTGGATGACGGGGGGGATGGCAGGAAGCCAAATGAAGAATCAGGATTACGAAAGGGATCCAGTCATCTTTCATCTGTCATCTCTCCCGTCTCACCCTCAGCTTCTGGACAACCCACAAGGAAACACTGCTACCCGATGCTGAAACACCCCTCGATGAGCCCCAAGAATGAGAAAGCACAGACAGAGCGGGGAGAAGTCCAAGACTGTCGCGGCCACCCAGGGAAGTGCGGCCGGCGTGCTGTGGGGCAGGAGGGCATTCAGGCAGGGGCTGGTGCTCTCCTTGGACGGTTTCAATCCCACCACTTCTGCGGCACACCTACCTGTCTGCTATGTAGCCGATACTCATAGAACCGATAAAGAATCCTACATTCACCGCCGACTGAAACAGGTCCAGCATCCAGGAGTCAGCACACACTAGGTTAAACTGCGAGGGGCCGCAGGGGTCCCGAGTTGGGCGAGAAAGAAAACAAAGTCCTGTTAGACACAACTCAGCCCAGGGGACACGGGAGGCACTCCTTGTACTGCACTGAGTAGCTGGATGACAATAACCCAACTTTCTCCTTGCTTGTGTTAATTTTCTTTACACAGTCTGAAGATTTGACCCGCAGCCTGTTTAGCATTCTACCTGGTGGTATGTCATCAGGCTAAACTCTATTTTGGCTAAATCAGCTGAAATTAGGTAATTACTTGTGCACGAACCATTCCTCTTTCTAATTTCAATGCACAGAGGCAAATAGGTGTGTGGACATGTTACAAGTGCTGCCTCAAGGAAGCTGGGAAGTTTGGCGTCTCTTTAAATTAGGGGAATTAGCATCTTGCGCATGGCTGTGGCCTTTGCTCTCATTTGGAACAAGAGGCAGTGTTGTAGGAGTCGCCGGTGCCGGCCTGGAGTTTGGGAGATCCGGTTTCTAGGGCGTAGAACTAAGTTTCTCTCTGTGCGTGCACTGTGTGCTCAGTGGCTTGGTCGCGTCCAGCTCTTTGCAACCTTATGGACTGTAGCCTGCCAGGCTCTTCTGTCCATGGGATTTCCCAGGCAAGAATACTGGAGTGGGTTGCCATTCCCTCCTCTAGGGGATCTTCCTTACCCAGGGATTGAACCCATATCCCTTGTATCTTCTGCATTGGGAGGCACAGTCTTTACCACTGAGCCACTTGGGAAGGCCTTCTCACTGTCTGGGGTAAAATTTTTCTCTGCCCTGGACCTCAGTTTCCTCATCTCTGTATGAATGAGTGAGATGAGCCAAGTTGTAAGGCCTCTTAAAAATTGTATGGTGTTAAATCTTCAATCCTTCACGTTTCATGTGACTGTCAGACCACTTTAGATCCTTAGAAAAAAAGGCTCTTCTACCTAAATGTCTGTTCAGACAGAGTATCTTCACATCGTCCAAGTGGTCCTTTTAAGTTAAGCCAAGCACCTGGCTTTCTTTGTAGGATAATCTTGTCCCCCTCTTTTGCTTTGCCTCCAATAAAATCGTGTCTCACTATTGTATATAAAATAGATAACTAGCAGGGACCTACTATAGAGCACAGGAACTCTACTCATTATTATGCAATAGTCTATGTAGAAAAAAATCTAAAGAGTGAGTGTATAAATATGTATGAGTGATTTACTTTGCTGCACACTAGAAACTGACACAATATTGTAAATTGGCTCTATTCCAATAAAAAATTTTTTAAACAGCAAGCCTCCATTGTTTTCCTTTTTATGGAAAAGAGGCCTCACAATCGGATGTATGTCAACTGTGTGTGTTGATGTTGCTCATTCGTGTCCAACTTTTTGCGACTCCATGGACTATAGCCTGCCAGTCTCCTCTGTCCGTGGAATTCTCTAAGCAAGAATACTGGAGTAGGTTGTTGTCTCCTTCTCCAGGGGATCTTCCCAAACCAGGGCTCGAACCCAGGTTTCCTGTACTTCAGGCAGATTCTTTACCCTCTGAGCCACCAGGGACGGACAAGTGTAGGAATGTCAAGTGTGGTTATTAATAAACTAATAGTACCATAGCAAAAGCTCCAACCCCAAATAGTTTGACATATATACTTTGAGCAAACTAAAGAGAAGAAAGTTAACCATTGAGAGAACAGTACATTGCATCACAGTAAGGCACCAGTCAGGTGAGTTCTAGGAGCTGTTGGCCGTCTGTCCATTCATATGACGGCAGGTGGAGGATACAGCTTCCAGAAATTCAGCCTGAGGCTTGGAAATTTCCCCTTTCCTGGCATTATTTCCAGGAATTCTGATATGTTTTTGTTTATTTCTTATACTGAGACTTGCATACACTAAAATCATTATGGCAATAATTTGAAGTTTCAACTAACTCACACTCCAGACAAGTAAGAGGCGGTATGTTTTGGTTGGAAACGAGGATTTTATGAGATCCTCTGACTCCACGTCTGGGCTTCCCCGGGTTCTTCCTTAAGGAAAGCTGCACTGTTTATCTCTTCTAAGTCCCATGGTCACCTACCTCGGTCACGATGGAGGAGCCGGACGTGTCGTACACCCAGCCCTGCACGCAGGGGCCCAGGGGCAGGGCGCTGCCATTGGCGGCCAGGCCTGCCAGCGGGTCCAGGCAGCTAAGGGCGCTCTGGTTCCAGTCCACCTTGTAGCGGAGGCACTGGCCCTCGGGCCCCGGGCCCGGCACCGTGTAGTTGAGCTCCTCCGCCAGGCTCCAGCCGCATCGCCGGCTCAGCTCCGCCACCCCCGGGCTCCGGCAGCGGTGGTCCGGGGTGAAGCCCAGGAAGACGATGCCCACATAGATGGGGGTGAAGGCGGCCGAGAGCAGACAGAGGAGGAAGAACGTTTGTTTCTGGAAAAAGTTGAATTCCCCGATGTGCTCTAGGATGTCGTCCACCGTCGGCATGATTCCGGGCAGAGATCCGAGGTTCTTTCCTGCGCTGCTCCGCTGTCGCTGAGCGAGGCTGCAGCCAGCTCAGCAAAGCCCCGACCAAAAGTCAAAGGGTGAGTGTACTTTAGAAGGGGGACCAGCCTCTGGTCCAGACCTCTGCTGGTGGGACCAACTCCCAGCCAGGCGCTTCCCTGGCCCCTGAACCCTGCTGCTCCCCGGAAGAATCCCAGGGTGAGATGCTGTGTTTACTATCGCATCCCTCCCGTGTGTGTGGGTCGCTCCCTCACCCAGCCCCACAAACGATCCTTCCTATGTCCCCCAAGGGGAGAAATCCGAGAGCTTTCACGTATCACAGCCCTGTTAATCTTTCTCTTAGTAAACCGAGCGTCCAGAAAATTAATACATTCATATCTCACCCACACAGCCGACCTTTTCACTAAGGTGTTGCAGGGAAACGAACTGGATTTTGGCCATGCTCCCCGGGTGCCGTGTGAATCACAGTCTCCGGCCAGAGTTCTTGTCTGGATTTGGGAGGTTCACGAACTGGATCGCTGGACTCCCACTACCAACCACAGCCCGTGACTTGGCACCTGCTGGGGCTGCCTTGTGTTGATTCCCCACTCTGCTCTTTCAAGAAGGACAATTTGACATTCCTGCCTTTGAATCCTGAAACTGCTTGACCCAATTGTGAGGAAAGAATAATATGTCCTCTCCACATGTAGGTCAAGTGGAGACGCAGGCGGGGCGGTCTTGTTCAGCTGCCTTTTTGTCTTATTTGTTATTTCTGCCTGTGATTGGTGCGGAGGGTACTCTTTAGGATGGCATTGGCCGCATCCAAGGGCAAGGGAAGCAGGCAGACATCTTTCTTGGGTGAGGGTGGAAGGATCCTCACCGAGGTGGGCAGCTGCCACTTTAGGAAGGTGGCTTCTTCATATATCTGCCTGTGAGAACACCAGAAATCTAATCTTGTTTACTTTCTTCTTTTTCTGTTAGGGTCTGTTTTCCTGTGGCTAGAGCAGCATGTGTCTAAAAGTTAGTGACTCATAGAAGTCCTTCTCCTCAAAGCAGCTGCAAACATCTTCTTTTTTTTTTTTTTAAACAAAGCAAGAAGCCGGGTGCCTGTGGGGTCCCTGTCTGCCTCCTCTGGGTCCTGCTGGGCTCCTGGAGGGGCTCTGCTTGATGGTGACAGGCTGGGGGTGGGGCTCCTGCCATCACTGACCCCCGTTTGAGTGAGTGGATTCAGACTCTAGAACCAAGAACTGGTGCAGTATTTCTGGCACAAAATTGTAGCACAAAGCTCATCCATGCAGCTCTACCCACTGACTATTTGATGTGCTCAGTCACTCAATCTTGTCCAACTCTTTTGCGACCCCATGGACTGTAGCCTGCTAGCCTCCTCTGTCCATGGACTTTTCCAGGCAAGAGTACTGGAGTGGGCTGTCACTTCCTCCTCCAGGGGATTTTCCTGACCCAGGGATGGAACCCATGTCCCTGCACTGGCAGGTGGATTCTTTATCACTGAGCCACCGGGGAAGCCCATTCAAAGGAGAAAAGAGAACAGAAGCAGTGAGACTTGAATTGAGCTGCTGGCTGTACCCTAAGTGGCCAAGGCCAAGACTGGACCATGCTGAGCAGGGGTCTCGGCTTCTGAGGGAATAAGCTGTCATGACCTAAAAGCGCCAGCCCCTCAAGGCCGAGGCTCGATCTGCATCCGTCTTGGATAATAGGTGACAGGAAGGATTTCCAGGGAGAGGAGGCCACAGCCAGTTGCCTGAATTTGGATATGAGTTCCAGCTCTTTGCTCAGGAGATCTCTAGAGGCAAAGAGATTTTTCAAATAAAGATGAGAAAACCATGAATAACATAAACAGCAGAAAAATAATGTCAACTAACAAAAAGATAAGGTGATATTGGGCAAGAAAAACATGGCTTGAACTTCCATGTCCAAGAAAATGCAGTAGATGGCCTTTTTCTTCCCACTGAGCACAACAAAAACCCGTGGACAATGTATACAAAACAATCACCAGGAGTCGCTGTACCCTGGAGAGGAGGCAGACCCGGAGGGCACCTCTGGGCCCAGAAAGTGACATGGCCCCAGACCGGGTGCTGGAGAAGCAACAAGCCAGAAATACCAGTTGTCCCAACCCAGCACCATGTGAAGTCCCAACACAGGCCTGCTCTCTCTAGATTCCTGGGAGTAAGTTGGAGCTTTATCATGACCGAAGTGGACATCTCCTATATATAGGAGATCACATTGTCTCTTAAGCAATCCCAGAACTCCGTAAGATGAAGCACCGCTTTAAGAGTTGCAGTCTGTAGTTCTGCGGTGTGATCTTGTCCTCTGAACAAGGATGCTGAGCACCCTGGACGTGGTTCCCCGGCTGAGAACAATTAGCAGGGACCAGCGATTGCCTCCTCTCACCACTGTTAAACTTGTGGATCTCTCAACAGGATCCTCAACGCACAGCCAGTGGACCTTGGAAGCTGCCACCTTCACGGCCCGACACTCGCTACTGAAGGGCAGAGCCATCTTCACCATGCCTGTCCACATGTTCTCTACCTACTAGCCTGGTTCTCGCCTCCAGAACTACCAGAACAAGACTCCTCTTCCTTGAGGGGACCTCTCCATCCTACAGTCGAAGTTTGTGCATTGCTGAGAGTGACTCAGGGAGACCAGAGAGGCCTAGCAGGTGCCCAGCAGGGCCAGCTGGGGCTTTGGTCTTGCTACTCCACATCCAGCCTCTTCTCTCACCCCAGGTGCCAATGGCGGAAACCAGGGGAGGACCGTCAGGTGGCAGAGAGTGTGTTGGGGAGGAAGGGAGGAGAGAAGGACACTCGGGTCTGCTGAGCGTGTGCTCTGCTCCAGGCAGCCTCTGAGGAGCCGAGTCTTTCCTGTAATAAGGAGATCGTTTCCACAGGGTGGACGTGAGTGTCCCTGATTTACAGAAGAAGACACTGAGGGTCAGAGCAGTTTACAGGCTTCTTAAATGTCAGCCAGTCAATTAAGGATGAATCAGACCCAAGGCAAGGATGTCCCCAAATCTCCCCTGCCTTCTGTCATTTGCTGGAAGTGACATAAAGTGAAGTGAAGTGATAGTCAGTCACTCAGTCATGTCCAACTCTTTGCAATCCCATGGACTATACAGCCATGGAATTCTCCAGGCCAGAATACTCGAGTGGGTAGCCTTTCCCTTCTCCAGGGGATCTTCCCAAACCAGGGATCGAACCCAGGTCTCCCACATTGCAGGCGGATTCTTTACCAGCTGAGCCACAAGGGAAGCCCAGTGACATGAGAATGGGTGAATTCAAAAGTGAGCAAGGTCCTAAAACTCGACTCCACCCCCAGAGACCCAGAGGTGGTTCTGACTGCCTGTTACAAACCCCTGCACCCTGGATTTGACTGTTTGACACAGTCCACTTCAAGAAACCAGATCTTTATGCCATGAGCCAGAGGGCACCAGGTGAGAGGCCAGAAGAACGTTGCTTGCTTCGGAGAAAAGATGTTGAAACTCGCTGTGAATTACTTACAGTACGTGACCAGATAAGGAGAAGGCAGGACCTCAGATCACTTACAGCTTGGCCACGTGACACTTTTCCATTGAAGGACTGGCACAGGAGCAAAGCCCACAGCATGGCCACCGTAAAATCCATCCTCTAGGGTGACAGACGGACCTACAGCAAAGCCACACGGGCCCTGAGCAGGAGAGCCACGACGCGGGAGGGAACAGGGCGATGGGGTAACTCCCCGCTTACTGCCTGAGTCTCTTGGGCCCCCACCACTTCCTTTCTGGGGGTGCCTACCCACCCAGGAGTGGGGCATGAGGCTAATGTGATCCCATGCTGAAGGATCACTTAATCCATATAATCGGAGGAGTCATTGTATTGAGTCGGAAGTATTTCTCGATATTTTATCAGGCTCTTTTGAAATGTAAATAAACACTGTTCCCAGATGCTGTCTTCTGACAGCACCCAGGAAGGCCAGGTGCGCCCAGGCTGACTTCTGAGCTCTCCTCACCAGAGCACAGGTGGGCACCTGGAGGTGTGAGTTATATCCAGGGACAAGCCAGCATGTAGGCAGTAGACCCCTGGCAGACAGAAATAGGGCGATGTGGCCTCCGGCCAGGGGTACCCCATAGGTAAGTTGGAGCCCACCTGAGACCAGGAAGATTGGAGGCAGGGCGTCTCGGGGTGATGAGGGCTGTGTGTTCGCCAGGCGGGTCAGAGGGGTAATGACAGCACCAGACCAGGCAGGACCGGGAGGGGTGTCCACACTTCCAGACCGTGCCCATCCTTGCCCTCGAGCACCCGTGTCTCTGGGTTGGTTCCTAACTTGTAGGCTGGTGACTATGCCTGAGTCAGACAGCTCATGTACAGGACCACTCGGGACCCCCAGTCCCATGGCCTCTGCCATCAGCCTCACCCACAAGATGTGCTTCACCCCTCCCTTCCGCCTTCCCCCTCCCCACCATCCCCTCCCCGTCCTGAACACGCCTCGCCCTTCTTCACTGCCTGGCTGCCCACCTGCAGACATGGGCCATAGCGGTAGGAGACCAATCTTGATCCAGGGGGCTTCCCTGGTGGCTCAGCCAATACAGAATCCACCTGCAATTCAGGAGACCTGGATTCAATCCCTGGGTCTGGAAAATCCCCTGGAGAAGGGAACAGCTACCCATTCCCGTATTCTTGCCTGGAGAATCCCATGGACAGAGGAGCCCTGGCGGGCTACAGTCTATTAGTTGCAAAGAGTCAGACACGACTGAGTGACTAACACTTTCCCTTTCAGGCCCTCTGGAAAGAAGGACCTGAGAGGACGTCGGAACAGCACTGTCTGATTCGTCGGTTCCTCAGAAATGTTTGTCCTGCCTGGGTCCCTTCATGTACAGGTGACCCCACCGCGCGTTTGGGCCTTAACAACTGCCGGAAAGATCTTTCTTCTCCAGCATCAGGAGTCATTTTCCAGAATCTTCCACATGCTTGGACATTGTTCTTTCCTTTGGGGTCAGATAGGTTAGGTTAAAACTTTCTTATGCAGAACTTCCCGTATTGGAAGAAGGCTTTCTTTGACCTCAGAATATTCTCTTTTCCAGAGTAAACATCCCCAATCCCTGGTGGCAGGGGGTCTATTCTCCTTACTACCGGGAAAGGCCCTAGCATAGCTCTAGTTTCTCTCTTCCCTTAACTTGCAGAGTCCAGGGCCTGGCACACCACTCTGAGTAGGGTCCCTGGGGTGCTGGAGAGCTGGGTGCTGCCTGCTCAAGCAGGGGTGGGCTGACCCCAGCAGGCGGGCAACTCCTCCGCCAACCCTCATGTCAAGAGAGGGCTGACGGGTCCTTTCCTTGGGCTTCCTGCGTTGAGGAAATCTCTGATTTTGTTTATCTTTATTGGGTCTGTTTCCCCCACAAAATGATGCTCTGTGCTTATTCCCTTCAACTCTAGGAAGGTGGGTTCAGACTGGCCATCAGATCAGGGTGCCTTCTTAGGAGGGGCAGAAACGAGGAGGTGACTGAGGTTTCGGGGGTCCCTCCTGCCTACAGCACCTTCTCTTTCCTCTTAGTTCAGTTTCCACACCTAGGATCGGGTGGAGGGGGGTGGGTGCAGCTCTGGGGGGCTACACACAGCCTGGACCTTGAGTGTTAAACTGCAAGACACCTGCCTGACAGCAAACCGCAGGGCAGCCTGGCTGACTTCTCGGGCTTCCTTTAAAGAGCTGCAGGGAAACGTCATTTTTAAAACACCGGACAGTTAATCTCCCAGTCTTTCTCAGGGACACCACTTGTTTTCAAAGCTGTACTATTTGTTATGTAAATAGTGCAGAAAATTCGGTTTTGGCCTTTGGCTTCTGTGTCAGGCTGAACCTGAGGCTCAGACAGGCCTGATCAGAGAGTGATTGGGCAGCTCAGCCTTCGCAAGGTATTGTTTGCCAAAACACATGCCTTACTAATGTCCAGGTAATATCAAACTTTCGTGGGCGCTTAACTAAACCCCCGGAATGAGTCAGCTAAGAATGGACTGCTGTCTTCAAAGAGAGCGTGAGTCTGGTCTGGCCAGAAAGGATACCCTTTGATGTTACCTGGGTGCCCCTGGAGAATGAGAAGAGAGGAATCGTTAAGATTTTTGTTTCCATTATTCTCAGCTTTCACTTTTTTTTTCTTAAGGGTTGGATTAGTGATCAATTTCCTCCTCATCCCACCAAGTTATTATTTCTTCAGACTGTTTATCCAGAGCACTGAGGACAAGGCTGCCTGTTAATTCCCTTCATCTGATTCTTAGGCAGGGATTTCTACACAGATGTGTGTGCCAGGCTCAGAGGGAATAAACCATGCGAATATCAATTAATCCCAAGCCAATTAAAAAAAAAAAGGTATCAGAAATAGAGCTTGTGGTTCACAGCAAAGCTAAACTTTGCTGCTGAAAGTGTCATGCCCGAGGTTCAAAGAGTTCTGGTTAAAGAGAAAGGGCCAGGACATCTTAACTTTTCTGGGACTTCGGCTCAGGGCAGGGGTGCAGCATTTCAAAGGGAGGGGCGACTCCTTGGGAGAAAGATCACTGATTTCAGATCAGGGGGAGTAAATTCAGATGAGGCACCGGGACATCCTGCCAGGTCAGAAAGTACAGAGTGCTGGTCATGCTGAAAGGGCAAAGAGGCCCCCAAAGGTGCTCCCATATTGGCCTAAAACAGGACAATTTGGGCACCAAAAAGAATAATAACTGAAATGGATTGAAATGTGTGTGTCTTAAGAAATCATTACTTTATAATGATTTTTTGAATCTGGGCATTAATCTTCAACAGACACTAAATTTATTAGGTGCAATGGTGATAAGGAGTTTTACACTGGTTCAGTGGGTGAGGAGAGGGGACGTCAGGCTGCCACCACCTAGACGTCCCCATCTATAGCTGCTGCTGCTGCTGCTAAGTCGCTTCAGTCGTGTCTGACTCTGTGCGACCCCATAGATGGCAGCCCACCAGGCTTCCCCGTCCGTGGGATTCTCCAGGCAAGAACATTGGAATGGGTTGCCATTTCCTTCTCTAATGCATGAAAGTGAAAAGTGAAAGTGAAGTCGCTCAGTCATGTCTGACTCTTCCCGATCCCGTGGACTACAGCCTACCAGGCTCCATCCATGGGATTTTTCAGGCAAGAGTACTGGAGTGGGGTGCCATTGCCTTCTCCTCCCATCTATAGGGAGCAGACTAAACCTTTAGGGAGTTCTGGGTGTTCTTTGGAAGGAATGATGCTAAAGCTGAAACTCCAGTACTTTGGCCACCTCATGCGAAGAGTTGACACATTGGAAAAGACTCTGATGCTGGGAGGAGTTGGGGGCAGGAGGAGAAGGGGGCAACTGAGGATGAGATGGCTGGATGGCATCACTGACTCGACAGATATGAGTCTGAGTGAACTCCGGGAGTTGGTGATGGACAGGGAGGCCTGCTGCTGCTGCTAAGTCACTTCAGTCATGTCCGACTCTGTGCAACCCCATCGATGGCAGCCCACCAGGCTCCTGGCCTGTCGTGCTGCAATTCATGGGATTGCAAAGAGTTGGACATGACTGTGCAACTGAACTGAACTGAACTGAACGTCATAGTTTAAGGACTCAGTGATTTGCTAGTGGTATATCCCTCATAATGCTTAGCGTGCTATTAATACAGCTGTATCATCACAGTGCTTTGTTTTTGTTCAGTCGCTAAGTCTTGTCCTACTCTGTGTGACCCCGTGGACTGTAGGACCCCAGGCTCCACTGTCCTTCACTATCTCCCAGAGTTTGCTCAAGTTCACGTCCATTGAGTCGGTGATGCTGTCTAACCATCTCATCCTCTTCTGCCCACCTCTCCTTTTGCCTTCAATCTCTCCCAGCATCAGGGTATTTTCCAACGAGTCACGGCAAAAATACATATAAACTCTCCTGCCTTTCTCTCAGACTTCCACTTTAATACAGGTAGAGCCAAGCTGGGCTGTGTGAGGTGTGTGGTTCCTGGGTCAGCTACTAGCTTTTCATCTCTTTGTATTACCACTCTCATTTAATAAAGAGAAAAAGTGTCGAGTATATGACCAACAAAATTAATTCCTCTAAAATTTCTTCACCTTCCCAGAAAGACAACTTCATTTGGAAGTTGAAGGAAAGGCCTGTCGACTTCTGGTTGAAACGAGAGATGATGGCAAGTGATCAAGATGCCTTGTTTATAGATGAGATTTCCTTAAGACAGAGTCTCAGAATTTAGGTTTCTCTGATTCAGGAATAAAAATAACAAGCAGGTCATGGTTCTCATAGGACTAGAAGTAAGTTGGTGGACCTACAAGCCAAATTTATGTACCCAGGGCAAGCAAGAAAAGAATGCAGTGTGAAGAAAATTGTCTATAACCAAGAATTAAATTTTAAAATTTACATATTTTCTTCATATTAATTTTAGAGGGTGAAATAATTCAGTTTTAGAGGGAAATAATTCATTTTTTTAGAAGCTAAAATAAGCAATATGGAAATGAACAAAATGATGCAATTGAGGACAAGTGTATGTGTGTGGTCAGTCGCTCAGTCCTGTCCAAATCTTTGCAACCCCCTGGACTGTAGCCTTCCAGGCTCCTCAGTCCATGGGATTTCCCAGGCAAGAATGCTGGAGTGGGTTGCCATTTCCTCCTTCAGGGAATCTTGCCAACCCAGGGATCAAACCCACATCTCCTGCATCGGCAGGCGGATTCTTTACCAGTGCAACCCCTGGGAAGCCCAGGTGAGGACAAGCAAAGGCTCTCTATTCAGAGCTTGCTGTAGCAACGGAGTCAGCCCTACCACCTGCCTTCTGGCAGAGACTCCAGGGTAGGCAGAAGAGTGCTGGGGGGCTTCTTTGTGGAGAAAGGCATGGCTCCAGGTGTGTCCTGACAGAGGCTGGGGGCGTGGGGAAGCTGGAGGCGGCTGAACGGAAGCAGAGCATCCTGTGACTGGTTTGGGGTGCATATTTTGTTTTCTATAGAAGTGAAAGTTGCTCAGTCATGTCCAACTCTTAGCAACCCCATGGACTATAGTCCATGGAATTCTCTAGGCCAGAATACTGGAGTGGGTAGCTTTTCCCTTCTCCAGGGGATCTTCCCAACCCAGGGATCGAACCCAGGTTTCCCACATTGCAGGTGATTCTTTATCAGCTGAGCCACAAGGGAAACCCCTTGTTTTCTATGGTGGATCCTAAATTAGAAGCCAGGGCAAAAATTAGAGATGCTGTCACTTATTAATCAAGTCCTGGCCATTTTGGCTCAATTGTTGATGTTTAGTCGCTCAGTTATGTCCAACTCTTTGAAACCCCGTGGACTGCAGCACACCAGACTTCCCCGTCCTTCACCATCTGCCAGAGTTTGCTCAAACTCATGTCCAGTGAGTTGATGATGCCATCCAACCATCTCATCCTCTGTCATCCCCTTCTCTTTCTGCCTTCAATCTTTGCCAGCATCAGGGTCTTTTCAAGTGAGTCAACTCGTCACATCAGGTGGCCAAAGTATTGGAGCACCAGCTTCAGCATCAGTCCTTCTAATGAATATTCAGGGTTGATTTCCTTTAGAATTGATTTGTTTGATCTCTTTGCTGTCCAAGGGACTCTTAAGAGTCTTCCTCAGCTTCACAATTCGAAAATGTGAATTCTTTGGCCCTCAGGCTTCTTTATGGTCCACCTCTCACATCCATACATGATTACTGGAAAAACCATAGCTTTGAATATATGGACCTTTGTTGGCAAAATGATTGCTGAAGGCTATTGTTTGGCTTTCTGGACTGATGGCTGCAGAAGTTCTATCTTTATACCCAACCTGGTCATTACTGTTTGTAAGTTCCATCTCTCATAAGCTAGTGATTTGTTAGAAAAAGCTTGAACTACTCTCTGAAAAGAAACCAAACCAGATATGATTAGAAACATAGCAATGTGATGGGATGATAAGACATGATTTCATGTTTGGGAGTGTAGTCTCAAGAGCAGAATTTGCCTGTGGGAAACTCTTCTGGAATCTCCCAGACTGGGTCTCTGAGATAGCAGTAACAGTGACATCAGCAATCAGGCTTACCTGGCGGATCAGAGAGCAACAGTTCTGTCAATGTGAGGTGAGATGTCTGGTAGGAATTCTTCTAGAAAGTTCTCTATTTTTCCTTCAAATATATTTCTAGTCCATTCTCTTGACTCTCTCTCAAGTGGAATTCTCATAAAGAAGCTGGGGTTTTTCATTCCTTTATTTCAGCCTCTGCCTATTTTCCATCTCTCTCTTTCTCTGTGTTGAGGCTTACGTTATATTCCCATATGCATTGGTCCTCTGCTTACTTCCCTGGTGGCTCAGATGGTAAAAGCGTCTGCCTGAAATGCGGGAGACCATTTGATCCCTGGATTGGGAAGATCTCCTGGTGAAGTAAGTGGCAACCCACTCCAGTACTCTTGCCTGGAAAATCCTATGGACAGAGAAGCCTGGTAGGCTATGGTCCATGGGGCCGCAAAGAGTCGGACACGACTGAGCAACTTCACTTTCACTTTTCACTTTTATGCACTGGAGAAGGAAATGGCAACCCACTCCAGTGTTCTTGCTTGGAGAATCCCAGGGATGGGGGAGTCTGGTGGGCTGCCATCTATGGGGTTGCACAGAGTTGGACACAACTGAAGGGACTTAGCAGTAAGAAATACAAGCAATTCAAGGATTAATTCAAGGATTGTACAGTAATTGAGAAATCTGGAGATGTGTTTATCCTCAGAGACAAAGTGGCCTAGTAATAAGAGTGTTCAAATGTGGATGACTTCAGGAATAGACTCTAGGTCTCAGACTAGATAGCTTGTTTCTTCCCCCTTCTTGCAAGGTTCTTCTTGCTTCTGCCACAGAAGTTACACAAAGGTGAGGAGGAATCCTTTCCTCTATCGATCTTATTCTTTCTCTTGTATTCTGTATTTATAATAGATACCATCATTCTTTCAATCAAGTTAGAAACGCTGAGGTCATGGGAGATGACTCCTTCCTACTTCACTCTTTCAAACAAGTAATTTTTTTCATAGATTCTAATATATACATTTTTCCTCTATTTTAACCCCTGGTATCAGGGTGTATCTTATAATCAATGGCATCTAGCAAGTGACAGCAATTTGTCGATAGTATTTTACTTTAATGGCTAAATTTCTATTTGGTGCTTTTTCAGTCTCCTTGTTTGTTTATTTTTTCCTTAATGTAATTTTGTATTCTTACACCACACATTCAAATACTTCCTTGCCATACTTCAAACTCTTAAAACCTACTCATTTTAAAATATCTTTTAAATGGATATATGTATATATGCATATGTGCTGCTGATGCTGCTGCTATTGCTATGTCACTTCAGTCGTATCCAATCTGTGCAACCCCATAGACGGCAGCCCACCGGGCTCCCCTGTCCCTGGGATTCTCCAGGCAAGAACACTGGAGTGGGTTGCCATTTCCTTCTCCAATGCATGAAAGTGAAAAGTGAAAGTGAAGTCGCTCAGCCCTGTAGGACTCTTTGCAACCCCATGGACTGCAGCCTGTATAACTAATTCACTTTGCTATAAACCTAAAATTAACACAACATTGTAAAGCAACTATACTTCAATTAAAAAGAAGGTTAAAAGTAAATAAATAAAAATATCTTTTGGATTTCTTTTTTGTGTATGTGTTTCTGGAAGTCAGTTTTCTAACCCTTAGCTTGATTTGAGGAATTCAGTGTTAGCTGCTCATCACCTACAGGGCTTGAATCCATGACTTCTGTGCTTCTTTAGTGTTAGACTGCAGCGCCGAGGGATTTATGGCCCTCTCTTTGCAACTCATGTCGAAACTCAAGAACGACCTCTCTGATTTCGAGTTTCTTCTATGACGCTAGCCTCTAGGGAAATCCTTCTTTTGCTCTCGAGCTTGGCTCTCCGTCCAACAACGTTTCTCTCCAGCATTTTCCCATGTGAAGAGCATGGCAGACGAGATCTGTAAGTCTGCCATGTTGACCAGCATCAACTAATACTTATGATGTGCCTACTGTATACACGACTAGGTGCTGAGGATGAGAAATGAACAAGACTCAGACCTTTACTTCAGGGAACTTAGAGTCCAGAAGGCCAGACAGACAAATGAAACATTTATATTAAAATACAAGAAGTTCAATGCTGCATAGAATTCTATAGAAGCACCAAGTTGGGGGCATCTGACTCTGGCTTTAAGGGGAGGGTGAGGGTCAGCGAAGAAAATGCATGTTCTTCTAAACAAAGACTGTATTGGAAAAGATGGATGTAATAGAGCACTTTCTGGGGAAAAGGTTTTTGGCTTTATTTTATTTTAAAAAGCTACTCATGGACCCAGCAATCACAATCACACATGGAAGTCCGTGCCTCGCTAGTTCCCACAGTCTAGGACTTTCACAAGCTTTATTTTTCTTTCAACACCAAAGACATTGTTTGATGAATCATTTATTCAGCAAACATCATCCAAACAGCTACTAAGGCAGTTTCTCAAAAGATTAATTTTACTACTGGGATATAGATTATACCCCAGAAGACTTGGAATCACTGCCAACTGCCATCATAAATATTTGTTAAGAGGCTGTTTCCAATGATTTAGGTGGCTTTATTCTATTTTTTTTAATTAAAAGGTACTATTAATCCACATATTGCTTGTAACATATGAAAATTATTGCTTATATTGAAGATAACTAATCTGGGGCAATTTGAAAATAAGGGATCTGAAATGGAAAAAAAAGCGGATGCTTGAGCTGTGTATTGTTGTTTAGTCACTAAGTCGTGTCTGACGTCTCTTTGCAACCCCATGGACTGCAGCCCGCCAGGCTCCTCTCCACGGGATTCTCCAGGCAAGAATACTGGAGTGGGTTGCCGTGCCCTCCTCTAGGGGTCTTCCTGACCCAGGCATCCAATCCGAGTCTTCTGCAATTGCAGATGGCGAATGGCGGATTCTTTACCACTAAGTCACCAGGGAATCCTTGAACTGTATATTACCTTGTTGGAAATCTAGTCTGATCTAGCTGAAACCAGGTTTCCCAGTTGGCAGCATCCCTGGTCTCTACTCACTAGATGCCACTAACTCAACCCCTGCTCCAAGGCATGACCAAATGACCCAGATGTTGCTAAATGTCCTGGATGAGAACTCGTGGTCCACATCCTTTCTATCAGAGATGAGGGGTGGAGGCCCAGAGAATGAACCATGTCACCCGACACAGGTAATTAGAGGCCGTTCCTGCAAGAGCATCCCTGGTCTTCTGCCACCTCTTCTCAGGCACTTTCCCCAGAAACTGCAATACAGCCTCCAGGCTAGTATTAGTTAACTGCTCAGTCTGAATTGCAGCAGAGGCCTGGGCTCAGACCCTCAACATAATGTAGCTTCTATTGACAAACTTGGGCTTGGCAAGCTTGTACTCTTCGAGTTGTCTCCAACATAGTACTTCAGTACCAAGATTTTTGTGAAATTTCAATGATACTCATTGAATTCGCTCTCAGTAACCAAAAAGTTCCTTCCAAGCTCACATTTTCTATTTTTTGAGAAAGTATCGGTTTCTCTCTCCATCTCCTTCACTTGTGAAAAAATCAATGCCTCGAGCCAGGCCCAGGGGATTGTGCCCTTGGTTCTTTTCCACGGTGCCAATTATTGGGTGGCGGAACGCTTGCCAAACGGTGAATAAATCCGTCCACAGCTTTTGTTCATCTGATAACTGGGTGTGATATATGCAAAGTTAAGGCTTACTCCATGAAAACATCCGGTTTTATCTGGTATCTCTCCTTCTGGTCAGTATATTCTAACACCTGGAGGAAAAAACCTGATAACTCACAGTCTGAAACCCTGCGGTCCTGTTGTTGGCCTTTTACTCACCATGCTGACATTTAAGTAAGAGAGACGGTGGAGGGTGGGAGAAACCAGGCCGCAGAGTGCCCTTCCTGGGGGCTGTCCCACCGTGGCCCTGCCCTTCCTGGTTTGTGAGATGCTCCCTTGCTCACAGGTTGCTCGGGGTCACTGGGCATCTAGTAACACAGGCCTGACTTAGATTCTGACCCTGCAGAGCTGTTGTCTTTGAAGTCTAGCAGCCTGCGGTTGGAAAAGACCACCCGAGCCAGCAAATGGCCAGTGACAAGCAAGCCCAAATCCAATTTATGTCAGTGTGCCGGTGACGAAATTCATTGCTGGCCATCTGATGGGGCAAATCCTTGCCGACAGCCGGTGCCAGCGGCCACAGCAGGTGCTGCTTCGTGCTCGTTGTTGAAATGCCCGCAGCTCTGAGAGATGGCTCAGGAATGCTGCTGACGCCACCCAAGCGCTCAGCACCCCTACCTGCTTACGCTACCACCCTGCCAGTCAGGGCAGGCAGCTGTGTTTCCGTATTGGGACCAGATGACGTCATGGTACCAGATGACGAATTTTAACCTGGCTTTGTGCAGAACCCAGTCAAATTGGAAACTGGGGGTGGGGAGAAAAATCAGGTCAGTTCTGCAGGGTCAGGACGTCTGGAGGCCCCGCAGACCACTGATCTCTTTCCCCTGAATTACTGTTAACACATCTGTGTTGTAAACTCAGCCACGCTATAATTAAGTCCAGGTGGGCAAGGACCCTATCCTCGTCCCTATTCAAACACAGCACAGCGTCAGATGTGGCAGTACATCATAGCCAGAAGAGCACTGGCCAAGGCGGGTCTCAAGATCTGGAGTCCATTCATCCCCTGACAGTTTGATAAGTTCGGGTAAGTAGCTCATGGGCTTCCTTGGTGGCTGAGTGGTGAAGAATCCGCCTGCCAGCGCAGGAGACCCGGGTTCCATCCCAGGATCAGAAGATCCCCTGGAGAAGGAAATGGCAACCCACTCCAGAATTCTTGCCTGGGAAATCCCATGGACAGAGGAGCCTGGCGGTCCCTGGGGTTGCAAAGAGTCGGAAAGGACTTGGCGACTAAACAACAACAGCAACAAGTAGCTTGGGAGCTGGGGGTGGGGCAGGCGGACAGCAAAGCTCTTCATCTCTTTTGCACTCTTGACCGGCACAGTTTGCGCCCGTACCTTTTTCCCTTCCACACCTTACAGAGAGCCCCCTCCAGCTCTGCCTACATGGAGATCAGCAGCTCTGTAGCCCCTGACCAAGCTCTCTGCTGCTTAGACAGCTTCTCCCTCGAAGGCTGCTCGCTCACCCTGACGCTGCCTCTCTTAGCTACTCTTGTGAGGACCAGAGATGGCCCAGCTTATTCTTCCCTATTGCTCTGCTTATCAGTTTCACATGGGCAGCAGAAGCCGTGAGTGCACTAACATGAAATTATACAAACGCAGATCTCCTCCAAGTATATTCCCTGGAAAGCAATGTTTTTGCCCAAACTGGATCCATTTTAGCTGCAGCTAAGGCCAGACTCTCCCTGTTATTAATCAGAAAAAAGATGCTTGTTTTCAAATTTTTTCTCTAGCAATTTTTTCCCTTAGATTTCTTTATTGTTGCTTAGTCACTAAGTTGTGTCTGACTCTTTGTGATCCCATGGACTGCAGCACGCCAGGGTTCCCGGTCCTTCACTATCTCCCTGAGTTTGCTCTAGCTCATGTCCATTGAGTCAGTGATGCCATCCAACCATCTCATCTCCTGTCCTTCCCTTCTCTTGCCCTCCATCTTTCCCAGCATCAGGGTCTTTTCCAATGAGTTGTATCAGGTGGCCAAAGTATTGGAGCTTCAGCATCTGTCTTTCCAATAAATATTCAGGGTTGATTTCCCTTAGGATTGACTGGTTTAATCTCTTTGCTGTCCAAGGGACTCTCGTGAGTCTTCTCCACAGTTCAAAAGCATCAATTCTTCAGTGCTTAGCCTTCTTTATGGTCCAACTCTCACATCCGTATATGACTACTGGAAAACCTATAGCTTTGATGATACAGATCTTTGTTGGCAAAGTGATGTCTCTGCTTTTTAATATGCTGTCTAGGTTTGTCATGGCCTTTCTTCCAAGGAGCAAGCATCTTTTAATTTCATGGGGGCATTTAACATCTAAAGTGATTTTGGAGCCCAAGAAAATGAAATCTGTCACCATTTCCACTGTTTCCCCATCTATTTGACATGAACTGATGGGACTGGATGCCATGACCTTAGTTTTTGAATGTTGAGTTTTAAGCCAACTTTTTCACTCTCCTCTTTCACCTTCATCAAGAGGCTCTTTAGTTCCTCTTCACTTCCTGCCTTTAGTGTGGTATCATCTGCATATCTGAGGTTGCTGGTATTTCTCCAGACAATCTTGACTCTAGCTTGTGCTTCACCCAGCCTGGCATTTCACATGATGTACTTTGCATATGAATTAAATAAGCAGGGTGACAATGTACTGCCTTGGCGTACTCCTTTCCTAATTTGGAACCAGACTGTTGTTCCACGTCCAGTTCTAACTGTTGCTTCCTGACCGGCATTCAGTTTTCTCAGGAGGCAGGTCAGGTGGTCTGGTATTCCCATCTCTTTAAGAATTTTCAAGTTTGTTGTGATCCACACACTCAAAGGCTTTAGTGTAGTCAATGAAGCAGAAGTAAATTTTTTTTTTTTTAATTCTCTTGCCTTTTCTATGATCCAGTGTACGTTGGCAATTTGATCTCTAGTTCCTCTGCTTTTTCTAAATCCAACTTGTACATCTGGAAGTTCTAGGTTCACGTATTGTTGAAGCCTAGTTTGAAGGACTTTGAGCATTACTTTGCTAGCATGTGAAATGAGCGCAATTGTGCGGTAGTTTGAACATTCTTTGGGATTGGAACGAAAATTGACCTTTTCTAGTTTTGTGGCTGGAGAAGGCAATGGCACCCCACTCCAGTCCTCTTGCCTGGAGAATCCCATGGACGGAGGAGCCTGGTGGGCTGCAGTCCATGGAGTCGCTAAGAGTCGGACACAACTGAGCGACTTCACTTTCACTTTTCACTTTCATGCATTGGAGAAGGAAATGGCAACCCACTCCAGCGTTCTTGCCTGGAGAATCCCAGGGATGGGGGAGCCTGGTGGGCTGCCGTCTCTGGGGTCGCACAGAGTCGGACACGACTGAAGCGACTTAGCAGCAGCAGCAGCAGCAGCAGTTGTATGGCTACTGCTGAGTTTTCCAAATTTGCTGGCATATTGAGCGCAGCACTTTCACAGCATCATCTTACATACAGTCCATGGGGTCGCAAAGAGTTGGACACGACTAAGCAACCATCACTTTCACTTTTTAGATTATTTACATTTAATGTGATAATTTATATGACTATAGTTATCTAGCATCTTGCTGTTTATCTCATTGGCTTTTTGTTCCATTTTCCCTCTGTTCACCCTTCTTTTCCATTAATTATTTGTTATTATTCCATCAAGTCCCTTTTATTGACTTATTAGCTAAAAATTTTGTTTTGCTATTTAGTGCGAAATCTGTTATTATCCTTATCTTTGTTCCTCTCTCTCTGTGTCTTTTTTTCCTCAGCTGTTTTTCTGATTTTTTTCTTAGTCAGTGGCTTGTGAAATTTAATGACCAAGTGTGACTGAACTGAACTGAATTTGGTGTGATCCTTTTGAGCTCAGGGTTAGATAAACATTTTGGATATATGGGTTTATGTTGTTGCTGTTATTCAGTTGCTAAGTCATGTCTGTCTCTTTGCAACCGCATGGACGGCAGCACGCCAGGCTTCCCTGTCCTTCACCACCTCCCAGAGTTTGCTCAGACTCATGTCCATTGAGTCAGCGATGCTCTCTAACTGTTTCATCCTCTGCCACCCCCATGAGTTTGTATTCTTCACCAAATTTGGAAATTTTTCATTATTTCTTTTTTACAAATTTTTTTAAGTTTATTGCTGGCTGTGCTGAGTCTTCGTGGCTGCGTAGCTTTTCTCCAGCTGCAGTGAGCTGGGGACACTCTCCAGTATCGGTGCGTGGGCTTGTCACTGTAGCGGCTTTTCTTGCTGAAGACCACAGGCTCTAGGGCACGTGGGCTCCGGTGCTTGTGGCACAAGAGCTTAGCTGCTCTGCAGCACGTGGGATCTTCCCAGACCAGGGATCGAACCTGTGTCCCCTGCATTGGCAGGTGGATTCTTCACCACTGAGCCACCAGGCAAGCCCCCATTATTTCTTTAAATAGTTTTCCTGATGTATCCCTCTAAGTTTTTCTTCAGGGACTCTAAATACGACTATATTAGGTCATTTGAAGTT
This sequence comes from Capra hircus, assembly GCF_001704415.2. Taxonomy (NCBI): domain Eukaryota; kingdom Metazoa; phylum Chordata; class Mammalia; order Artiodactyla; family Bovidae; genus Capra; species Capra hircus. The sequence goes on from NC_030816.1 coordinate 83,723,707, forward strand.
GTCCAAAAGTTTGCTGATGATTTTGTCATCTTTTTAAGTTCTTTTTTTTTTTTAATATATTTTATTTTGGATAGTTTTTATTGCTCTATTTTCAAAGTCACTATCTTTTATTCTGCAATGTCTTACTTGTTTTTAATCACATCCAGTGTATTTTTATCTATAGTTCAGTTCAGTCCAGTCACTCAGTCGTATCCAACTCTTTGTGACCCCTTGGACTGCAGCACTCCAGGCTTCCCAGTCCATCACCAACTCCCGGAGCTTGCTCAGTCTCATGTCCATGGAGTTAGTGATGCCATCCAACCATCTCATTCTCTGTTGTCCCCTTCTCCTCCTGCCTTCAGTCTTTCCCAGCATTGGGGTCTTTTCAAATGAGTCAGTTCTTCAGATCAGGTGGCCAAAATATTGGAGTTTCAGCTTCAGCATCAGTCCTTCCAATGAACACTCAGGACTGATCTCCTTTAGGAGTGATTGGTTGGATCTCCTTGGAGTCCCAGGGACTCTCAAGAGTCTTCTCCAACATCACAGTTCAAAAGCATCAATTCTTTGGTGCTCAGCTTTCTTTATAGAAACTCTCCATAGTTAAAAATAGATTTTTCTCTGCAGTTAAAATTTTTTATCTGAAATTTGTAGTTTTCATCTCTAAATGTCTGATTTGGACATCTAGGACACAGTTATACAGTTATGATGCTTCTTGAACGTCTAGAATACAGTTGTACAGTTATAACTGTTTTATGTCCTTATTTGCTAATTCTAACATTTAATCGGTTCTGTGCTGGTTTTGAATAGTTGATTTTTCTCCTTATAATTGTTTTGTTGCTTCTTTCTGGCTTGGTGAATTTTACTTTGGTGCTGAATATTTTTCTACTTCTAAATATTCTTGAGCTTTGTTTTGGGATGCAGTTAAATTACTCGGAAAAAGTTTGATTGCATTGGGTCTTGCTTTTAAGAATTTGGTTGAAACAGAGCTGCATTTAGTCTCAGGTGAATTATTCCACATTATGAACAAAACATGCCTTTGAGTGCTCTACCCAATGACCCACACATTATGATGTCTTGCTCTGGGGACAGTCACTTTCCCTGGCCCTGTGTGAGTAGCTCACCCTCTCAGGCAGGTCTTCACCCAGCCTCACAGGTTCCTCACATGCATCTGCCGCAGTTGATGTTGTTTAGTCTCTAAGTTGTGTTCAGTTCTTTGGGACTCCACGGACAGCAGCCCACCAGGCTCCTCTGTCCATGGGATTTCCCAGGCAAGAGTACTAAAGTAGGTTCCTTCTCCAGGGGATCTTCCCGACCCAGGGATCAGACCCTCCTCTCCTGCTTGGCAGGCGGATTCTATACCACTGAGCCATCAGGGAAGCCTGTGCCTAGCAGTACTCTGCTGAATTCTTGAGGGAGCCCCTCCATAGATCTAAGGAACTCTCTCTCCTTGCAACTTTCCTCTCTGGTCTTTAATTCTGCAAACTCTAGGCACCCCATTCACCCACATTCTCAGCTCTATTAATTCAATAGTGCTCTGTTGACTATGGAGGTCCACTGGGTACCACCTGGATTCACAGTCTCCAAACCATGGCCTGGAAACTCTCTCATGGAAGTAAGCTGGGGTCATTACAAAGCTCACTTTGTCTATTCCCAAGCCCTTAGGTGTACTGTTCCCCATTACCTGATGTCCAGTGCCTTGAAAACAGCTGTTTGATACATTTCATTGAGTTTTTACAATTGTTTTGGGCAGGAGGGTAAGTGTGGTTTCTGTTACTCCATCTTGATCAGAAGCAGAGGTTGCAAATTAACTAGATTTATTTCCTCCTAACAAGTATGTATGCATGTGGCTATGATTTTATTAATATATTGCACACATCTAATAAATATTTGCTGTAAGTAAAATTGATCCTAGTTTTATATTGGAGCTGAATAGATGAATAATAATAGATTTTGTTTGCTAGGTAAACCATACCTGCCAGGTACTAATGAAGTTAGAGAATCCTGCCCTCACTTGTCTTCCTATCACTAACATGCATTCAGGGACTTCTTCTCAATCAATGGAGTCATATCCCTCCCCAGTGAAGCTCTTTGCTCCCATCAAGTATCCACTGGAAATTTGGGGAAGTTCACTCCCTCAAATTCCAGTTTTTGCCTTTCTGAGAATTTTATGAACAGATTTCTCTTAATGGGGCTGTCACTTTTCCAGCTTTAAAATCGAAATCTGAAGTAAAGCCCTTCCAAGAATATACTTCTGACAATGAGTTTCTTAAGCATGGAAATATTTAGATATTTTCCATAGATGTTCAGAAAGTAAGTGGTGGAATTTCCACACAAGGTGCTCTCATGTCTCTGATGGATGGATGGGAGTCTTCAAAGCAGGAATTAGAACAGGACAACCCACACCAACACAGAAATAGCCTGTTCTCTCTTGGAATGGAGAGCCAAGGTTAAGCCAGTACATTTTAAGAAGCTGGACATTTGTGCCAACAATTCTTTCCCAGCTTATTTTTGGTCTTTTTATTTTAAAGAGTTTTAACCTTACAAAGGTGTTCAAAATTTACATTTTTTTCTTTTACTTCTTCCACTACTTTTATACCTTTACTTGCATTATGAGAGGGCATAAAGTTTTAACATGTTATTTTATGGGGTTATTTCCCCTGTATCATTATTTAATTCCTATGAAATTTATTAGGGATGTGAGAGAAGAAGCCAAACATTTTTCCCCAAATGTCGAAAAATTTTGCCAGTGCTATTACTTTAAAAAATACCCATCACCATTTATTTGTGATTCCATATGTATAAAATATATGGTTGTTATGGGTACTGAGATTTGTTGATGGATTCTTAGTTCTCTTGTGCTTATTTTTCCGTTTGTACTTCTATAATGCTACTCTGAATCATAGACAGGGTCTTCTGTAGATACGACCCACACTATTCCTGTTCACTGAATGTTCTTTTTTTATTCAATCCATGTTCCAGATAAGCTTTATGCCAACTTTTTCAAGTTCAGAAAAACCATTAAAAATTTCTTTGAGATCAAATAGAACATATCAATTCTTTGGGAGAAGAACTGCTGTTTTGATAATACTTCAATCTCCTTAATCTTATCCATCAGAACTATTTTCTCTGTCAATTTATGCAACTCAATTATGTCACTTGGTAAATATGTAAATATTTAGTAAGATAGACATATATTCCCTGTGTATTTTAAATAAGATTCCCCTCATTGTTTCCTTTTGTTATTATTGCTATTGTGGGTGGGAACACTGGACTTTATAACCGATTTTTGCTGGTTGATAGAAAAGGTATTGATATCTCTGCATTTTCCATTGGTCTCCTTTAAATATATCCTGTAGTTTTCAGTGGGTTTTGCATTTTTTTGAATCAATGGGTCACTTGAAACTCGTAATATTCTCTTGATTATAATTCTATTTAATGAATACCAGGAAGCTCTATGAAATGCTGAGTTGGAGAGGAGAGAATACTAACCCTAGACTTATAGAATATCCTCACTATGTGATGTCTTTTGTTATAAAATTCTGGAAATCCTTAGAGATGAGTAAATCTTCAGGTATAATCAGTCTAATTCTTTCACTTACAGAGAATAAAACAGTGTCTGCTCTGTCGCTGTTGCGATGTTAGATACTGGCAGAGAGGGGAAAGAAACGTTAGTGACCATATTATAAAGAGCAACCATCAGTTTCAGTATTCTGGTAACGCGACACTTTTATTACCTGTAATTTTCCTCATAAAGGCTATCAGCATTGCCCCCTTTTGTGTAAAATGGCACATTTTGTATCAGAACAGAGGCAGAAAAGAAGGTTCCACCTACTCCCCCAGGCTGTTTTTCGAAGCTGGTTTCTAAGCACACAGCAAGCGGTGGGGAGAGCCCTGGTACTGGCCCCATTGCAGGAGGTCTAAATGGACAATACAAACAAACCATGAACCTCCAAGAGGTAACCTGCTGCTCTAGAGCCCGTGTGTGCAGGGGACGCAGTGGGTGCCTGGAACTCAGAGCAGCTCCATGGAGATGGACCCTGGTGGGAACGTGTATGCTTAAAGCCACCGAAAAATGCTTTAAAGAACTCTGCAAGCACATCCCATTTATTTGCCTTGGAAGATGGGCCCTTATCCAAATCTCCTGGAGGAGCCAGCCTTGCAAAGTGGCTAAAGCAAACCCTGAGATCAGAGACAGATAACACAGACCTTTCTCATCATTTGCCACCAGCCTGGAATAATCCTGCCCCTCTTCTTGCCATCTTTGCTCTTGTCATGGCTCAAAAGCCCCCTGAGAGCAATTCCTGGGTGAGGAAGAAATGAGCCTGACACCAAGGTCAAGTGCAGCCAAGTTCCCAAGACGGCTGAGGACAACCCATTTATTTTGCAGCATCATCTCCAAAGCTCACATAAAAGGGAATGGGGACCATATCTTCACCTTCACAGAAAACACTCATGAACTTATTCAACAAATGCAGAGTGAGTCAGTTGTGTGTCCAAGACTTCGAGTTACGAAGGTTGCAGAAGGTCTGAGCTTCAGGGTTGGGGGGGGGGCGGAGGCGTTCATCATCTAAGTGTGGACAGCAGGTTGGGAGAGACTCACTTCAATGACAGCCTTTGCTATTTTCACTCGCAAGCATCAAGCACTGTGCTGGATATGAAGTACGTAGAGTAGTTTGAGAGGAGTATATTATAATGCGTATAGTAGCCTTTGTATATATCATGAAGTTATAAAGAGGCAAAAAATAATGGGATATATCAAAACACCAAGAATGGGATATTCCAGAACATCTGGAATCTCTGTTCTTGCCACTCACATGATTTTGAACACTCATAACACATGTAAACCAGGTGCGTGTATGCCACAAGGCCCTGATGGGTTACACAAGTACAATGACCCAGGGAGACTTCCTGGAAGAAGTGGTTGTTGGCATAGCCGAAAGGGGACAGAGACAGTAGGAACCCTGAGACATAGACTCTTACCAGGAGCCTTTCAGTCTCCTTTTTGGGTAGCAGAGTAAGCCCTCGGCACTCCAAGGTGGAGCTGGTGTCCTGGTAATGGATTTCATACATAGGCATCAAACATATAGATGCCCCATAAAGTTACACAGATGTGTGGTCTCCTGTGCCATCACTGGCTTCAACTGTAGAATGGGGGAGAGGGGAATACTTTCCCATAAGAAAAAAAATGAAGTTGAAGTGTGATTTTTTGTCACAATCAATATTCAGCCCTTCTACCCACAAGTTTTAATGTTTCAGTAATTTGTCTCATGGATTATCAGAAACCTTGGACTCAAGGAATCAAGGTCAAGGATCAACTCCTCATTTAGGTCCATTGGAATGGATTATTCTATAGCTACACTTTGTAACCTCTAATTTTTTTTAATGAATAGGTCGATATTTCATACTAAGAGGGAGGGGTATGCAAAGTGTGATCTTATATTCACACAGCAATCAAGTACGTATTCAGGGCCTTGCCTTCTGTGTGCTCACCTCTCATTAGACCGTGGATACCCTGAGGGCAAGGCTGGTGTCTTATTTGCAGCTCAGGCCCCAGCGCTGCTCTGGGAAGAGGAGAGTGAGTGAGTGAGTGAAGAGGAAAGGTCTCAGTCAAAGTCTGAATGACTGAATGAGCGACTCCCCAGCATGAGAAGGACACTGAGGAAATTCACGGCTCCTGCCCTGTCCCCTGGGAGCTGGTGAAGACAGTGCCCTGCTGGCTACCGTAGCTTTGCACCCTTGGATCGGCGCTGATGGGCTGGTGGGACAGGGCGCCCTGCCCCTGCTTTCTCGAGTGTGCTGGAGCGAGAGAATCACACTTGGCAGGGAGATGGCACTCAGCTCGGGGGCAGAGCTCTGGAGCGAGCCTCTCTCTGAGGGAGACTGAGGCGTGGACTCCACCTGGTGGTGTCTGCAGAGACCTCACCTACCTGATCAAAGCCAGGAGAAGCCAGTGCCCGTGGCTGGCCCCTCGGGATCTCATGAGGAGGAAGACTCCCAAAGAGAGGCTGGGGGCTGGGTGACTCCCGGGAGAATCAGTGGGCTCCAAAACTCCCAGGGGAGGTAGGCTCTGCTCCCCTGATCCCACCCCAGAGAGCAGCATCCCCAGGGAGACCGATGTCTTACTCCCTGAAACATAGTAATAAAGCATTCTGGGAAAATTCTGTCCACATGCCCCTGAATGGTCCAGCTGTGACTAGCCAGCTGTGGGGTTGGCTCTTGGACCTCTGTTTTCCCAGTGGGTGATCCGAGGGAATGTGCAGAGGGAACTTTCGAGGGAGACATCTTATCCTGGTCTCCCACCTCCCAGCTAACCTCCCATCTCTGCTATGCCCACGCTGCCTCGTAGCTTCCGTGTACACGGGGCTCTACCACTTAAGGGGCACACTCTTGTGTGAACTGGAACCTAGCTGGCATCCAGTGAGGACAGATGAGTGCCCTTGTCCATGGGAAGGCAGGCAGTGGGAGGGCAGACAGGTGAGTTCTCCCCGGCAGTGACCAGTGGAGTGGGACCAGCCCAAGGCAGTGTGAGCTGCACCCTCAACAGAGGCTAAACTCTCAGAATCCATCATCCCTGCTGTCTTGTAACCTCAGTGTTTGATTTGAGGACTGATGTACGCATGTAACTGGGGCTTCCCAGGTGGTGCTGATGATAAAGAACTTGCCTGCCAAGGCAAGAGACATGAGACATGAGTTTGGTCCCTGGGTCAGGAAGATCCCCTGGAGAAGGAAATGGCAGCCCACTGCAGTATTCTTGCCTGGGAAATCCCATGGACAGAGGAGCCTGGTGGGCTACAGTCCTTGGGGGTGGCAAAGAGTCAGACACGACTTAGTCACTAAATAACAACAATGACAACACGTAACTGGTACAGCTTGCTCCGTCTAGCAGGCCATGCAGGGCCACTTCATGGTTTGGCAGCTTATTTAGAGCGATTAGAAAAAGAAGAGATCTGAAGGCTTATTTGAGGCATTTCTAGAGCAAGCAAAACACTTCCCACATCTCTGTGGGCCTGACCACACAGGAATTGAGAAGCCGCAGCAGCAAATGTGCAAAGCATGTTCCAAAGAAAACACACACTCTTCTTTTTCTAAAATCAGGCATTGGAGCTGGTGTGTCTTTCCTTTCTTGAGGTCGTGTTGGACTGTCCATTCGATATGAGTATCTGGGACTTTCTTTTATGGGAGAAGACAATTCCAAATGCACAGACTGAATTACCTGAAACCAAAAAGCATAGGGGAAAGAAAATTAAGCTGGGGAGAGGGGAACGAAATGTCTTGACAAAGCCACAGAGAGCCATATAAGATAAACCATAGGAGCAACTGTAGACACTTTCTGAGAAGTGGAGCTGTCATGAGAAGCCAGTTTGATCTCTGATCATTTGACCCCTAGTGGAAGAGGACTGTATATAATGTTTCATCAACATCCTGTTATCAGAGAGGATTACCCGAACCCACGTCATTTCCCCAAACTGGGTTAACCTAAAATGAAGCAACAGAATTGCTGTTGCTTTGGGAGTTAAGAGAACTCAGGAAACACAATCCTATAAAAATATTTTTTTAAAGAGCAAAAGTCACCAAAAGTCCTTCAGCAAGAAGGGCAGAACAAGTCACAGTGGATGCTTGCTACAATTGGGACGACACGGGATGATCAGTCAAGGCTTTTACACTTACATCCACAAGCATTTACGCATACATATACATACACATACGTATGGGTACACACATATATCCACGCTCATACAGGCTGGATCATGTCCCTCCCAGTTCCTAACCCTTAGTCCCTCAGAATGTGACTGTGTTTAGAGATGGAGCCTGTAGAGAAGGAATTAAGCTAAAACGAGGCTGTTTGGGTGGTCCCTGATCCAGTGTGAGCAGAGAAGAGGAAATTTGGACAAAGAGGCTCCAGGGATACGCACGTGTGTGCACTGAGGGAAGACCACCGAGGGAGGGCCCACGGAGAAGGTTAGTTCAGTTGCTCAGCCGTGTCTGACTCTCTGCAACGCCATGGACTGCAGCATGCCAGGCCTCCCTGTCCTTCACCAACTCCCAGAGCTTGCTCAAACTCATGTCCATCGAGTCAGTGAGACCATCCAACCATCTTGTTCTCTGTCACCCCCTTCTCCTCCTGCCTTCAATCTTTCCCAACATCAGGGTCTTTTCCAATGAGTCAGCTCTTCGCATCAGGTGGCCGAAGTATTGGAGCTTCAGCTTCAAGCATCAGTCCTTCCAATGACTATTCAGGACTGATTCCCTTTACGATTGACTGGTTTCATCTCTTTCTAGTCCAAGGAACTCTCAAGAGTCTTCTCCAACACCACAGTTCCATCAGAGTGAAACTGACCCTGCCCATGCCTTGATCTTGGCCTTCTAAATTGGACCCCCAGAAGTGAAGGGACTCATCACTATGGGGGACACGGCTCCCAGTTAGTAGAGTTAGAGATTATTTAGATATATGAAAAGTGAATGTGTTAGTCACTCAGTTGTGTCCAACTCTTTGGATAGCACGGACTATAGCCCGCCAGGCTCCTCTATGCGTGGAATTCTCCAGGCAAGAGCACTGGCGTGGGTAGCCACTCCCTTCTGCAGATCTTCCCAACCCAGGGATCGAACCCAGGTCTCCAGCACTGCAGGCATATTCTGTATCAACTGAAGCACCAGAGAAGTCCATATAGACATACACATATATCTGTCTATATACTCACACATGCACACACATATATATTTATATACACCTGCGTAGGTGGTACGGTGGTAAAGAATCCACTTACCAATGCAGAGATGCAAGAGACACTTCCCTGGGTCGGGAAGATCCCCTGGAGTAGGAAATGGCAACCCACTCCAGGATTCTTGCCTGGAAAATTCCATGGAGAGAGGAGCCAGGCCACGGGGTTGCAAAGAGTGGAATGCAACTGAGTGACTGAACACACACACACACATTCACACACATGTACACATGCATCTATGCATCACACATCTGAATTATACTTCTCAGGTTTACTGAAAACCATGAATTCGCACCCATACCCCCGCTTCCATTTAACGCCACAGGGTTTACTCAAGTTTGAATGGTCCTTATCAGAACCTCCAGTCTCTGACAGTGAGCCGCCTGGGCTGATCCCAGGGCAGAGTTCCCTTCAGTCTTTGGGGCTCTGAGCCCAAAGCCAGGGCCCCTTGACGGATCCTCCTTTCCACAGGGCCTCCAACACCCCTTGTCGGGCAGCCCCCGTAAGCGACCCCTCTTCACTCCCCCAGGCCTTGTGCCTCCCCTAGGCTTCCTCTTACGCCTCACCATCCACTCTCTGCTCGGAACCTGACTTGGCCAGCAAGGCCCCCCCTCATCTTGACCAGCCCTGGCAGCCTGGGTATGGCTGCCTGCCCTGCACACGAAGTTGTTCTGGAAAGGAAGAGAATGGGCGAGGGAAGGGAGGACCACCTCTGCTACCCTCACGCGCAGGACCCCCGGCAAATCACTCACGTCTGTTCGTGGAGGGAGGCATTCTGCCTTGCACCATGCATGTGTTATATCAGCCCACGGGCCCCTTACTGGTGTCTGTCTGTTTCAATTTTTTAAAATTTACCTTTATTTATTTTTGATTCTTTTATTTTTTTGTTGAAGGATAATTGCTTTACAGAATTTTGTTGTTTTCTGTCAAAGCTCAACATGAATCAGCCGTAGGTATACATATATCCCCTCCCGTTTGAACCCTCCTCCCATCTCCCGCCCCATTCCACTCCTCTAGGTTGATACAGAGCCCCTGTATGAGTTCTCTGAGCCATACAGCAAATACCTTTATTTATTTTTAATTGGAGTCCTGTTTGAGTTTCCTGAGCCATAGAGCAAAAACCTTTATTTATTTTAAATTTTAATAATTTAATTTTTAATATAATGTGATGTTGACGTCTGCCGTACAGCGTGAATCAGCCATGCGAGTACATCTATCCCCCTCCCTTTGGAGCCTCCTCACCTCTCCCCACCATCCCACCCCTCTGTGCTGTCACCGAGCACCAGGCTGGCCCCCGGGGCTGTACAGCAGCTTCCCACGAGCTTCTGTTTCACATGTGGCCGTGTGTACCTCTCTCAACTCGTCCCACTCTCTCTGTCCCCCGATGTGTCACAAGTCTGTTTTCCATGTCTGTGTCTCTATTCCTGCCTTACAAATAGACTAGTCCATACCATTTTTCTAGATTCCATGTATATGCACCTAGATTTCATATATATGTGTTAATATACAGTGTTTTTCTCTTTGTGACTTACTTCACTCCATGTTACAGTTTCTAGGTTCATCCACCTCAGTTCAGTTGACTCAATTGCATCCCTCTTTAGGGCTAAGTGATAGTCCACTGTGCATTTGCACCCTATCTTCTTTATCCACTCATCTGTGGATGGCCGTGTTCTGGCAGTTGTGAACAGTGCTGCAGTGAACATCAGCGTCCGTGTGTCTTTTCAAATGATGGTTTTCTCAGGGCATATGCTTAGTTGCTCAGCTGTGTCCAGCTCTTTGTGACCCCACGGACTGTAGCCGGCCAGGCTCTTCTGTCCATGGGATTTTCCAGGCAAGAATGCTGGAGTGGCTGCCATGGCCCTCTCTGATATTCTGCTACCACCAACAAAGCTGCAGTAAACATCCTTGCGTATACACTGGGTTTTACTTTTATTTCCATGGGACAGATTCCCAAGGGTGGGATTACTGGGTCAAAGGTAAAGGTTTTAATTATATCTGACTTTTTTTTTTTTGTATTTCAAAAACAAATTTTATTAAGCAGTTTTACACAATCAGCTGTTCACAGTCTGCAGTTAAAACATTGTGTATATTCAGTTCAGTTCAGTTCAGTCGCTCAGTCGTGTCCAACTCTTTGCGACCCCACGAATCACAGCACGCCAGGCCTCCCTGTCCATCACCGTCTCCCGGAGTTCACTCAAACTCACATCCATCAAGTCGGTGATGCCATCCAGCCATCTCATTCTCAGTCATCCCCTTTTCCTCCTGCCCCCAATCCCTCCCAGCATCAGAGTCTTTTCCAATGAGTCAACTCTTCGCATGAGTACTGGAGTTTCAGCTTTAGCATCATTCCTTCCAAAGAACACCCAGGACCAATCTCCTTTAGGATGGACTGGTTAGATCTCCTTGAAGTCCAAGGGACTCTCAAGAGTCTTCTCCAACACCACAGTTCTAAAGCATCAATTCTTTGGCGCTCAGCTTTCTTCACAGTCCAACTCTCACATCCATACATGACCACTGGAAAAACCATAGCCTTGACTGGATGGACCTTTGTTGGCAAAGTAATGCCTCTGCTTTTGAATATGCTATCTAGGTTGGTCATAACTTTCCTTCCAAGGAGTAAGCATCTTTCAATTTCATGGCTGCAATCACCATCTGCAGTGATTTTGGAGCCCCCAAAAATAAAGTCTGACACTGTTTCCCCATCTATTTCCCATGAAGTGATGGGACCAGATGACATGATCTTCGTTTTCTGAATGTTGAGCTTTAAACCAACTTTGTCACTCTCCTCTTTCACTTTCATCAAGAGGCTTTTAAGTTCCTCTTCACTGTCTGTGTGTATTCACTGCTGCTCAATTACAAAATCTTCAGACAGCAGTGAAAAACATATCAAATAACTCAAGGGAAAAAACAGTACTATGGTTCATTAAAGAATAAAATATTAGGTGATGTCACTTGAGATAGGAAATGAGGGATTTTTTTTTTAAATACACATTTTCTGTACTTCATTTAGGTAGGCTTTTTCCCTTGTTTGCTTATAGCACAAGTTTAAGTGCCCAGAAACTAAAGTAATAATGTACTATGTACCATTTCAGCTTAAAATATTTTGCATTTATCACTTGACACATACTGTTCTTTAAACATTTTAATACATAAACAGTTGAATTTATTAAATTTATTAATAATCTTTAATGTATTAAATAATCTACTAAATAATTTTAAATTTATTAAATAAATTTATTAATTTTAATTATACATAATCATATATTAAGTAATTGAAATTTAATTGTCTAATTGTGGCTGAGAGGCTGAGTGTTAGTTTCTTCACGTGGTATCTGGCATCTCTGGTAGCCCTTGTTGGCCTGCCTGCGGTTGCATAAGCGGGGAGACGATGTCATGTTCTCCAGTAGCCGTGCCAGCCAAGAAACTCCCTTTCAATCCTCTGGATCCATCAGGGGTCGAGTGAACCCCCATCCCCTCAGCTGCCAGACTGCCCGCACCCTTCCCTCCTCACCCAGCTCCACGTTCTGCGGACTTGAAAGCTGACTCTCTGCTGGACACTGGGGCACAGCCTGGCTCTGCTGGCTGTGCATGGGGGAGGTTGACCAGAAAGCCAGTCCTTGTCACCCCCTGAACTGGGGGCCCTGGTGACACGGGACAGGCAGCTCAGATGCAGAGGAGGTCAAGGGGGGCGGTGAGGGTTTCCCAGGGGAGTGACCCTAGTCTTGGAGATCAGGCAGGTGCCAGCCGGGCAGAGGAGAGCCAGGGTGTGTCCCACGAAGGAAACAGGTGACCAGGAGTGTGCCCAGAGTACACCCTCTCCACTGGGGATCCAGGGCCCCCACCTCCTCCTGTAGCTCATCCTGCCGGCCCAGTTCCTCCCAGCTCCCCCAAATACAGCAGATTCTTCCCTGCCTGTGCTCTCTCCCCTGCGGAAAAGCCACCTTTCGAAGAGCGGCTTCTGCCTGCGGTGTGAGTGAAGCCTTCCCCAGCTGCCACGGCCACACTTATCGCCTGCCCTCGGAACAACAAGCCAGGTGCCTGGCACCTCGTGTTTGTCAAGTCCCTGCAGCTCTTAGTGCCAGAAACCTATCACACGTCTCAGCAAATGATCTCAGGCTGGGAAGAGGGCTTGGGGTTTCCTGCTGTTCCTACCAGATGGCGGCTCCCTAGGGGTCAGACCACACTGTTCATGGATGGAGCCCAGCTGGTGGGTGCAGAGGAGGAGCGGCTTTGTTCCATTGTTTTTGGACATCACAAGGGCCTCATCTCCTGGAACTCCTTCACACCATCCTGGGGCTCCTCAGGGAATGTGAGTGCTCAAGCAAAATCCTCCTCCTAATTTTGGTATTTGCAAAGTCATCCAATAAAGCTTTCCCATCACGTGGGTGGGGTGAGCAATATTGCGCCCTTGGGAAGAGGGGAGGAGGGTTCCTTTGTGTTTTCTCTTCCCGTCAAGGCACAAGGTGACTAAATGTTGGTCAGCTGAGTAGCCCCCATGTCTTCTGGGCTCCTAAGGATTTAGCTGGGCTTCCCAGGTGGCTCAGTACGTAAAGACTCTGACTGCAATGCAGGAGACCCAGGCACAGGCGAGTTCGATCCCCAGGTTGGGAAGATTCTCTGGAGGAGGGCATGGCAACCCACTCCAGTATTCTTGCCTGGAGAATCCCATGGACAGAGCAGCCTGGTGAGCTACAGTCCATAGGGTTGGACACGACTGAAGTGACTAAGCACTCACACAAGGATTTAACTTAAAAGTTTGACTCAGCAAGCTCTCTAGTGGGGGTGGAGCACCTGATGAACAGGGCTGGTGGAAACGCACAGAGGCTGGACTTGTGACTGGGGGAAAAAGGGTCACGAGCAACCTCCTGGCTGGGTTCCTAGCTTCCCTGTGCTGTGGGGATGGTAGCTGAGTTCCCAGCATCTGACCAGCTGCTGACCACACCCTTCCAACAGTAGATGAGGACAGCTGGGCCCCACTCACCCTGCTGAGACCCACCCACCCTGCTGAGATCCACCCACCCTGCTGAGACCCACCCACCCTGCTGAGACCCACTCACCCTGCTGAGACCCACCCACCCTGCTGAGAACCACTCACCCTGCTGAGACCCACTCACCCTGCTGAGACCCACCCACCCTGCTGAGACCCACCCACCCTGCTGAGACCCTCTCACCCTGCTGAGACCCACTCACCCTGCTGAGACCGGTTCTTTCGGGCATATTTGAGGGTTCCCCTTTGAAAGAGTTACTAAATTCAGCATTAAAGCTGATATCTATTGGGGAAAAAAAAAGTTTGACAACCACCACCACCAAAAAAAAAAATCTCTAAAAGCCATTTTTTAGGGCATCAGTATTTTACAGTCTAAATAAAGTTGCACTTTACCTTAAATTGAACTAACTGATAAAATCCATGTTTGGTGGGGAAGTCAGAGTGTATTAAAGAATAAGATGTTTACAGTGAGAATTATGTGCACTGTGGTTTAAAGTAACTGTGCTCAAATGGATTAATGTCATTTCTGAAGTTACTAGTTGGCAAAGTTCTATTCTGTCTATAAGGCAGGCCATTAGCAGCCGTGACATTGGGAGAATGGTGATTTCAAGGTTCCAGCCAAGAATCTGCCTTAGAAATGGCTGGCTCAGAGAGAGTTGATTAATTCTGGGTGGAATGACTTCTAAGAAATTGCTATACTTGGTAGCCAGTCTCTAAGAGTACTCTTATCTGAGTGCTAAGCATCTCCTGGCTAGATTCTGAAGTCAGCAAGAAGGATTAAGTTGGTATTAAAGCCAGTGGAGGTTCTCCCAGGAATGTGTGTGGACAGTGCATTGGCCAATGTCAGCAACCCTGGTAGGAAGAAGCAGGAGGCTGTTCTTCCTGGAACCAGTTCTGTGACCTTGAGCAAGTCCCTTACTTCTCCAGGTCCTGTTGTTGTTTAGTCACTAAGTCATGTCTGACTCTTTGTGACCCTAGGGACACACCAGGCCTCCCATCCTTCCCCATCTCCCGGAGTTTGCTCAAACTCGTGTCCATTGAGTCAGTGATGCCATCCAACCATCTCATCCTCTGCCGTCCCCTTCTCCTCCTGCCAACAATCTGTCCCAGCATCAGGGTCTTTTCCAATGAGTCAGGTCTTTGCATCAGGTGGCCAAATTATTGGAGCTTCAGCTTTGGCTTCAATTCTTCCAGTCAATATTCAGGACTGATTTCCTTTACGATTGACTGGTTTGAACTCCTTGCAATCCAAGGGACTCTCAAGAGTCTTCTCCAGCTCCAGTTGAAAAGTACCAATTCTTTCAAGGCACTCAGCATTCTTTATGGTCCAACTCTCACATCTGTAACTTTGACTAGATGGACCTTTGAGAGCTAAGTGATGTCTCTGCTTTTTAATATGCTGTCTAGTTTTGTCATAACTTTTCTTCCAAGGAACATTTCAGTCCTAAATGCTCTGATGTATTAACCTTGGGAAGGTAGTTACGAGTATTAAGTAGGAGAGGTTTTTCTGATGAGAAAAATAAAAACACGTATTCAACAGTCTAGACTTTCTAACATGCAGTTGAATTATTTCTCTGCATTCATGCTATCAGACTGTAATCACTTAGATTACGGCGACTGGAACAGAGTGGAGTGATTCAGGAAAGGTTTGTGAAATAGGCAAGTTCCTGAACTTAGGGGGAAGGGAGGAGCCTGACCTGAAATGGGAGGGGTTTTCCAGGCAGGGATTAGCTCATCTGGCGCCTTGGAGGAGCAGTGAGTGGGAGGAAGAGTGGGCGCTGAGGTTTGGGGGACAAGAGAAAGACAGAAGCTAAGGCCATGGTAAAAATGCTTCTCTTGCTAAAATAGATACACACAGACATTTTGAAAATAAGAACGGTGGACTTGAGCAAGAAATCTGCCGGTCTGTCAGTTCCAGTTGATTGTACATCACAAAACAGGAAAATAAAATTCAGAACTACGAAGACTGGCATAGTGTAGCCAGCAAGATGCTCAAAAGCCAAAAAAACAAAAACAAAAAAAAAACAAAGAAACAAGAATAAAATAATCTTCTATTAGTCTGACTTGTAAAAGGAAGAGGTGGCTACCAGAAATTGTTGGAATCATCTCAGGATTTAGACATAGAACATAGGTAGCTTTTAAAAGTGTGGTACATATACACAATGGAGTATTACTCAGCCGTTAAAAAGAATTCATTTGAATCAGTTCTGATGAGATGGGTGAAACTGGAGCCAATTATACAGAGTGAAGTAAGCCAGAAAGAAAAACACCAATACAGTATACTAACACATATATATGGAATTTAGGAAGATGGCAATGACGACCCTGTATGCAAGACAGGAAAAAAGACACAGATGTGTATAACGGACTTTTGGACTCAGAGGGAGAGGGAGAGGGTGGGATGATTTGGGAGAATGGGAATTATAACATGTATACTGTCATGTAAGAATTGAAT
Source organism: Capra hircus (assembly GCF_001704415.2). Lineage (NCBI taxonomy): Eukaryota > Metazoa > Chordata > Mammalia > Artiodactyla > Bovidae > Capra > Capra hircus. Next base: position 83,739,848 of record NC_030816.1, read on the forward strand.
CGCCAGTCCATGTCTGACATAGGGTGCAGCTTGCTTGGGGCTGGTGCATGGGGATGACCCAGAGAGATGTTGTGGGGAGGGAGGTGGGAGGGGGGTTCAAGTTTGGGAACGCATGTAAGAATTAAAGATTTTAAAATTTAAAAAAAAATAAAAAATTAAAATTAAAAAAATAAAAATAAAAATAAAAAGATTCTAAAAAAATAAATAAATAAAAAAAAAAATAAGTTGAATGGCATTTCCTCACATCCCTTCCGCATTTTGACACAAATCAGCAAAAGCTGTCATGGACCAGCACCGTGATTTAACTGACCCACTTACAGACAGAGAAGCTGAACTCTAGGACTAATCACAGCATATGTTAATTTCCATGAGTTCTTCAGTTAACAGATCACTTTAGCAAGATCTCTGAAAATAAAAAGGATGTGTGTGTAAGCAGAGATGGTAGGGGATCTGTGGAGAAAGGGAACCAAGTGTGGCTTTCTTGATATAGCCATTTTTGACCCAAGCCATTTTGGGGTCTAAGCATGGCGATAACGCTTGTACTTGAACAGGTCTCGGTGATTAGTGATCTTCAGGGAAGACAAGAATGTAGAAAAATACAATTGTCATCAAGCAGGAGAAACAACAATAGCAAAGACAATAAATCTGTTGTAAAGTTTCCCAGCTCTGTTCCAATAATGAAGAGTAACCTGAAGTGCTCAGCCACCAGGTCAACTGGAACCCTGTGGATGAAGATGCTGACCTTTTCTGATGCTCGTGACTTCCGTTAACTGAAGCTTTGTCAACCACCTAAGACAATTTATGGATATGCACATACCCTTAGCTTAAAACTTTCCCACTTTTGCTGTTCAGAGAGACACTGCTTTGGGAAAGATCTTGCTGTTCTCCTTCCTTGCTACAGGTAATGAATCCTTCTTTCTGTTCTTTAGCTTGGTTGTGTCTTGGCTTTGATGCTAAAAGCTTGACTTCTGTGCACAAGTGCAGGGCCTAATCAAATCTCAGAGGCAGAGTTTTGGGTAGTTTTGGGTGAAGTAGAAAAGAATAGCCTTATAGGTTTGCCAGGCAATGGGGGACACAGAGGGATCCTGCTCTTTAAAAATGATGTGTCCCAACCCAGGAGGATCTGATGAGGAGCTTTATAGCAACGGTGCAGGGGTGGGATTGCTGAAAAGATTAGTGTGTGTGCAGGGCCTGTGCGTATGTACTTAGTTGCTCTGTATTACACACTTAGTTGACTCTTTGCAGACTTTCTTGTGTCTGACTCCTTGCAACCACTGGGCTGTCACCCACCAGGCTCCTTTGCCCATGGGGATGCTCCAGGTCAGAATACTGGAGAGAGTTGCATGCCCTTCTCCAAGGGATCTTCCCAACCCAGGAATGGAACCCAGGTCTCCCGCATTGCAGGTGGGTTCTTTACCATCTGAGTTATCAGGGAAGCCCATGAATATTGGAGTGGGTAACCCATCCCTTCTCCAGAGGATCTTCCTGACCCAGGAATCAAACCTGGGTCTTCTGTACTGCAGGCATATTCTTGACTAGCTGAGCTACCTCTAATCTGGTCCCAGGTAACTTTGATGAGCTTCTCTGGTTCCTTGAATATTGCCTCAAGTGGTCTTTCTCTTGTATGAAGAATGCTGACATCTTGAAGAACTTAAAGACATTGTTATGTGTATCCATTGAGGTGGAACTAGGACCCTGCCCCAAGGCTGCACACTCGTTTCCTTACGGGAAAGAATATGACCAGGACTCGTGGAGTGGGGTCAACAGGGTCAATGATCCTCCAAATATATTTTTAGTTTGTTTGAGATAAACTCACCATCATAACGATGTTCAAGTCTGCAATTCGGTGGCTTTAAGTGCATTCAAAATGTTGTGCAACCATCACCATTGGCCAATTCCGGAATATTGCCCTCATCCTCTAAAGAAACCGTGTGTACCTCCCAATTCCCTCATCCTCCCATGCCCTGGAAGCCACTAATTTACTTTCTGCCTCTACAGATGTGCCTGTTCTGAACATTTCATATATTTGGAATCTTACAAAATGTGGCTTTTGTATCCGGCTTCTGTCACTTAGCATAAAGTTTTACAGGTTCATCCATGTCAGGTCACCTATGTGCCAGGGCACTAAGAATTACACCTATGTTTCTTCTGAGAAATGTATAGCCTAGCTCTCATGTTTAGGTCTTTGATTCATTTTGAGTTAATTTTGTATATGATATGAAATAGGGATCCAAAGTTAGGTTATACTTTTGCAAGTAACCATTCAGTTGTTCCAGCATCATCTGTTGAAAGGCTATTCTTTTCTCCACTGAATGGTCTTGGCACCCTTGACAAAAATCCATTATCCATAGATGATATCACCCATGTCTGCACTCCAGACAGCAAGAAGAAGAAAAGAAGAAAGAAAGGCACATCAAATCTCTTTCGAGGAGACTTCCTGAGACTTCCTACCCAATCAACTAGCATCTCCTTGGACAGAACTGGGTCCACGGCTGTACATTTCTGCAGAGGAGACTGGGGGATGTGGTCATTACTCCAATTGTTAGAACTCACTGCAAATTTTACTTTTTCATTCATATACTGCATATATTAGGAGCCATTGATAGATTCATATAAATTTATAACTTCAATAAACTTAAAAGAAAGATATTAATTAAATATAAAACAGGCATGTAATAGAGACAATCAGCCTCGCTAAAACAAATTCTTTCAAGACTCTAATAAGTGTTAGTCACTCAGTTGTGTCTAACTCTTTACAACCCCATGGACTGTAGCTCGCCAGACTCCTCTGTCCATGGAATTCTCCAGGCAAGAGTACTGAAGTGTGGTGCTGTTCCCTTCTCCAGGGGATCTTCCTGATCCAGGGATTGAACCCAGGTCTCCTGCATTGCAGGCAGACTCTTTACTGTCTGAGCCATCAGGGAAGCAAAGTGTTCAAAACTTTAGTTAGATTAATGAAGAAAAATAGAGTTGATGAAAAGGGGGCCAGAATGACAGACGCTGGGGTGGAATTTCCTCCTGCCTTGGAGATGCAGTCTCTCTGCTTTCTGTTAAACTACCCGTTAAACTCCTAACATCAGCCATACGTGTGCCCTCCCCTCTGCCCACAGCCCGCTTTGCCTGGGTCTTCATTATCGCATCTGAGCTGTTGCCTTGCCCCGACCTGCCCAGCCCTCCTCCATCCCGCCTCCACTGTGCTTTTCACGTGCTGCTGGCCTGCAAGAGGTCTTCCACCACGACCCTGTCCCAAGACCTTCTTGCTCTGAAACCGATTATTTCTTTTCACCTCAGTTTTCTCTACATCCATTAAAATACTCTCCATTCTCCAAATTCATCCCAGAGATTTCCAGCCTCCACAATTTTGCTGATGCTTCTCCCTCCAGTTTTCTTCTCAGAGAACCCAAATGTCACCCAGCAAAACCGCACTATTTCTATCAAGTCTTCAACTTGAAAATTAGACTTCTTTCACTTGATACTTACAGTAATTTTGTGTCTGTTTTATTTTGATACAATCTCAGACATACAGAAAAGTTGTAAGAATAACAAACAAGTCTGTGTACCATTTCTCAGATTTACCAGTTATTTATACTTTGCCTTATTTTCTCTCCCTCCCCACACACACTCTTTATGAACCATTTGAAAAGAAGTTGGAGACATGCTGCCTCCTGTCCCTTAAATACTTCTGCATGTATTTCCTATGAACAAGGACATTTTCTTATATATAACCCTGGTGCAATTATCCAAGTCAGAACGTTCAACACTGATGCTATACTACTATCTAACCCAAAGTCTTTATTCCAGCATCACCAGTTGTTGCGATGATGTCCTCCATAGCTATTTTTCCAGTCCAGGACCATGCCCTGCCCTTAGTTATTGCATTTCTGGTCTCCTTTACTCTAGATTAGTTCTTTTGTTTGTCTTCCTGCTAGGGCTGTGACCAAACGTGTCACACAGAACTTAACAACTTCGCTCTCATACAATGGTTATTTGTACACATTCCTTACTTCCTCTTCCAACCTTTGTGCTCCTTCACGGGGTTATCAATGTGTCACACAACTTTTAAGCTTGCCCGGCACTTACCAAAGTACCCAACACTCAGTAGATTTATTATGAACAGAATGACCGCTGTTTCTGTGCTTGGAGGATTTAACTTGTAGGAAGACTTCCTGGCTCTACAGGATCTCCCACGATTAACGAGGCACTTGGAAATCAAAGATTGGTCCCTAAATAGAGAAGGTGGTAGGCTGAGGCAGAAAAAGAAGATTTTCCTAATATTCCCATGAAATTAAGGCTCTCCCAACTCTGAGTCCTTCTGTGCCATGGATTCCAGCCTCTCTAGTCCTCTTAGGAACTGTCAACCCACCTTCCTTCTTTTCTAGGTTTAGTTTATGTTCAGTCTTTTCCTTGAACTATATCTTTTCTCTTAACATTAAACACGTTCGATAGTCTCATCTTAAAATAAAGCTCTCTGCCGCTCAGTCTTACTTCTTTCTATCTCTCTATCAATAGCTGTATCACCCACTCTGATGGACAGTTTCCAGACCTTGTCTTATGTGACCTTTCAGCACTTCCGAACATTCTTGAGCAATTTTTTCTTCTGAAAACACTGTCTTATTTTGGATTCTCAGACACTACCCTCCTGGGTTTCATCCTTCATTTACCGGTTTCTTTTGAGGCTCTTTCCTCTCCACCCAGACATTACGCATGGGAGTTCCTCAATTCGAGGCTCTTTCTCTTTGCACTTTGCACTTAACACTTTCCTCCTTGTAATCTCATCATTGTCTGTGACTTCAGTTGGCGTCTGTAAGTAAACGCCTCAAACTTCTCCAGCCTGACCTTTGACTTAGAGCTCCAGACCACCTTGACTGCCTATTTCACATCTCCAGTAAGATGTCTTGAAGGCACCTCAACACAACATGTCTATATCGGTCAGCTACAGCTGCTAAAACAAACTGCCACAGACTGCATGGTTTAAACAAATTTATTTTCTCATAGTTGGACCATAAACAAGGCTGAATGCCAAAGAATTAATGCTTTTGAACTGTGGTGTTGGAAAAGACTTTTGAGAGTTCCTTGGACTGCAAGGAGATTAAACCAGTCAATCCTAAAGGAAATCAACCTTGAATAGTCACTGGAAGGACTGATGCTGAAGCTGAAACTCCAATACTTTGGCCACCTGATGTGAAGAGCTGGCTCATTGGCAAAGACCTTGATGCTGGGAAAGCTTGAAGGCAGGAGGAGAGGGTGAAGCCAAAGGATGAGATGGCTGGATGGCATCACTGATTCAATGGACATGAGTTTACGCTCTGGGAGATGGTGAAGGATAGGGAAGCCTGATGTGCTGTCCATTGGGTCACAAAGAGTCAGACACAACTGAGCGACTGAACAACAACAAGACATCTGAGATGAGAGTGTTGGCAGGAATGGTTTCTTTTGAGACCTCTCTCCTTAGTATGTGGACGGGTGCCTTCTCTGTGTTCTCACTTGGTCCTTCCTCTGTGTATGTCTGTGTCCTAATCTCCTCCTCTTATAAGGACACGAGTTATGCTGGATTAGGGTCCACTTATATGATCTCATTTTAACTTATTTCCCTCTTTAAAGGACCCGTCTCCAAACACAATCACCCTCTGAGGTGCTGGAAGTTGGGGCTTCAACATATGAATTAGGAGACACAGTCTACCCCACAGTGTCTAACACCAGGTTTATTGTCTTTCCCTACAAATTTCCCATCTCAGTTAATAGCATCACCCTGCACCTAGTTCCACAAACCAGAAGCCCAGGAACCATCTTTATGCCTTCCTCTCTTTCCTTAAGTCACCTACCAGCACTGGCTAACTGTTTATTGTAGTATCCCTGGGGTCATCTATTTTGTCCATATCCATCTCTAAGACTCTCCAGGTAGAACACCTGTCTCACCAGGATTCTTGAAATAACCTCCTAATCGTTTTTCCTTCTTCCATAATCGGCCCTCTCCAGTCCATGCAGTAATAGTAGCTGCTGTGATCTTTTCCAAATGAAAACTGGATCTTCTTACTCCTCCAGTTAAAAGCACTGGATGGTTCCCCATTGTCTTTAAGGCAAAAGCCAAAATCCTGAACCTGGCTCCAAAGCCTGGGGTGGTCCCTACAGTCCCACTGCCTCTACAGTCTCATCCTGAACCATGAAAGCTCCCCTTCTGCTCCAGAGTCCAGCCTCACCGACTCCTTCCAACTCCCACGAGCCTGTGTGTCCCGGTGGGAGACTCATCATTCAACTTCCCCCCCAGGAAGCACACTTGTCCCACCCCCTCCCCTACCCCAACTGCTCATCCTTCCCCTGACCTCTCAGCTCTCAGGGCATTTCCTCCTGAGTTCTTTCCTGTCCTGTCTACTTAGGCAGGATTTCATTATTATACCAGTGAAGAGATGGCTTTGCCTTCCTCTCTCTCGTCATTCCGAAGCCTGGCACCTAGTACATTTTAAAACAAGAGAAGGGTGGGACTTTCCTGGTGGTTCAGTGGCTAAGACGCCCCTCTCCCAATGCAGGGGGCCCAGGTTTGATACCTGGTCAGGAAATTGGATCCCACATGCTGCAACTAAGAGTTCACGCGCCTCAGTTAAAGATCCCGCAAGACGCAGTGAAGACTAAAGGTTCCCTGTGCTGCAATGAAGACCCAGTGCAGCCAAATAAATACGTTTTTTTTTTAAGAATTTTTTTGAAATTCCAGGTCAGAAGGAGATGGACAATGTTTGCACCTGGTAAAGTAGAGATGTGCTGATGGCAAGCTGACCTCCACAGCTCTGGGGATCCGACTGGTTTGCAGATGCTTTAGTCAGTAAAGAATCCGCCTGCAATGCAGGAGACACAGGTTTGATCCCTGGGTCGGGAAGATCCCTTGAAGAAGGAAATGGCAACTCACTGTAGTATTCCTGCCTGGGGAATCCCATGAAGAGAGGAGCCTGGTGGCTACAGCCCATGGAGTCAGACACGACTGAGCCGCTAAACCACCACCACTCCTGGAGATGGAGCCGTGGTTGGGGGTGTTTCCTCCTCCGTCTCAGCCTCAGGGGTCTGCACCTCACACCCCTCTCCAGCAGCAGAGTCGAATGGAGAGAGAACAAGTGTCCACCCACACAGGAGGCCACACAAAAAGAGGGGAGGCCTTGGGGACCAGGAAAGAATGAAGTGATGTAAAGATCCAAGGGGGCTGGGGAAAGAAGGCGGAAGAGGGAAGGTCCTCGCAGATCCAGAATTAAGACATCTCTCGCTTCACGGGCTGTCTGCAAGCTCAGGGAAAGTGCAGAGAATGGTGTGTTGTGTAGAGAAAGTGAAACTGAAGTCGCTCAGTCGTGTCTGACTTTTTGCGACCTGTGGACTATAGCCCACCAAGCTCCTCCGTCCATGGAATTCTCCAGGCAAGAATACTGGAGTGGGTTGCCATTTCCTTTTCCAGGGCATCTTCCTGACCCGGGGATCAAACCCAGGTCTCTCATATTGCTTTAACCTCTGTACCACCAGGGAAGCTGTTAACTATAAGAATCCATTCTCTCAGAAAACCTCCTATAGAGACACAGAACTTCAGATCCAAGTACTAACATCAGAGATTTCAAGGGAGGAAAGGAAGCCAGGTTGAAAGAAGAAGGGGAGGAGGCAGGAGGTGGGGTGCGAAAGGGGTGGCCTTACAGACGTCTCCTGCCACCTACAGATACCCAGGCATTATGGGACTTTTCCCTGGGCCTCCAGAGAGGAGAGGACTGGAACTCGGCCCTACCAGAAATCAGACCAGACCAGAACCAAAATTCGAGTTCTCTGCCAAGAGGAGGTGATCAGTCTCCAATCCTCAGCTCAGGCTGAGGGCCTTTCGACCAGATTCCTGCGTCCAGGACCGGGGGACTAGAAAAACAGGGAAGGATAGGAAAGGTTAAGGAGAGGAAAGAGAGAGGGAAGGGGAGAGTTGTGTAGAGAAAGCAGTCCCAAGTTTCCATAATTGCCTCTGAGCCAACATGACAGGCCTTGTTACACTCCGCAAACATGGCTTGGCCCCAGGCAGCTGCACACACTTTGGCCTTCCTGCAGAGGATGACGGGGATTAAAGAATGCAGCCAATCGGGAGCATGCTTTTATTGCTGATCCCACCACCTTCCTTCTTGTGTTACGGGTCACATACATCCTCTTGCTGCCCTGCCCACTTAACCACAGATAACTGAACCAGGTATGGATACCCGACTAATGACTCACAGATTCTCTTTTCTGTGAATTCAAAATTAGAACTCAGAGATATCAAACTTTCTTTGATTTCTCGTTTTACTAGGCCTTAGAGATTAGGAGAAGGAAATGGCAACCCACTCCAGTGTTCTTGCCTGGAGAATCCCAGGGACAGGGGAGCCTGGTGGGCTGCTGTCTATGGGGTTGCACAGAGTCGGACACGACTGAAGAGACTTAGCAGCAGCCGCAGCAGCAGAGATTAGGCAGATGCATTTGCTCCGCAGATCAAGAAGCGAACAAAGCAGGTCTGTGAAAAGTGAGAGAAGGTTGGGCAGACATACAATGATTAAGCAGTAACTGCATCTTCGAGAAAGAGAGAGAGAATGAATAGATGCTCTGCTGGCTGATAGCTTACAGCGTCCAGTTCCAGGCTTTACAGTTCTCGGTTCTAATCTTGCATTCGGCTCCAGTATTTTACCTGCCCTAGGTCTCTATCTCCATGAGCTGTTCCTCTTTTTTCTGATAAAATCTCCTTTCAGCTCCAGCTAATTTCAGTGAATTTCTGTTTTTATAAACAAAATAATCTGTTACGTAGACCAGTAATCTCTGAGTTGGTTTCCATTACTTAGCACCAGTAATAATCTGAGGTTTGTAGCCAACAATTTTATGATGTATTGTTGTTGTTCAGTCACTCAGTTTTGTCTGACTCTTTGCGACCCCATGGACTGCAGCATGCCAGGCTTCCCTGTCCTTCACCATCTCCTGGAGCTTGCTCAAACTCAAGTCCGTTGAGTCTGTGATGCCATCTTTCAAAGTATCAGGATCTTTTCTAACGAGTCAGCTCTTTGCATCAGGTGGCCTAAGTGTTGGAGCTTCAGCTTCAGTATTCTTCAGTATCCTTCCAATGAATATTCAGGACCGATTTCCTTTAGGATTGACTGGTTTGCTCTCCTTTCAGTCCAAGGGACTAAGAGTCTTCTCCAACACCATGGTTCAATAGCATCAATTCTTCAGCGTTCAGCCCTCCTTGTGGTCCAGTTCTCACAACCATACATGACTATTGGAAAAAGCATAGCTTTGACTATATGGATCTTTGTTGGCAAAGTAATGTCTCTGCTTTTTAATATGCTGTATAGCTTGGTCATAGCTTTTCTTCCAAGGAGCAAGTGTCTTTTAATTTCATGGCTGTAGTCACCATCTGCAGTGATTTTGGAGCCCCAGAAAATAAAGTCTGCCACTGTTTCTCCATCTATTTCCCATGAAGTGATGGGACCAGATGCCATGATCTTAGTTTTCTGAATGTTGAGTTTTAAGCCAACTTTTTCACTCTCTTCTTTCACTTTCATCAAGAGGTTCTCTATTCCTCTTCACTTTCTGCCATAAGGGTGGTGTCATCTGCACATCTGAGGTTATTGATATTTCTGCCGGCAAACTTGATTCCTGCTTGTGTTTCATCCAGGTGTACAAGATGTACTCTGCATATAAGATAAATAAGCAAAGTGACAACATACAGCCTTGACATACTGCTCTCCCAATTTGGAACTAGTCTGTTGTTCCATGTCCGGTTCTAACTGTTGCTTCTTGACCCGCATACAAGTTTCTCAGGCAGGTAAAGTATTTCCATCTCTTGAAGAATTTCCCACAGTTTCTTGTGATCCACACAGTCAAAGGCTTTAGCATAGTCAATGAAGCAGAAGTAGATATTTTTTTGGAATTCTCTTGCTTTTTCTGTGATCCAACAGATGTTGGCAATTTGATCTCTAATTCCTCTGCCTTTTCCAAATAGAAAAAAGGTTTAAATTTAATTAATTTAATTTTAATTCCTTGTAACCCATCAAAACCAGCAAACAAAACAATGAACCCAGGTGGTGTGATTAAGACAGAGCTGTAAGGTTGCTGTGCCAGAAATCCAGGAAGTCTTCAGGTTCAGTGTTGCTATGGTATGGATGCCCGAAGCTTTCTACCCCCTGGATGTTTAATCTGATACTAATCTAGATAAGGATTTTGAAAGGACTTTGCAGGTGCAATGAAGTTTAGGAATCACTTGACTTTTAGATAAGATTACCCTGCATTACCATTTGGGCCCAGTACAATCACATGAGTCCTTTAGAAGCAGCAGAAGGCAGAAGGGGAAGGAAGAGACATTCCAAGCAGAAGAAGGAGTCAAGGCACGATTTCTGGCTTTGAAGATGGAAGGGCCCCGAGCCCAGAAATGTGGGTAGCCTCAGGAAGCTGAGAACGACTCTCAGCTGACAGTCAGCGAGGAGACAGGGATCTCAGTCCTACAACCCCAGGGGACTGAATTTGGCCAACAACCCAGATGAACCCAGAAGTGAATTCTCCAGATAAGACCCCAGGCCAGCCAACTCCTTGACATTCACCTATGACACCCTAAGCAGAGAAGTCAATTGAATCACACTGTGCCCAGATTTCTGGCCCACAGACACTGTGACCTAATAGGTGGGTCTTTAGTCATTCTGTTCTTGGTATATATTACTGCAGCAATTGAAAACTAATATGACTATTGTGTCGGGTACATCTGTACCACCTCGGGAATCCAATCCACTCCAAGGCCTGAGGCTATCCTTTCTACCATTTGGTTCATGTCTATTGATTGCATAGGAAACAGAGAAAGAGAAAAAGAAAAGGAAAAACAGAACCTTAGGGCAAGCATTCCAGTCTCTCCTTGGGAACTCTTTATGTATGTATAGACTGTATATGCACATTAATGAGGTTTTTAATTTCATTATTTTTTTTGGTCCGGAGAATATTTTTTTTAACTGGAGCTTAATTACTTTACAATATTGCGGTGGTTTTTGCCATACATTGAGATGAATCAGCCATGGGCGTACATGTGTCCCCCATCCTGAACCCCCCTCCCACCTCCCTCTCCATCCCATCCCTCAGGGTCATCCCAGTGCACCAGCCCTGAGCACCCTGTCTCATGCATTGAACCTGGACTGGCGATCTGTTTCACATATGAAATTTTATTTATTTGACTGTGCTGAGCCTGAGTTGCTGCATGAGGAAACTCTCTTTGTTGTAACATGGGAGAGTTTTCAGTTGTGGCTTGTGGGATCTAGTCTCCTGAGCAGGGAAGGAATACAGGCCCCCTACATTGGAAGCACAGCATCTTCCCACTGGACCACCAGGGAAGTCTTTAATGAGGTTTTTAAAAGTTACAATAAATGATAAAGCAACTGATATCCTTAACTGAAGGTCATCACCTGGGCCTAGGAATCCCCAATTATGGAATTTATAATTAACCCTCTTCCCATGCAGGTTGGTAATACTGCAAAAACAAATCTTTCTCAGGGTATTTTGGGAATTATATTCCCAGTGAGAAATGAGAAATGCGGGCCCACATGGAACCGGGAACGCTATCAGGAGAAAACAACCCACTAATCTTCCTGGAGCTGGAAAGGGAGAAAGAGGAAACGATCTCAGGCTTAACATTTTTAAAAACAGGGAGAAGGGCTCTGGGGAGTCGTTTAGGTCCTTGACTCGGGATCCCAGGTGTGGTTGGGAGGCAGGGCACGGAGCTCCCAATCCTCAATAGGGCAAGAGGGCCCAGCAGAGCCCAGAAGGGGTTTCTACTTGTGGAGTTTATGGGGCTCCTGTGGATGGATTGTGAGAGTGTTTTAGTGACTCCTAAAGGGGCAGGAGGTCAGTTGGTAATGAATCTGCCTACAATGCAGGAGACCAGGTTTGATTCCTGGGTCGGGAAGATCCCCTGGAGAAGGAAATGGCTACCCACTCCAGTATTGTTGCCTGGAGAATCCCATGGACAGAGGAGCCTGGTGGGCTACAGTCCATGGGTTCGCAAGAGTTGATCAAGACTTAGGGAACAAACCACCACCAAAGGGGCAGGAAGAAGTGCCCAACACCAGGGTTATGGATGGAGCCCTGAGATTTGGAGCCCCAGGAAGATGGAGCAGAGCAAAGGCTAAAGGAACCCCACTTGGAAAAACTCAGAAACTCTGAGCAGAAACCTTGTGGTCCAGAGCACCCAGAGCGACTCAGAGGCCAGGCTCGCCCTCTCTCCACCCTAGAGCCCAGGACCAGCTGCCTGCTCCTAGAGCAGAGTGGGCAGCAAGAGGGTGAGTGGAGGCCTCTGCTCACGGGGGTGCCAGCAGGGGTGATGGGGGGACGCCCGCTGAGCCAGAGCAGGCTCTGTTCTGAGGGTGAGGCTGAGCCTCGGGTTGGCGGAAGCCTCTGGGATGGGCGAGGTGGCACTGGGGGCCTGACTTAGCAGGTAGGCTACATGGCCTGAGAGCCCTCAGTTTAGCTGGAAATGCCAAATGATATCATTTGCTTCCAAAGGTTGGTGAGGCCTTCAGTCTGAGCCCTCATGCCAAAAGCAGTGTGTGGGCTCGTTTAAGAGACTCTGCCAAGATGGAAGACAATTTTCATTAAAAAAAAAAAAAAAAAAAGCAACATCAGAAACAGGATATATCTCAAAGGACTTCCCTGGTGGTTCAGTGGTAAAGAATCCTCCTGCCAATGCAGGAAACGCGGGTTTGATCTGTGATCCCACATACTCCAGAGCACCTGAGCGCACATGCCGCAACTGCTACGCCTGTGCTTTAGAGCCTGGGAGCTGCCTCTACTTAGCCTGCGGGCCCCAGAGCCTGTGCTCTCCTACAAGAGAAGCCGCCACAGTGCACCGCAGCTGGAAAGTAGCCCCTGCTCGCCACAACTAGAGAAAAGCCTCAACAGCAACAAACAACCAGCACAGTCAAAAGGAAACAAAAATTAAAAAAAAAAAAAATAGACCTCAAATGAAACCCGTGTCAAGGCGTTGCTTTGGAGTTTCTTTTAATCAGCTCTCCCTCTGGCCCATGCAAATCCTTCAAGAATCTCCCCCAGGTCCAAAAAAGCAGAATTCCATGAGGCCATTCTCCATGCCCACAGCTTCCTTCCAAGCCTCAACCTCAAAAAATTTTCTAAACACAGAAAATCAAGAACAATGGCTCAGCTGAGCCCTGGTTTGGGCAAGAAAACTTGAGTTTGCCACGAGAAGGTAAAGTTCCCTGGCCTATTTTTAGAGAACAAAGGAGGGGGAAGGATGCTCTCTTCATTTTTATATCAAAACTTGTTTTTCTAGGTACAGTGTAGTGGGTTGAATCATCATCCTATCGCCAAAAGATGTGTCCTAAGCCCTGGAAGTTGTGAATGTGATTGTATTCAGAATAAAGGCCTTTACAGATGTAATTTAAGAAAAGAATCTTGAACTGTGATCATCCTGGTTTATCTGGATGGTCCCTAAATCCGATGGATGACAAGTGTCCTTACAAGAGACATGTGGAAGACAGACGGAGCGGAGGAGACAGAGAGGTCAGAGTGATGTGGCCACAAGCCAAGGGATGCCCGAGGGTGGAAGACGGAAGACAGAAGACGGAAGGAGCAAATTCTCCCCTAGAGCCTCAGGAGAGAGCACAGCCCTGCCCACAACCGGATTTTGGACTTCTGGGCTCCAGAACCACCAGAGAATAAATTCCTGTTGTTTTGGACCACTCAATTTGTGGTAATTTGTCACAGTAGCTGGGCTTCCCAGCTGGCACTAGTAGTAAGGAACATGCCTGCCAACGCAGGAGACATACGAGATGCAGGTTCCATCCCTGGGTCAGGAAGATCCCCTGGAGGAGGGCATGGCAGCCTACTCCAGTGTTCTTGCCTAGAGAATCCCATGGACAGAGAAGCCTGGAGGACTACAGTCAGAGGGTTGCAAGAGTCAGACATGACTGAAGCGACTTAGCACACACGCACATCACTCTAGCCGCAGGAAATGGATACACATGGTTACAGGAACTGGATCAGTACAGTTTAGCCTATACTCTCCACTCCTTTGCCAACTACCGATTGGCCCTTGCCACCTTTTACGAGGATTAAATCATGTGCTGCTGCACCTGCTGGCTTCCAATACCTTCCTGAAAGGAGTTCAGGGTGGAGAGCAGAAATGAGGCACTCCATGCTCTGGGAAAACTGGCAGGACAGGTCTTCAGATAGATATTTTTGGGAGTCGATTTCATGAGCCTGATCCTTGTATCTCTTTATATCTAGAAAAGCATGAAAATCCTTGATGGTGATGACTGCTCCTTGTGACTCGCAGAAATCTTCTGTAAAAAATACGTGCTTGATTGCATGTAGTCTCCCTTCACCAAAATCACATTTATACCGACCACCCACAGCCCTTACTTCTTTGGAGCAGTCTCTCAGAGCTATACGAAATGCTGTCTCCCAGGCTATAGTCCTCATTTGGCCTCAAATAAAATTTGACTCTCAACTTCCGTGTTGTGCATTTTTTTAAGTCCACATCTTCCTTTTATGTCACTTTCAGTTCTGGTCAGGAGGCAGCTAAGAACTTTCTGATGTTTAGCTGATGACTGTGCCTCAAAAAGAATCAGTACAAAAGTTGAACATTGAAATAACAATAACTGAAGGTATGTGGTGGAGAAGGCAATGGCACCCCACTCCGGTAGTCTTGCCTGGGAAATCCCATGGACGGAGGAGCCTCATAGGCTACAGTCCATGGGGTCGCTAAGAGTCGGACACGACTGAGCGACTTAACTTTCATTTTTCACTTTCATGCATTGGAGAAGGAAATGGCAACCCACTCCAGTGTTCTTGCCTGGAGAATCCCAGGGACAGAGGAGCCTGGTGGGCTTCCGTCTATGGGGTCGCACAGAGTCGGACATGACTGACGTGACTTAGTGGTAGCGGAAGGTATGTGGTATAATGTGAGCGTTCTCACTATTTTGAATGCTATCAGCCAACACTAGGAAGACTTGATTAACAATGAACTTTGAGGAGGGGATGCCAGGTTTCCAAGGAATTTAGTACATGACTTAGGAAAGATCATTTTCAATGTCAGCATCCTGGAGGTCTTATCAACTTTGATAAAGGGAAGTAAAAAGCGTGGAAAGTGAAGGATGAAGCTTGCCAGGATTCTTATATGGTTGAGTCAGGAGATACTTTTTAAGGTTTTAGAATAAGAAACGAAGGATTAATAGCTTCATTTTTAAAAAGAAGAACTAAAATTTGTTCTATCATCATAAAATATGTAGAGGATTATGGGAAGCTCTTTGGCCAACTGATGCGAAGAGCCGACTCATTGGAAAAGACCCTGATGCTAGGGAAGATTGATGGCAGGAGGAGAAGGGGACGACAGAGGATGAGATGGTTGGATGGCATCACCAATTCAATGGACATGAGTTTGAGCAAACTCTGGAAGATGGTGTAGGACCGGGAAGCCTGGTGTATTGGTGTCCATGGAGTCACAAGAGCCTGACATGGCTTGGCAACTGAGCAACAACAACAAAGAGGGAAAGGCATGCTTATTTTTGTAGAAGAGTCAGTAGATCCTATTAAGAATTGCTAAATGAGCAGTGGAGGGATTTGCTCGGTGGTCCGGTTTGAGACTCCACGCTTTCACTGTCACGGCCCAGGTTCAACCTCTACTCAGACAACTGAGATACCCTAAAGTGCGCAGCACGGCCAACAACTCAAAAGGCAGTTGAAAAAAAAAAAAAAGAAAGAAAGGAATGGAAGTAATATCCCTTAAGACTGAAAATGGAAATCATTAAACAACAGTCAGCTCCGGGAGGTCCTGAGGATGGAAATCATTAAAAATCTACCAGCTCTGGGAAGTGGCCCCAGGGACATGGGAGGTTCATAGGGAGATTGCTGTTTGCCCACATGCCCTCTGTATCTTTTTTTTTCACGTGCATATATTATTTTTAATTTTTGAAAAATTAATTAATTTATCTTAATTAGAGGCTAATTGCTTTACAGTATTGTAGTGGTTTTATCATACATTGACATGAATCAGCCATAGGTGTACAAGTGTTCCCCATCCTGAACTCCCTTCCCACCTCCCTCCTCATCCCATCCCTCAGGGTCATCCAACAGGGAAGTGTATTTTGAGGTAGAAATTGGGGTCAGTGAGGAGGGACGACAGAGAGGGTAGGACAGCCAGGTGAGTCCCTGTGACCCTTTCTCCAGCCCAGGGTACCAGGTGCCTGAGAAAGCACCACTTATCTTGAGTTCCAGAGTTCTCGGAAGGTTGCAGTGTCAGACACCCTGATTTTATGTACTTAGACGTGAGGGTCCTCATTTCATAAAGTCACCTTTGGGAGTACCAGGGTGCCTCTGTGCCATGCCTGGGCTGGAGTCACAAATCTGTGGAGACAGGGAAGAGCAGGGTAATTAAAAGATGGGAGAGAGCAGCTCTGAACTCACCCGAGATGCCTTTTCTCCGGGAACCGCTTTGCTGGTGATGTATCACTGCCCCGATGTCACCTGGAAGGTACCAGGAGCTTTAATATCTGTGGCAAGTAGCAGCGCGTGTCGCCAGCACTCATGGAAAATTCTGGGTCATCTTGAAGCTGGTGGGGGGTGGGGGGAATGATTTTACATTTATTTAGCAAAGGGTCAGAGTAAAGGAGTCGGTTCCATGCAGTTTTCTCTTCCTCTCTCCCACCTCCATTTAGAATTCATTTCAAAGGTGGATTTTGGAGATAGTTTTGATTATTTCAGGACTTGGAGGCTGTGCTTATCACAGACAGAAATCAGTGAGCCTTTTCACTAGGTACTGGAGAAGCCTGTGCTCAGATATTCAAGGGGGTAATCCATCATCCAACACTTCTGGGGTGGAAATTCCATTTTTTATGTCCTTGACCATATTGATTCAAGATTCCTGGCAGTTCTGCTTGTAATAGCCTAATCAGGAAGGCTGTTTCCATGACAAGCTTGTGAGCGAGGACCCGGGGGGCACCAGGGATTTCACTTTGGCTCTGTGCCTCCTCCTCGCCCCCAGTGCGGACCTGCTGCCTCCTCCACATCCCTCGCATCCATCAGGCCCTTCCGTCCCCACCATTCCTCCTTATGGAGCTGCTCCCTTTTTCTCCTGTGAGAAAGGGGAGAGAAAACACCTCCCGAACAGCTACGTTGCCTCTAGTCTCCAATCTTTGAAGCATCTTTCCTCCATTATGCAACGTCGCCTTCAGAGGAATTCTTTTAATTCTGTAGAAGTTTTGCAGCTTTTGAACAGTGACATGTGGCTTCCTTGTCTTGACCTCCATACACTCACCCTCCTCACTCTGCAATGCCCTTTGTTTCTGTCTGACTCTCAGACAGAACTTGTGTCTCCAACGTTTCAGCCTGACACCTCTGACGTGTTTTCATAGTCTCTCCCTAGACAGCAAGCTCCTTAAAGGTGGGGACAGTGTTCTATTAATCTCTGCACTTCTGGGACCTGGTGCCATCGCAGGGACTGAATGAATAATGCATGCTTGAACGACAGGACTCAATGCTACTTCGTGGAACTGCTTCCTCATTACACTTTTTTGGTTCAGTCCTCCAACTCATAGCAAACCACCAAATCACATCATCCGTGTCCAGGCCACCCCACTCCTCTCATTTACCCACAGGATACTTCGCAGACTCATACAGTGCTTTGGTGACTTGCCTGTTTCCCAGAATAGGACACCAGGAAATGCCAGTATTTCAAGATGTTCTGGCAGAAAAGGATTTCAAGGTCACAGTAAGTTCTGGACGCAGTGCAAACCATTCTCCTTTGGGGAATATACCATGCAGCTTAAGGACTTTGAGAAGTTTAACAGAAAAACATTTAATTTGGTTGTCAAGGATTCCCAAACTTATTTGAACCCTTTCTCTCCTCAAGTGACACTTGGAAGCTTTCGCATTTCTTAAAGTTGGCCTATGCAGTCTTTCGATTTACCCGCAGTGAGATTATTTTAGTAATGAATGATGCTGGAATCCTATTTGGTTTCTAGGCAGTGACTTTTGGGAGACTTCCCTGGTGACCCAGATGGAAAAGAAGCCACCTGCAATGAAGGGGACCTGGGATTTGATCCCTGGGTTGGGAAGATTTCCTGGAGAAGGGCATGGCAACCCACTTCAGTATTGTTGACTGGAGAATCCCGTGGACGAAGGAGCCCACAAAGCTGGGCTACAGCATATGAGGTCGCAGTCACACATGACTGAGCAACTAAGCACGTGAAGTGACTTTTGGGGCCATCTTTTGCAGACAAAGTGGCATTTTTGGCCACAAACAAACAAAGTGTAGTTTTTGCAACATCTGTTTTCCAAATAAGCAATCATTCTGAGTTGATGACATGTTTTAGAAATTAATGATTTTCCCTTAATTAAGAAAATCTCTGACTATCTGAAATATTCTATCTATCTTATGAGATTTTGTGTGTGTGTTTTTTTAAGAAATATTTTTGTTCTTCCTAGCCAGAATATAGACATACAAAAGTTACAATTTTGATTTCTTATTTGAAATGTAAGTGAGTTACAGTCGGGTCTTGCTTCCTTTCAGGCTTCACTCCAGGCTCCTTAAGGGAAAAAGCAATACTAATTTCCAACATGATCTGGATGGTGAGCTTCCAACCTGAAGATTTTGTGATTTTCACAGAAACTTTGGGTGTACCTCTACCTACATCTTAAAGTCCAAACTTCTTGTTTAAAAGTGAAAAGATACTTCATCATGAAAAGAAACCTATCTGCCTAGTTGACTTCTGTACCTGGGCTTGTACAGAGTGAAATGATATTTCTTTCTCTGATAGCACTTTGACAAGTTTAAGGGTCTGCAGTGTAAGTACAGAGCTCCAGCCCGCAGTTCATCCACGTGACATCTGAAACTGTTTCTACTACTCATGTTCAGTAGAGTTGCTTTTCCCGAAAGGATAATAGTAATCTCAAATCCTATTGCAGAGCTGGTATTTACAAGCTCAATTTCACATTTTTTCCAAGCCAAATTCCCTAAATATCTGGATTAATTAGTACTCTGAAAAGGGACTTGCCATCTGAAAACAAAAACAGTGCCTAGAAACGATGATCCTCGGGTATTTGCCTCATTTCATGTTCGGGTGAGGATTATCTAATAGCTTCGGACATCACATCTGCAAAGCATTGTTTGATGTTCCTAATGAAGATTGCACAGTCCTGAGATAGCCGAGTGGAAAGAACTGGTTTGTCTCTCACTGTATCTGGTAAATAAAATGGAATAAGTGTTTCCCAACAACATGCCCTGAGGGTCTTTTAGATTGTGTCTATATAATACCTGCAAGGGCAAGAAGGCGTAAGTTACCCCTTGTCCTGCCAAGTTTCCTTTGTAAACTTGTTGTGTTGGCATCACCAGCTCCTGACAAGTACATCAGAAGCACATCAGAAAACGTCAGTGGAGCAATAATTAGCAACTGCGTCATGCGCCTGGGCCCATTTTGATAAGGTGAGCTCATGGCTTTCTTGCTCTTGGATGAGCAGGAAAGAACAGTTTCTGGAAGCCTCAGAGCACCTAAATAATTTTTTCCACTTGTATGTGGGGGAAGGTATCTTTACACCAAAGCATTAAGAAAAAAGAGGCTCAGAAGATATGAATATTTAACATTGATCACCAGATGAGTCACTGAGCTTTCCTAAAATGACTCAGAGAGCCGAAGGATATTGTAGATGACCTAGAAAAATTACGCTGAGAAATACACATGAAATACCCGGTGCAGTCCTGGTTGGCAGTAAGAAGGCTAAGAAGACGATAATAACTTGTATGACACAACTGGAAAAGAGCATCTCCTGCTAAGTGGGGTGTTATTGAGCGCAAAGTGATTTGACACGAGTTAAGAGAAACAAGGAGAGTTTGGGAAAGAGGCAGGAGCAGGGATGGAATGCCACTTGGAAGGAATTCTGAAAATAGTTAACACTGATCACGGCTTCCCTGGTAAAGAACCCGCCTGTCAGTGCAGGAGACGTGGGTTTGATTCCTGGCTCAGGAAGGTCCCCTGGAGGAGGAAATGGCAACCCACTCCAGTATTCTTGCCTGGAGAATCCCATGGACAGAGGACCCTGGCCGGCTAGAGTCCATGGGGTCACAAAGAATTGAACACGACTTGGTAACTAAACCAGCACCACCAACATTGATGGAATTCTTCTTTTCGTCCAATGCTATGCTAGGCAATCAACTTACAGTGTCTCATTTATTTTCCCATACAATCCTGTGGGTTTAATACTGCTATTTATCCTCATTTTCCTAATGAGGACACTGAGACTCAGCAGGGGTTAGTGATGTGTCTAAGCCACACAGCAAATCAGTGACAGAGGTGGAAATACAGAGCAGCTGGCAGGCCACTTACCACCTTGCTCCAAAGCTCGCTCTGCTGTCATAGAAGACATGGGGATAGATAGGAATCTGAATATAAATGTACACGTAGGTATTAGGCGTGTTGGAAGCAGAAGATAGCTGTATGAGATAGCATGTCAGTGTGAGAAGACAGTTAAGTATGAGAGTAGGAACTGGCATGGATTCGAGGGGGTCGATGAAGATAACTGGAAAGAGGAGCTTAACTTGGGAGGGGGTAAGAGACAGGGAGATGGGTCATGGGAGAGCCCAGAGGGTGGGTCATGGTTAGCATGTACCAGGCAGGCTGGCTGGTCTGGAGCTGAGATTCAGGTGAGGACTGACTGGCCAAATACTGACCACCGTACTTTGCCTCTGTGCTTTGGACACAGAGAAAAATTATTTAGAGACTAATGCTCAGGCATGTCTTCTGATGTGACTGTAGCCCAAGAGCCCTGTGGGAAAGAGCTTGAACCCTGACTGCATTTAGGGGTCAGACACACGCAGACCCGAAGGTGCAGAGCAATGGAATCTTGAGGACTGAGGGTGAAGGCAAGCTGCGTCCAGCCCCCTTTCCCCTCCACTCAGCTGACACAGGCCCCTGGGAGGGTGACTTGCTCTTCACCACCATCAGCAAGCCTCCCGTGTGCACAGCACCATTCTCATCAAACAGTTTCCAACAAGATGCTCCTCCAGTGCATGCCCATCACTTCATCCGGTCTCTGCCCAGAGAAACCACAATCCATTCTGGTCCTGGACCACTGAGAAGACTTGTGAGTGAGATTTTGGGGCCATATCCTCTTTGCTCTGTGGGCTGATTGAGAACTTAGCCATTGAATAAGATGGGGTTCCCCAATGCATGTAAGACCTGCCTGCCCCCCATCTCCGCCCTGGCCCCCAACCATCATCCTAGAGATTCCTGGAAGGTATAAGGAGAAAGGCTGACAACTGTCCAAATGGCAAGTGAGCACCCCTAATAGGCAGTCCTGCACACTCGCAGAAAGGCTCGGGTGGGAGAAGCCTGCAAGGGACAGGGCGCAGCGCGAGTGTGGGGCTGTGGATAGACGCACAGGGGGGGTCTTGAAGCGGCCGCCTTTGTGAGCACAGGCTGGTGACGTGCAGAGGGCCAGTTCTTATCAACTGTCCCGGCGAGTCTTCAGGTGTGCTATGGAGTGGTCTCAGGTGTGTTAGGGAGTGTCTTTAGGTGTGTTACAGAGTGTCTTTAGGTGTATTATGGAGTGTTTATGGTGTGCTATGGGGTGTCCTTGGAGAAGGCAATGGCACCCCACTCCAGTACTCTTGCTTGGAGAATCCCATGGACAGAAGAGCTTGGTAGGCTGCAGTCCATGGGGTCACTAAGAGTCAGACACGAGTGAGCGACTTCACTTTCACTTTCCACTTTCATGCATTGGAGAAGGAAATGGCAACCCACTCCAGTGTTCTTGCCTGGAGAATCCCAGGGACGGGGGAGGCTGGTGGGCTGCCGTCTATGGGGTTGCATAGAGTCGGACATGACTGAAGTGACTTAGCAGCAGCAGCATGGAGTGTCCTAGGTGTGTTATGGAGTGTCCTAGGTGTGTTATGGCGTGTCCTAGGTGTGTTATGGAGTCTCCTAGGTGTGCCATGGAGTGTCCTTAGGTGTGTTATGGCGTGTCTTTAGGTGTGTTATGGAGTGTACACACAAAACCCCATGGGCCATGGGTATGTCTTAAGCAAAGAAAGCAGGTATTTTGAAGTAAGATCACTAACCCCAGTGACCAAAGTATCAGAGAGCAGAAGAAACACAAATCCTACTGTGAAGAAGGTCATAGCTTTCTCATCAGATTTTGGTGAAATAGGATCGATCACTGTATTAGCAAAAACTTCTCTTTTTTTGGCCCATCGAAAGAGAAATGCTTATTTTGAGGCAGATGAATTCCACAGCCCGGGGCTTCAGTTTCACTTGTCCTCAGTACTAAACCCAAGGACACCCTCAAACAGCAGGCACACAATCTCCAGTTTATAAGTGGGGGTGGGGGGTGGGCTGCAGGAGGACTCTTGTAAATTGGTTCCCTGGATCCCAGGAGTGTGTCCGCATCGACTCTCAGCCCAGCCGTAAAGCTCTCCCGAACGAACCCCCTGAGTTCTAAAGCTGGTTCCAAGAGCCGCCTCAGTGCAACTGCGAGGCTCAGGATGGCCGCTGGGCCAGGGGGCGGGGCTGGGCTTGGAGTGCGCGGACTATCTTGCCCTTGAAGGGAGGAGCTCAAGGTCATGGTCTTTGGGGCACGCACTTTCCAGAGCTGGTTGTCATAGCAATCAATACGCCATTACTTTTGCTTCTTAAATAATTTTTTTGGAAACAGTTCAAGACTCACAAGAAGTTGAAAAATAGTACAGATTCTATGTATCCTTCACCCAGTTTCACCAAGTTTCCTTAATAATTATCTCCTACATAATCATGGTATATTTTCCAAACCTGAACACTGGCATTGGCAAGATACTCTTAACTCAGAGGGCTCACATGAGTTTGACCAGTTATCTCCCACCTCCCAAACAAGCTTAATGCTTTAGAATTAGTAGATCATTTTATTCTTCCAGTGCTAACAAAGCTAAAAGAAAAAAAACACCACCTCAGTTTTTGCAACACAATCTCCCTTCCATTCTTTACTATAAAATACTGAACTGATATTGTTATTTGACTGAAGACTGCGTAGGTTTTATATTTACAGAAATCCCTTTAATTTTGATATCAAAAGGTAAAGATTTTCTTTTAAATTTCTAGGCTATACAATACTTGTAGCCAAAAGAATAATATATAAAATGACAACTTTAAAAATTAATCTGAGTCAGTGTGTAATAACAGTGTTTCAGCCTGGCTCCTGGGCCTACTGGTGGTGTAAACTGAGTGAACTCATTTTTGATGAGTTACTTGATCTCCTTGGTTCTTACATCCTTGACTGCAAAATAAGGGAATTAGACTATATGACTTCTGAAATTTTTTTAGTTAAAAAACAACTATGGGATCCCTATGTCGAAAGAGAGATTGTCATAGAAAGCATAAGATGGTTTTATTAAAAACAGACAAAACAAAAACCAAACCCTAGCACAAAAAGGAGACGTATCTTGCACTCACAGAAAAGTCATGGGAAGAGGACAAAAGAAAACTCAAGGACAGCATCCCTGTGGAGGACGAGGACTCATGCCTGCAGATGGTCCGGAAGAGGAGACATGCTCTGAATTTCCCACAAACCACTTAAACTTGTGGGGTGTTTGGACGAGCGATGTTAACCGTCCCAAGTCTCTGTTTTCCAATCTGAAAAGGACAATGGATCCCGTTAGCGTGGTTCTGAGGAGTAAAAGGGGTATAACAGGAAAACACGCAGTGCAGTCCTGTTCTGTGAATGTTGACAGAGACCCCGGGTGTCAGGGGTGAGCATGGAGCGGATGTAGAGTTACACGGTGTGACTGGAATGAGGGATCTGCAGGCCTCCCAGGAGCTTCAGTAGGGAGCTTCCGCTTCCGGAGGAGGAGGCGTTACCGGGCTTAGGTGTGGTTGTCATCACCCTAGGCTCTTGAGAACCGAGAAAGGTGACGGGGTTGCCCCTGTGGACACATAGAGAGACCCCCGTTCTCAGTAGGGGGATGTGAACTGCTAGAAATGGGGAACTCTAGCGCATTCTATTTTGTTTTTAGGAAAAATATATAAGTCTCGCATACTTGTATCTCACTGTAAATTTGGGATTAGAATTTAGACTTTGAATTCCACAGTCTAGGACATCTAAATATGAAAATGGAACACAGAGTTAATATTCTCTCCCCATTTTACTGCTTGTATTCATTTCTTATCTACAAACGCCTTCTCTTCTGCCTGGCCTTTTCTGCTACTATTTATAGCATGTCTAAAATATAGCCTTCCAAACACAGTACTCAAGATAAATCGTAAAATCATCTAGACCACAATTAATGCAATAAAAAAGACAGAAAATTAATTAATGAGAATGCAAATGTTTCTATGTGCTCCTGTCTCAGTTCAGTTCAGTCACTTAGTCGTGTCCAACTCTGTGACCCCATGAATCGCAGCACACCAGGTCTCCCTGTCCATCACTAACTCCCAGAGTTCACTCAGACTCACGTCCATCGAGTCCGTCATGCCATCCAGCCATCTCATCCTCTGTCGTCCCCTTCTCCTCCTGCCCCCAATCCCTCCTAGCATCAGAGTCTTTTCCAATGAGTCAACTCTTCGCAGGAGGTGGCCAAAGCACTGGAGCTTCAGCTTTAGCATCATTCCTTCCAAAGAAATCCCAGGACTGATCTCCTTCAGAATGGACTGGCTGGATCTCCTTGCAGTCCAAGGGACTCTCAAGAGTCTTCTCCAACACCACAGTTCAAAAGCATCAATTCTTCGGCACTCAGCTTTCTTCACAGTCCTACTCTCACATCCATATATGGCCACTGGAAAAATCATAGCCTTGACTAGATGGACCTTTGTTGGCAAAGTAATGTCTCTGCTTTTGAATATGCTATCTAGGTTGGTCATAACTTTTCTTCCAAGGAGTAAGCGTCTTTTAATTTCATGACCGCAATCACCATCTGCAGTGATTTTGGAGCCCAAAAAATAAAGTCTGACACTGTTTCCACTGTTTCCCCATCTATTTGCCATGAAGTAGTGGGACTAGATGCCATGAGGAGTTTTAGGCCAACTTTTTCACTCTCCTCTTTCATTTTCATCAAGAGGCTTTTTAGTTTCTCTTCACTTTCTGCCATAAGGGTGGTGTCATCTGCATATCTGAGGTTATTGATATTTCTCCCAGCAATCTTGATTCCAGCTTGTGCTTCTTCCAGTCCAGCGTTTCTCATGATGTACTCTGCATATAAGTTAAATAAGCAGGGTGACAATATACAGCCTTGATGTACTCCTTTTCCTATTTGGAACCAGTCTGTTGTTCCATGTCCAATTCTAACTGTTGCTTCCTGACCTGCATACAGATTTCTCAAGAGGCAGGTCAGGTGTTCTGGTATTCCCATCTCTTTCAGAATTTTCCACAGTTTATTGTGATCCACACAGTCAAAGGCTTTGGCATAGTCAATAAAGCAGAAATAGATGTTTTTTCTGGAACTCTCTTGCTTTTTTGATGATCCAGCAGATGTTGGCAATTTGATCTCTGGTTCCTCTGCCTTTTCTAAAACCAGCTTGACCATCTGGAAGTTCATGGTTCATGTATTGCTAAAGCCTGGTTTGGAGAATTTTGAGCATTACTTTACTAGCATGTGAGATGAGTGCAATTGTGCAGTAGTTTCAGCATTCTTTGGCATTGCCTTCTTTTGGGATTGGAATGAAAACTGACCTTTTCCAGTCCTGTGGCCACTGCTGAGATTTCCAAATTTGCTGGCATATTGAGTGCAGCATTTTCACAGCATCATCTTCCAGGATTTGAAATAGCTCAACTGGAATTCCATCACCTCCACTAGCTTTGTTTGTAGTGATGCTTTCTAAGGCCCACTTGACTTCACATTCCAGGATGTCTGGCTCTAGATGAGTGATCACACCATCGTGATTATCTGGGTCGTGAAGATCTTTTTGGTACAGTTCTTCTGTGTATTCCTGCCACCTCTTCTTAATATCTTCTGCTTCTGTTAGGTCCATACCATTTCTGTCCTTTATCGAGCCCATCTTTGCATGAAATGTTCCCTTAGTATCTCTAATTTTCTTGAAGAGATCTCTAGTCTTTCCCATTCTGTTGTTTTCCTCTATTTCTTTGCATTGATCACTGAAGAAGGCTTTCTTATCTCTCCTTGTTATTCTTTGGAACTCTGCATTCAGATGCTTATATCTTTCCTTTTCTCCTTTGCTTTTCACTTCTCTTCTTTTCACAGCTATTTGTAAGCCCTCCTCAGACAGACATTTTGCTTTTTTGCATTTCTTTTCCATGAGATGGTCTTGATCCCTGTCTCCTGTACAATGTCATGAACCTCATTCCATAGTTCATCAGGCACTCTATCTATCAGATCTAGGCCCTTAAATCTATTTCTCATTTCCACTGTATAATAATAAGGGATTTGATTTAGGTCATACGTGAATGGTCTAGTGGTTTTCCCTACTTTTTTCAATTTGAGTCTGAATTTGGCAATAAGGAGTTCATGATCTGAGCCACAGTCAGCTCCTGGTCTTGTTTTTTGTTGACTGTATAGAGCTTCTCCATTTTTGGCTGCAAAGAATATAATCAATCTGATTTCGGTGTTGACCATCTGGGGATGTCCATGTGTAGAGTCTTCTCTTGTGTTGTTGGAAGCGGGTGTTTGCTATGATCAGTGCATTTTCTTGGCAAAACTCTATTAGTCTTTGCCCTGCTTCATTCTGCATTCCCAAATTTGCCTGTTACTCCAGGTGTTTCTTGACTTCCTACTTTTGCATTCCAGTCCCCTATAATGAAAAGGACATCTTTTTTGGGTGTTAGTTCTAAAAGGTCTTGTAGGTCTTCATAGAACCATTCAACTTCAGCTTCTTCAGCATTATTGGTTGGGGCATAGACTTGGATTACTGTGATATTGAGTGGTTTGCCTTGGAAACGAACAGATCATTCTGTCATTTTTGAGACTGCATCCAAGAACTGCATTTCGGACTCTTTTGTTGACCATGATGGCTACTCCATTTCTTCTAAGGGATTCTTGCCCGCAGTAGTAGATATAATGGTCATCTGAGTTAAATTCACCCATTCCAGTCCATTTTAGTTCACTAATTCTTAAAATGTTGATGTTTACTCTTGCCATCTCCTGTTTGACCACTTCCAATTTGCCTTGATTCATGGGCCTGACATTGCAGGTTCCTATGCAATATTGCTCTTTACAGCATCGGACCTTGCTTCTATCACCAGTCATATCCACAACTGGGTATTGTTTTGCTTTGGCTCCATCCCTTCATTCTTTCTGGAGTTATTTCTCCACTGACCTCCAGTAGCATACTGGTCACCTACCGGCATGGGGAGTCCCTCTCTCAGTATCCTATCATTTTGCCTTTTCCTACTGTTCATGGGGTTCTCAAGGCAAGAATACTGAAGTGGTTTGCCATTCCCTTCTCCAGTGGACCACATTCTGTCAAACCTCTCTACCATGCCCGCCCATCTTGGGTGGCCCCACAGGGCATGGCTTAGTTTCATTGAGTTAGACAAGGCTGTGGTCCTAGTGTGATTAGATTGACTAGTTTTCTGTGATTATGTTTTCAGTGTGTCTGCCCTCTGATGCCCTCTTGCAATACCTACCGTCTTACTTGGGTTTCTCTTACCTTAGACGTGGGGTATCTCTTCACGGCTGCTCCAGCAAAGCACAGCCACTGCTCCTTACCTTGGACGAGGGGTATCTCCTCACTGCCGCTCCTCCTGACCTTGAAAGCGGAGTAGCTCCTCTCGGCCCTCGTGCACCTGCGCAGCCACTGCTCCTTGGACATGGGGTTGCTCCTCCTGGCTGCCGCCCCTGGCCTCGGGTGGGCGGTAGCTCCTCTTGGCTGCTCCTGCACTCTCACAGCCTGGCACTCTTGGCTCCTGTCCAGCAGTCCATATAACATTGCTATTTACATCAACATTTCCTAGTAGGTATTCGTGTTCTCTTTATACTATTCCTTTGAGCCCCATTTAGAAAGTGTCCATTTTGAATTTTTCAAGGAGCTTCCACCTTTTCACGTTTAAGACATAGTTTTAAAATCTCATGACAATGAATATTCTGTCTCCCAGCATTCTATAACTTGCATTAGAAAACCAATGTGTACCCACTGCAGTATTCTTGCCTGGAGAATTCCATGGACAGAGGAGTCTATAGATAAGAGTCTGTCTGTGATTTAATAGTAATAAATAATTTAAGCAGGCCATTAAAAAAAAAGAAAACCAGTGTACATATATACATATATATGGCTTCCCTGGTAATCAGTGGTAAAGAACCAGCCTGTCAGTGCAAGAGATGTAAGGGACATGAGTTCAATCCCTGGGTCGCGTAGATCCCCTGGAGAAGGGCATGGCACCCCACTCCAATATTCTTGCCTGGAGAATCCCATGGACAGAGGAGGCTGGTGGGCTACAGGCCATGGGTCACACAGAGCTGGACACGACTGAAGCAGCTTAGCATGCACACACATGTGTACATTTATATGGCTTCCCGGGTGGCTCAGTGGTAAGGAACCCACCTGCTAATGCAAGGGATGGGAGTTCAGTCCCTGGGTCAGGAAGATACCTTGGAGAATGAAATGGCAACCCACTCCATTATTCCTGCCTGGGGAAGCCCATGGACAGCGGAGCCTGGTGAGCTATAGTCCATGGGGTTGCAAAAGAGTCAGACGTGACTTAGCAAATAAATGCCAACAACAACACATATATATATATGTTAAATTGTACTAAATATGACCTGGATTACTGTATTTTATTTTTGTATTTAAAGGAAAAGAGAGCTTAACTCATTGTATTTTACAGCCAGGAAATAGTCTAATTATCTTAATTTTATTGTACTTTTAGAAATGAATTATTTATTGGCCCAACCAGAACTCTTTGACTCCAGTATAGGGAAAGTAGACATCTGTAACTTGAAAAATACAAACAAAAAGTGATTCCAAAAGGAAAGGAACCCACACATAGAAAACCGCTCAGACACAAAACCAGAGAAGCACTCAGAGCCCCTTTCTGAGACTCTGCTAACACAGAGCTCATGTCTCCAGACCGTCTTTCAAGCCTAGACTCTGGAAATCGTTCATTGCCTGCAGTGTTACAGCATCTGTTTGTGCTTGGGATACAATAAGGAATTCTTCTGGAGATCTACATTATTGTACAGAATATAGGACTGCACAGAATGCACTGTTAAAGCTGGTATGTGAATTGTTGTCCCCCGCCTGCAATCTGATAAATGCAAAAATTGGAAGTAAGCATTTGGAAACTTTTCTATCAATCTGGCATCACCATGACATCCAATGTGTGAATGATGGACAGGTCTCCTTGAACGGGATGTAGACCAGATATTGTTGAATTCACTTTGAGGGTGTCCGTGTCTTGAGAAGCAGACGATTCATGCCCAGTAAGACCACACATTGGTCTGCAGTAAATCAGAAACAGGTTGACAAACAAATAAACAGGCCTCCTTTACCATTTATGGGAGGCACTGATATCAAATGCAGTCTTTGAAAGCTGTTTCTTTTACAGAACATGTGAGCATCACTGCATTTCAGTAACTATGTCAATATAATATCATTTTCAGTGAATGTGTTATTCTCCAGTTTCTAAATTCAATTGTGTGTGTATGCGTTTGCGCGTGCACTTAGTCATTCAGTCCTGTCTGAGTCTTTGCAATCCCTCCAGGCTCCTCCATCCATGGGGTTTCTCCAGGCAAGAATACTGGAGTGGGTTGCCATTCTCTTCTCCAGGGGATCTTCCTAACCCAGGGTTTGAACCCAGGTCTCCCGCAGTACAGGTGAATTATTTACCGTCTGAGCCACCAGGGACATTTAAGTTCAATTTAAATTAAATGTCACTCAGATTTTAATTGGTGCCTGCGAATCTCCTGAAACTGCCTTCTCCCAAGTGACGACGGCATTACTGTGATTTGTGGACAGTGGTACTGGGTCGGAAACGGTGGATGGCTTCTGAGTGCTGTGCCCAGGGGAACTACCACCACACGGTTGAAGGGTCTTTCAGTTGAACTGAAAGACAGTTTCATCCAGAATGAGGTCCAATTGCAGAAACTTCTGGGCAATATTTTAGCACTTAATAGCACAGTGGCCAAATCCCCAGAGTAATAGATGTCCTAAGAGTTCTGGAGACCCACGGAGAATATCATATCAGCCTGGCACTTCCCGAGCTACACGGACGACAGAAGCTGACCTATCTTTTGCCCTCAAGCTCGTTTCCCCTTTCCTCTACCTCTGTTCCTAATCAGTCATGATCTGACCTCCTCCCCACCTCAGAGGCACCCTCAACATGGTGCTCTGGATGGCTCCTGCCCAGTGACAGGCGTGGGACAGAAAAAAACCCACTTACCATTCCTGGCCTAAACCATGTGTGATGGAAAGGATTTCAAGAGAGAGAACATGCTTCACCTTGAGCTTGTTAAAATGACACAAAACAAGTGTTGGAAGGAACGGGGCAAAAGACTTGCTTTTGTATCTATTTGGAGAGTAAGTATGAACTCTCCAATCTCTTAGGCTAGATCGGGTTTTTCTACCTTGCCAAAATTCAACTCTGGAATATTTTTAGCTCTACTTAGCATTTTCTTCATGGCTACCATCTTCTCCAAAGATGGCTTTGGAGAAGTCCAAGATCCTAGATACTTCAAGTACAGAAAGGATCTATTGCTAAAGAATAATAGTATCTGTGATACTGTCTCCCAAACCAGAAGCTTTCCTCTAGGGAAGTCCAAGTTATAGTCAACTAGTGAGAGAATGGGCCAGCGAAAGAAATGAGTATTGGTCAGTCTAAATCAACATTAGGCTCCAGTATTCTGCCATATAACAAGGGAAGTGCCCTGTGGTTTTTACTACATTCACACACTAAAGTAACAAATAGCCCTGTATGTGTGTGTGTGCGTGTGTGTATGTGTGTGTGTGTGTGCACGTGCACACGCGCTTAGTCGCTCAGTTGCGTCTGACTCTTTGCAACCCCATGGACTGTAGCCCGCCAGGCTCTTTTGGCCATGGAATTTTCCAGGCAAGAATAATGGAGTGGACATTGTATTTAATTGCATTGAGCAATTCAGCTACATGCAACAAATTCCGGTAAATTCTCTTCTCATTTTTATTCTACAGTCAATATTTCTTATTTTCCCTGTTATGGTTTTTTAGAAACATTCATCACTTAAAAGTGAACATTTAATTTTCAAATACATGGGATATTGTTTAAAGTATCTTTAATATTAATTTATCATTTCGATTCTTTCTAATTTAAATGCTTTCTCATCTGCAATCACCCGCTCTGTTTTTTTCAGTTTTCTGACTTTGTTGAGGCTTTCGATGGCTAAGATCTCTCTTGGTAAATATCACATTACATTTGGAAAGATGTGGGCTATTTTAAAATATCTTTTGATATTGATTTCTAACATAATTCCACAGTGATAAGAGAACAGACTGCACGATTTCAATGACTTTAGTCCATGAAATTTTTGCACCTTGTTTGATGTTCCTGGGTATGTTCCACTGTCTCCTAGTTTATAGTCTATGGGAACTTGAATAGAATTTGTATCCTGCTGTTGTGTGAAAATTATATAAATTTTAATCATGTTGAATTGGTTCACAGTGCTTTCCAGGTCCACTTTATTCTTATACCTCTCTGTATATTCATTCTATTAATTTTTGAGAGTTTGATATTGAAAGTCCAACTAAAAATTCTTAATTGATCTACCTAAAAAAACAATTGTAATATATAGTGGAACTATATGTACCTTTGTTCTGTATTTTCCAAATCTTCTGTATATGTGTTATCATACTTTCATAATCTAAAAAAATAAAAATTAAAAAAAAAGAATATTGGAGTGGGTTGCCATTTCCTATTCCACGGGATTTTCCCCACCCAGGGATCAAACTCATGTCTCTTGCATCTCCTGCGTTAGCAGGAGGATTTTTTACCACCATGCCACCTGGGAAGCCCAACAAATAGCAACTCCATTCCAAATAAGGGAAGACTGAGAGTGTTTTAAATATTCATACCCATTTGTTAAAAAACAAAACGAAACCATGACTTCTCGTTTTTCCCCTTGAGGCTGGAGCATGTGCCCCAAGTCACTTGCCAAAGTTTCTGTCAGTGGATTGTTTTCAAAAGTTTTATTTCAAGATTTATTGCAACATTCCCAAGGAAACTAATCTTTTTTTGTGCTCTACAAAAAGCACAAATGTCATTATGATGTATTTTGGTAATTCAATATGTGGTGAATAAATACTAATAATCTGGTATATCCATTCCTAAACATGATTTTAAAAATACCAACTATAAAATTTTAGGTAAAAAAACCCCAACAATTACCTTATCAAAAAGAGTCAAAGTCTGTACGTTCAACAGAAGCTGAGAGCTGTGGGCCAATAGATTGTTATTGATCCTATTCAGCAAGCACTTACAGGTCACTATGTCTGGAACAGGCTTCCCAGGCGGCCCTAGAACCCGTCTGCCAATGCAGGAGAATGAAGAGGTGCTGGGTCGATCCCTGGGTTGGGAAGATCCCCTGGAGAAGGACATGGCAACCCACTCCAGTATTCTTGCCTGGAGAATCCCACGGACAGAGGAGCCTGGTGGGCTGCAGTCCAAAGGGTCGAAAAAAGTCCGACACAACCGAAGCCACTTAGCATGCATGCACATGTCTGGACCAGCTCTGTCCAACAGAACTTTCTGTGTTGCTGGAAATGTTCTTCATCATAGTCCAATATGGCAGTCGCCAATCGTGCATGGGTTTATCAAGTACTTGAACTGTGACTCGCTAAGAACAGAGCCTTTCATTTCACTTAATTTTAATTTAAATGCAAATGGCCACATATGGCTAATGGTACCTTATTGGACAGTGCAGATATGAAACAGATATCACTGTTTAAAGAGAGAAAGAGAAACATGATTTGGCTTTTCTCTAAAAAATCTACAGAGCAATGGGAGAAATAAAATGCACACATAATTTTACATCAAAATCCCAGTTGAATTTCTATGGAACTTAATAAAGGATAAAATTTATACAGAAGAAAAAGAAAATCCCAAATTGCCGAGATGACTCTGAAAAGGAACAAAGTAAGGGGAGAGAAGGGATGAGACTTGTCCTCCCAAATACTAAGAATTGTTACAGAATTATTGTGGTTAATAGTAAAATATTGTCCCGGAAATAGACATGTAGAGCGGCAAAAGAGAACAAAGAGCCCAGAAACCCTTCCATGCATTTAATTTTTTCTTTTTGGAAGATGCAAAAAGCAGAAGCTATAAAACAAATTGACACATGGTACTACATCAGAATTTAAACTTGTGGTCACCAAGACACTACAAACAGAGTGAAAGGACAAGCCACAATCCAAGAGGGAGGGGATATATTTATACATATAGCTGATTCACTCATCGTACGGCAGAACCTAACACAAAAAGTGTAGGGCAATTATTTGTTGTTCAGTCGCTAAGTCATGTCTGATGCTTTGCAACCCCATGATGGCAGCATGCCAGGCTTCCCTGTCCTTCACTGTCTCCCAGAGCTTGCTCAAACTCATGTCCATTGAGTCAGTGATGCCATCCAACCACCTCATCCTGTCATCCCCTTCTCCTCCTGCCCTCAATCTTTCCCAGCATCAGGGTCATTTCCAATGAGTTGGTTCATCACAACAGGTGGTCAAAGTAATGGAGTTTCAGCTTCAGCATCAGTCCTTCCAATGAATATTCTGGATTAATTTTCTTTAGAATGGACTGGTTTGATTTCGCTGCAGTCTAAAACTCTCAAGAGTTTTCTCCAGCACCACGATTCAAAACCATCCGTCCTTCGGCACTCAGCCTTGTTTATGGTCCAAATCTCACATCTATACATGAGTACTGGGAAAAAAAAAAAATGTCTACAGGGCCCTTTGTGAGCAAAGTGATGTCTCTGCTTTTTATTTGCTGTCTAGGTTTGTCATAGCTTTTCTTCCAATTATACCAATTTAAACAAAAAAGACAAGCCACAGATTGAAGAGATAGAACATACATAGCTGACAAAGCAAAGTAAACAAATAAACAAGTAATTTTCAAAAACTTCAGTAGGAAAAAAACAAGTAACAAAGAGAACACAGACAGAGGATATGAGGAGTGACTCGTGGAAGACAAACCTAAATGATGAACGTTAAGAGCTAAGTCACTTTCCGTCCTGTGCGACTCTGCAACCCCATGGACTGCATCCACCAGGCTCCTCTGTCCATGGGATTCGATGCAAACGTGCTCAGTCTGACCAAATCAGTAGTGTGTAAATCAGAACAATGGCACTGCGTTTCAAACCCATAGTGTCTGCTACTGCACTTGAGGGTAACAAGCACATGTGTTAGTGTGGATGGGGATGATCTCACAGGTTGCTGATGAGACATGAATTGGGGCCACCTACTGAAAGCAATTTGGCGACATCTGGTGAAGCTCAAAATAGGTACATACTATGGTCCTGACGCAACAGTTAGAGCTGGACATGGAACAACGGTCTGGTTCCAAATCGGGAAAGGAGTACGCCTAGGCTGTACCTTGTCACCCTGCTTATTTAACTTATATGCAGAGTACATCATGCTAAATGCTGAGCTGGATAAAGTACAAGCTGGAATCAAGATTGCCAGGAGAAATATCAATAACCTCAGATACGCAGATGATACCACCCTTATGGCAGAAATTGAAGAAGAACTAAAACGCCTCTTGATGAAAGTGAAAGAGGAGAGTGAAAAAGTTGGCTTAAAAGTCAACATTCAGAAAACTAAGATCATGGCATCTGGTCCCATCACTTCATGGCATAGATGGGGAAACAATGGAAACAGGGAAAGAATTTATTTTTTTTGGGGGGGGGGCTCCAAAATCACTGCAGATGGTGACTACAGCCATGAAATTAAAACATGTTTGCTCCTTGGAAGAAAAGCTATAACCAACCTAGACAGAATATTAAAAAGCAGAGACATTACTTTGCCAACAAAGATCCATATGGTCAAAGCTATAGTTTTTCCAGTAGTCACGTATGGATGTGAGAGTTGGATTATAATGAAAGCTGAGTGCCGAAGAATTGATGCTTTTGAACTGTGGTGTTGGAGAAGACTCTTGAGAGTCCCTTGGACTGCAAGGAGATCCAACCAGTCCATCCTACAGGAGATCAGTCCCGACTAATTATTGGAAGGACTGATGTTGAAGCTGAAACTCCAATATTTGGCAACCTGTTGCGAAGAACTGACTCATTTGAAAAGACCCCGATGCTGGCAAAGACTGAAGGCAGGAGGAGAAGGGGACAACAGAGGATGAGATGGTTGGATGGCATCACTGACACCATGGACATGAGTTTGAGTGAACTCCAGGAGCTGGTGATGGACAGGGAGGCCTGGAGTGCTGTAGTCCATGGGGTTGCAAAGAGTCGGACATGACTGAGTGACTGAACTGAACTGATGGTCCTGACAGTCTATTTATAGGCATTTACTTTAGATCAGTTCTTGCCAAGGGAACGTGCACTACAGTTTCACTGCCATGTCACTTATAATTATGAAAAATTGAAAATGAGCTGAATATCTCTGGAATAAATTGTAGTCTAGCCATGCAGTTGAATGATACCTAGCAGTAAATGAGCGAGATCCACATTTATCAAGACTTACAGGTCTCAAAAATATAATGTGGAGTGAAAAAGGAAGTGACAGAAAAATACAGAATATGGTACCATTTGTGTAAATTTCAAAGCACCCCAAGTACTATGCAGGTTCCCCCCATTCTCCGAAAGTAGAGCTTTCCGATGAAACCTCTCCTAAGCTGAAATGTGGAAAAGCAAAGAAGCAGTCGCCTTAGGACACACCTTGCTAACAGATGCAGAAAATAAACAGAGATGAAGCACAGATGCTCATGGGCAATTCAAACCTATGCCGCCTTGAAGGTGAGATGATCCAGGTAGCTTCTGGGGTAGGCGCTGCTAGGCAGGGCCACTCTCCCTGCTGGGGTGCACACTGCTTCTTGAACGACTCGCTGCAAAACAAACGCCGAACGCTATTTTCAATTTTCATCTTTCATTATAAAAGTGAAAATCCTCTTTGATCCCTTTTGGTTAGGAAAAAAACCAGGTGCTGATGTCATTCTTTCATAAAAGCAAAGTGTCATAAAACAAACTTTTGAAGAGCAAGGGACCCCTGTGTAGTTGTTTGTAGTACTTAGGTATAACAAGGGTTAAAATATGGATGATATGAGTAACATCTTCATAACAGCTGTACCTGGACAAGGAAGGGCCTAAGCCTTTACCAAAGGGGGCCACACTCTGGCCTTCCTCTCCCCTAGGGCCAAACGGGTGTACCCACCTGAAGTCCATCCCCCTTGCCATCTTCCTGCCCCTCACCTCCCACCCTCCTCATCCCCAACCCACACTGGGACCTGAGATCCCAGGATTCCCTGCCAGTGGTCCTGAGCCCTCTTCTTGGGCCTGCACGACTCTCCCCCAGGCCCACCTTCCAGAGACAGGGCCTGGTAGCTGCCCTGGGAGAACGCAGGACTTGAAGGCACATGCCAAAGACTTCATCTGTGTCTAGGAGTCATAGTTCTTCGTAGCCGCACATCTAAGATATAACAAAAGAAGGCAGAAGGCCAAACAATTGATGCAGTCGAATTATGGTGCTGGAGAAGAAAGTCCCTTGAACTGCAAGGTGATCAAACTGGTCAGTCTTAAAGGAGATCAACTCTGACTATTCACTGGAAGGACTGTCGCTGAAGCTCCAGTATTTTGGTCATCTGATGTGAACAAATGGCTCATTAGAAAAGACTCATTAGTGGCCGAGGTAGCTGCAGAGGACTCAGCAGAGGGGGTGCTGACATTCCGCCCAGGCCTTGCTGGGCCGTAGCTGTGAGGATGGGAGGGCAAAATGCCGGGAAGGAGAAACGTCGTGTGGACAGGCTCGGATTTAGGGAAGTTAAGGAAGGATTTGAGGATTAGCAAGTCGTGTTGTGTTTGGCTGTCACATGGGGGGACAGCTTGGTGAGGGATATAGGTTGGGATCTTGAAAGGGAGGGTGAGAAATGAGTGTTCAGTTTGGAAACAAGGCAAGCCCTTCAAGGAAGCACCTCCGAGCTGCTCTGTGGGAAGGCAGTGAGGAGGGCGGGCTGGCCCCCAGAAAAGCTGCTGTCTGGACAAAGACAGTGGTGAAGTAGAAGAGAAGAAGCCACACGTGTGTGTGTGTGTGTGTGTGTGTAAGCCGTGGTGTCAGGAAGCATCCATTTATTCCACAAATGTTTACAGAGTGACTATTATGAACAAAGCAATGATCTAGGGGGTCGCAAGATAGAAATGAACAAAGCAGAACTTTCTGCCCTCTTGAAACCTGCATCCTAGGCAGGGGACACCAGAAAAACAAGTAAAAACGGCAGGACTTCCTTGGTGGTCCAGGGATTAAGAATCTGCCCGCCAACACAAGAGACACAGGTTCAATCCCTGGTCCAGGAAGATTCCACCTGCCCTGGGGCAACTGAGTCCGTATGCAAGGACTGCTGAGCCCACGAGCCGCACCGCCTGAAGCTCTCGCACCCTAGAGCCGGGCTCCGGAACAAGAGACGCCACTGCGACTAGAGAGCAGCTCCCCTCTCTCTCTGCAACTGGAGAAAGCCTGCATGCAGCAAGGAAGACACAGCCAAAAGTAAATAAATAAAGCAAAGGAATGAAAAGATGCATCTGTTAGACGGTGATAAGCACTTTGGAGACAGATGAAGCAGGGAAGGGAGCTGCGGGCTTGTCTGTATACGTGCACAAGTGTGTGTAAGGGCAGAGGGGTGGCAAGCAGGGATGAGGGGAAGGCACACTGGAGTAAAGGCCTGGGGAGTGAGGGGTGTTGAGATGATATCTAGGAGTCTAGGACAGGGTTACGGTTACACCAATAGGCAAGCTGGGAGGTGGAGCTGGGTAGGAGGAGGAGAGACTGAGTCTGGGGTCCTGGGGGTGGGGGCAGTCAATAGGAGGACTACACCCTCGAGCGTGAGACACGCACGCACAGAAGTCACTGCTAACTTACTGAGAGACCTGCTTCAGCAGCTGGGAACAAGGATGCGAGAACGATCAAGACAGTGAGAGCAAGCATTCACTCAGCCCCGACTATGTGCCCCTACCTAGCGTTTTATCCTTCCCAGTACCAGGAAGCCTTAGGGCATCCCTGAGCCATGGACTGGATTAACTCTGCAACAAAGAACAATGGGATTAAGAGCTAACTTGTGAAAGGGTACAGTAGGGGTCCGGCACTTTTTTGGCGCTTCATATGTAATAATTTGTTTAACTGTCACAGCAACCCCGGGAGGGGATGTCTCATTTGGCATGAGAAGTCTGGACTGGCCAAGCAAGGTGACCAAGGTCACAAGCTGGTGAACCAGACAGCCTGGCTCCCGTCCTGGCTCTGGATTAAAAAAAGAAAAAAATAAATAAAAACAACTGTCAGCCTGCACTCTACCAGCTTCTCCGCCCTCCGAGTAAAGAAACCTAAGGGTAGAAGCTTTTTGGACAGCTGGGGTGGGGGTCTGGGGAGAGAGCTGGAAAATTCTCAAGAAGGGGGAGGCTAGGCCAGGCCAGGCCGGGGGCTGCTAACAGTGCAGTGTGGTCCGCATACGTGAAGGCTGCAGCCTAGAAGGGGCTTTTCACCCGGCCAGAGGAGGCATCAGAGCGAGGACACGGACACAGCAGCTTGGGCGCCTAGCAGAGGCCGGGACCCCAGACTGGACGCAGCTCTGCCAACCTTTACAAGAAAAAGTCAGGAAGCTAAAAACAGCCATTCAAAGCAGTCAGCAAGCACGCTTTCCAGGCGGTTTCAGGCAAAGAGGCCTTGGCTAAAGCAACCTGTAAGCGTCTGAGATCCCTTCTCACTTGGAACTCCAGGACTCTGCACAAGGCGCTCAGCCGCTGTGGGCTGCCCAGCTGCTCCATTTGAAAGTTGGACAATATCTGAGATGTCGCCAAAAATCTAACCTCGCGGAGTCCAAGTTCTGCAGTCGGTCCACTGTTCTGGGACCTGGCTGCCCGGCCTCGGGGGCGGGCGGGGCGGCTCTGCACCGAGGTGACGAGGCCCGGGGGGTGGGGGTCTCCCCGGGGCACAGGAGTGGGACCCGGAGCGCGGGCGTCCTCGGTCCCCCCACAAGGTTGCCGCCGGGACCCTCGAGAAACCGAGTTCCAGGAGCCCGGGAGTCGTTAGGAGGCCCTGGAACTTTCTTGTCTGGAAGCCCGACCCAGACCCGCCCGCGGACCGGGCTGCTGGAAGGGACCGAATGGAGCCGCGCGCCAGCCCGGGAAGGCTGTGCGCGTCACTCGCAGTCCTGGGCCGGGTCCCCGGCGCGCGGTGGCGCTCTGCCAGGCCGCGCCACCCGGGCCCCGCCGCGCGCCCACCCCGGCCCCGCGGCGGCGCCCCCCGGGAGAGCGCGGCCCGGACCTCCGCGGACGCCCCCCTACTCTCCACGCCCCCGGGGCGGGAGGCGGGGGCCCCGGGGCCCGAGGAGCGCCGTCCGCTGGCGCGGCGCCCAGGGGCGTGAGGCGGGGAGCGAGGGGGAGGCGGCCGGGGCGGAGGAGGCGGCCGGCCGGCCGGCGGGTCACTCGGCAGCCCCGGGCGGCGGGCGGCAGACGCGCTGGGGGACGCGGGCGGGCGCACCATGCCGTCCTTCGACGAGGCGCTGCAGCGGGCCGGCGAGTTCGGGCGCTTCCAGCGGCGCGTGTTCCTGCTGCTGTGCCTGACGGGCGTCACCTTCGCCTTCCTCTTCGTCGGCGTGGTCTTCCTGGGCAGCCGGCCCGACCACTACTGGTGCCGCGGGCCGAGCGCCGCCGCGCTGGCCGAGCGCTGCGGCTGGAGCCCCGAGGAGGAGTGGAACCGCACGGCGCCCGCGCCCCCCGGCCCCGCGCCCCCCGAGGGCCGCGGCGACGGCCGCTGCCAGCGCTACCTCCTGGAGGCGGCCAACGCCAGCGCCGCCCCCGGCGCGCTCAGCTGCGCCGACCCCCTCGCAGCCTTCCCCAACCGCTCCGCGCCGCTCGTGCAGTGCCGGGACGGCTGGCGGTACGCCCAGGCCCACTCGACCATCGTCAGCGAGGTAAGGGGCCCGGCGGCGGCGGGCGGCGCGCGGATTCCCGCGGAGGCCGGGAGCCCAGCAAGCCGGCCACCGGGACGGTGCGCGGAGGCTGGGACCAGTCGGTTACCTCTGGGCCCCCGTCAGCTTCATCCTGCACTTGGAAGGGCTGCGTCGCAACTGCCCGCCCCGGGGTTGTGGCTTTTCTTTTTCCCCCTCTCTGCTAGGGAGTTAACGAGGCTTCTCTTGTGGTTCAGCAGGTAAAGAATCCGCCTGCAATGTGGGACACCTGGGTTCGATCCCTGAGTTGGGAAGATCCCCTGGAGAAGGGAAAGGTACCCCCTCCAGTATTCTGGCCTGGAGAATTCCGTGTTAATGGAGAGGTGCTTTGGTTGCAGGGGTGAATGAAAACTGCCCTAGAAGCTGAGGGCTAAGATACTTAGCGCACGCCTTCTTGGGGATCCGAGCATCCAATGGGATGCGCGTTATCTCAGCTGTGTGTGAGCAAGTAGTCCGAAGTGACGGGTGGACGCGGGTAGAGAGAACCACCGCAGAATCCCGGGCGAGCGACACGCAACAGGTCCGCGCCGGCTGGTGGTCTCCAAGCGGCAAAAAAAGAAAGGCGAAATCTAAGTTTGAAGGCAGAGCCACCCACGTGATTATCTGAAATGCAGAAGGGCAAAGGTTGAGGCTATCCTGGGAGCAAGATTTTGGTAAAACTCCTTTGGGGCAAAGGGCAACATTTGAGAGAAGTTGGGAAAGCTGAGGTTTTGAATTTAAAGAAAAAAAAAATCCCCTCTCCAAAGCATGCAGGGTGAACACCCCACTTACTGTGGGTGGCTGCTGGGAGCCGGGTGGGGGCACTCCTCACGGTTGGGGTAGCTGGAGCAGGCAGTCCCCATGGGCTTTTTGGCTACGTCTGGGTCGCAAAGAGTTGGACATGACTGAGCGACTTCACTTTCGCAAGGAAGCAGGGCATTGCAGGTTAGGTGCCCTCTCCCTTGGCGGCAGGACTGTCTTGATCGGCTCTAACCTCAGAGACCCACTGAGCTCAGGTGGATGGGATAAGCAGTTTTACTGAACTGTGCCTGCAATCCCAGATCAATTGAATTTCCAACAAATGATTGAATGTGCCCAGGCAACTGGGGTCGGGTGGGAATGTCTTTAATTGATTGTCACAAGGAGTGTTTAAGGACCACCTTGAATAATGAGGGAAAGCACTGGCTTCAGGGTTTGCAGTGCCTCTTCTGCCTGTAAACAGTGTTCTTTGATCTGGTGACCACATCTCTCTGGTGCTGGGGTGGTCGATCTTTGAGGTTACGCATGCTCTGTGTGTGAACACACTGTGTAAGGTCCTCTGCTAAGAGCTCTAGAGATCAAACCCCGGTCAGGCCATAGCAGTGTGTGTCTGGGGTACTTTAATTTCTACCTAATTTGTGGGTCACCATCAGGACTTGCTTTATAGACTGGTGGTGTTAGGGATTTCACTCTTGAAATGAATGGGCGTGGGAAAGGGTATTATCACCAGTACTTCCTTCGAGTTGCATCTAAGGTGGCTGCTTCTATTCCATCCAGCATGACTGCTTAAGGCTACTTTCCAAGCAAACCAGCAGATGCCCCTTGGAGAGTAGACACCTGATTTTTGAAGACGTGAATCTCAAATGAAGAATGAAAGGAGCCTTAAAAGCAGAAGGCACACACACTGCAGGCGGGTTTCCCTGAAGGCATGACCCATGCACATCAGAGGAGAGAGACGCTGTGATATCTAACCTCAGATGCCTTATTCTGGACTTCCAGACTTGTTTCAAGCCTTCCAGGGTTATTTCAAAAGAGGGATGTTTATGAAGTCTTACGATGCTCAAAAAGGCACTGTGGAAGATGAGTGCACCGCACATCAGGACCTGGGACTGCCTCCAGGTGGCTGTGTGGCTTGGGTGGATTGCTTGACCACTCTGGGCTTAGCATTCTCATCTGTAGTATCAGGGTTTGGATTCAGCCCTTTGTAGTCCTACCAGCGCCATCAGTGACATCACTGGATGGCTATTCTCAGTGTAATCAGCACAATGACAAAAATCTTCAAGGAAAACTAAAATGTTATCCAGAATCCTCTCTTAAGGCCT
The DNA here is from genome assembly GCF_001704415.2 of Capra hircus. Classification (NCBI taxonomy): domain Eukaryota; kingdom Metazoa; phylum Chordata; class Mammalia; order Artiodactyla; family Bovidae; genus Capra; species Capra hircus. Next base: position 83,781,958 of record NC_030816.1, read on the forward strand.
CTGACAAGTTTAGGAAATATGTTAGAGATTATTTTTTCCTCTCTCTCTCTTTTTTTTTTTTTGGTCCAAAACTGTTTGCTTCTTCTAGTTTTTTTTTTAATGTTTTGATTCTTGAGAGGAAGCCCTCTGTCTGTTCAGGAGGTTCAGCATCTAGAACAATTCCTTCCCTCTTAGAGTTCTTCACTGCTAATACACAGCTGTCTTTGGTTTTGCATGCGGTCCAATTAGGGTTTATTTTTCATATTCTATCAGAGTGATGAAAGGAACTATAGTTCTATCTCTGACTCACACCATGTACACAGAGTGTTTTCAAGGACTTAAAAATCTATTGTATTAATCACGGAAAGGGAGGGTGAATCGGGAGAGCTCAGAAGGTGGAAGGGGAGCCCAGATTCCATCATGACCCCCTATGGCTGTCATATTTAATCCTTGCGCGAATGCAGGAAAGAGAGCATTGTCCCAGCTTTGCAGAAGGGGAGCCTGAGGCAAGAGAATGTGAAGAGACCTACCAGTGTCCCAGATGTTCCACAAATCAAGTTGGGTCTGGATCCAGGGGGTCTTGATTGTGAATTGGTCTCCTTTGGGCCAGGCAGCGCTCAGGGTCCTTGGAACAGGTCCACACAACACGATACCGGATCGCTCACACTTCAGAACCTGCAAGAAATCTTGTTGAACCTCCCTGTTTACTTAGTTACTATCCTGGTCTCCACTGACCAGCGTGTCATTTTGTTTCGTTTCACGGTGTCAGGAACATGATATGATGCAGATGGGGCGGCTGTCTTCCCTGTCGTGGGAAGGGCTGTGCTCCCGGTGCGATTGCTGCAGAATGGGCACTTCAACCTCAGCCACCCCTTTTTTCATCTTCCAAAGTGAAACAAGCACCAAGGAGTTAAGTCAGAAGTCAGTGCCAAGTGCAGGGCTGTTTTAGTCCAGCTCTCTGTCCTGTTTATCCTGCTCTAGGCAGTGCAGTGGATTTTTCACCTATGTGGAAGGTCCTCAACACAGACTTTTCTAATGTCTGAATCTCAGCCTTATCTGGTTGCCAGACATTGGGCAGAAGAAAGCATGATGTGTTGTGGACAAGTCCAGGCCCTCGCCACCCAAATATTTCAGTTTCTTCCCCAGGGAGTGAGTCTTTGAAACTGATATTGAGACTTTGAAATACTTGCTTGGTGGAGGATGGAGAGGGGCGCTCCTCTAGCACTAGGAACCAGGCTTCAGAGCACCATTAAAAATAGATTGAATTGCCCTTTCTAGATTATTCTTTCTCCCACACATAAAACATGAAAGTGCATTTGAGGGAAGTGGCTGTCCCACTGAAGAAAGCAGAGCCTGCTTTGACCTTGAGGGCTGCCCTGGTGTTTCTCTGTCTCTGCTCTGCCTCTTGCACATCCATCCCAGGACAGGCGCCCAACCTCAGAGATCAGAGCCATGAGGGTCTGGTCCTTGCTGTCCCACCAGTGTGGAGACATACTGCTGTGAATACTGGAGAGTGGAGGTTAGCCAGGCTCCCCGTTTATTCTGAGCTGAGTTTCTGATTTGCTCTGGGCCCTTGGGAAAGATCTTACTTTTCTATTGTTTTAATTTTCAACATGACGTGTGCCTTCCCTGTTTTTTTTTGCTGATCAACCTCACCAGAGCATCTGTTTTGTTATTACTTCAAAGGATCAACTGTGGCACTGTTCATTTTCTATTTCTCCTCTTTTATTTCTTTTTAGTTTCATTATATTTTTAATATAAATAAAAAGTTATTTTATTGGTGTATACTTAATTTACAATGAATTTCTACTGTACAGCAAAGTGATTCAGTTGTACCTGTGAAGTGAAATGAAGTCACTCAGTCGTGTCTGACTCTTTGCGACCCCATGGACTGTAGCCTTGTAACCTATCAGGCTCCTCCGTCCATGGGATTTTCCAGGCAAGAGTGCTGGAGTGGATTGCCATTGCCTTCTCCAGGGGATCTTCCCAACCCAGGGATCGAACCTGGGTCTCCCACCTTGCAGGCAGACGCTTTACTATCTGAGCCACCAGGGAAGCACTTAAATTCTTTTTCATATTATCACAGGATATTGAATATGGTTCCCTATGCTGTACAGTAGGTCCTTGTTGTAGAATTTAGACTCTTCATTTCAATTCTTTCAGTGGTTACCCCTGAAATTCTACCAGGTTTACTTAACTGAGTCTAAATTGAATACACAACCTTCTCCTAAACAATCTAGGATCTTAAACACTTTGATTCAATCACTCCTGTATCACAGGCATTAGTAGCCAATATTCTAGGTTTGTTCTTTCATTGTTAATTTATGGATTTTGTGCAAATCATGTGTGTTTGGTTCACATTTGCCCTTCATCTAATCATCCATGCTGTTTCACTTTCCCTGCTTCTTTTTTTATGTACATCTTTAAAACGTTTCTATTTAGTTTGTATCTCTTGATGGTGAATGGTCTCCACTTTTGTTTCTGTGGAAGTGACATTTCACCATTATTCTTGAAAGACAGTTCTGCCAGGTGAATAGTTTTATTTTGCCAGTTATTTTTCCTTAGCCCTTTCAGGCAGAGAAGGCAATGGCACCCCACTCCAATACTCTTGCCTGGAAAATCCCATGGAGAGGAGCCTGGTGGGTGGCTGTCCATGGGGTCGTGAAGAGTCGGACACGACTGAGCGACTTGACTTTCACTTTTCACTTTCATGCACTGGAGAAGGAAATGGCAACCCACTCCAGTGTTCTTGCCTGGAGAATCCCAGGGACAGGGGAGCCTGGTGGGCTGCCGTCTATGGGGTCACACAGAGTCGGACACGACTGAAGTGACTTAGCAGCAGCAGCAGCAGCCCTTTCAGGATGTGAGCTCTGCCTCTAGCTCTCATTTTGCTTTTGAAAAGCCTGTTGTTAGTCTAATTGTCCTTTTCTCTTGGGTTGTGTCTAGGTGGGTATTTTTTGTGTTTATCCAATTTAGTATGCATTGCTTCTAAAAGGTCCCTGGCGTATAGTAGGCATTCAGTAAATAGCTGTTGAACGAACCAATTGTATTTTCTTTAGCTTTTCAGACCTATCTTCCACATCACAATGTTTCTATTTAGCACTATCAAATCTGCTGTTTAAATGAGTTCATTGAAGTTTTTTTATTTCAGCCCTTATCTTTTTCATTTCTCATTTTTTATCTTTCAAATATCCCTGGTCGTGTATTGCTAGTCTCTTACTGTTTGCTCACTTTTGTGTTTCCATTTTTCGGTTTTTTAAATGTTTTACATATGACTAGAATACTGGAGTGGGTACCCATTCCCTTCTCCAGGGGATCTTCCTGACCCAGGGATCAAACCTGGGTCTCCTACATGGGCAGGCAGATTCTTTACCATCTAAGCCACCAAGGAACCCTAGCTCTATATTTTATATCTGGTAGTTACACTCCCCGAAGCCTTTGATGTTCCAAACGTCTCACTTGTTGTTTGTTATGTGTTTGGCATTTGTGTGTGTGTTGGTCGAGGTGAATGAGTAAGCAGTCATCCCGGTCTGTGTCTGCAGCTTGGTGTCGGCCGCAGAATGGCCGAGCAGGTCCATGCAGTGATGTGTGTATGAACCCAGAGCCAAAAGAGATGAGAACACAAAACCGCATCTCCTGCTTTCTTCTGGCTACTTATTTACTATGTTACCAATGGCAGCTCCATTGAAATTTATTTAGCATTTACTATATGCTGGGCGGGCCTCCCTGGTGGCACAGTGGTAAAGAACCCACCTTGGCAGTGCAGGAGACATAGTAGACACAGGTTCAATTCCTGAGTTGGGAAGATCCCCTGGAGGAGAAAAAGGCACCCCACTCCAGTATTCTTGCCTGGAGAATCCCATGGACAGAGGAGCCTGGAGAGCTGCAGTCCATGGAGGTCACAAAAGAGTCGGACATGACTTAGCAACTAAACGACATATGCTAAGCGTTGAGCCAGGCTGGTGTATGAAGATGGCTAAGTCTTCCTCCCATGAGCTCAGGGCCTGGCAGAGAGACTTGCCCTGAGATAGCAAAAGGCTGCAAGTGGTGACAGGTGTGGTGAAGGGATGCCTTCTTCTGATTAACTGGGGCTGAATCAGAGCATACTGAGCACTGACCTTGACTGCAGCCTCGGGGGACAAGGAGGAGCCCAGGAAGAATATATGAGGAGAAAAATGTTGCCTGTGCACATGCTCTCATCTTCATCCTTATTTATTCGTAGCCATTCAAATGTCCCCGGAGCAGTGACTGATGGATATTCCTGGGACCCACCCACAGACTTGGACTCAAAAGATAGGAGTGGTGTTCGGGAATCCTCATTGTTCACACACGTGTAAAGCCCGTGCAGGTGGCCCCAAGACCACATGAGGACCGTGACAAGATCCTCGTGGGGTGGAACAGCCTATGTGTGGTTGAAGCGAGTGCCAGCTCCCCCAGACACTCTGCAGACCTTGGGGCAGAAGTGTTGGCCCTTTCCTCAACCGGGAGTCCCACGCTTTATCTGATAAAGTGCTGCGGTGTACTTGCAGAAAGCTTGGGGGTCTCCAGAGACGGGCAGCTGACAGTAAAACCCTATAATTGATTGGAACGAGGTGCCCACAGCTGCACCACACTCCCTGGGAATCTTGGCGCACCATGGGGTGGGGCTTTGGGCACAGGCAGGAGCGCAACCACAGGGGATGTCCAACAGATAAGGCATGGATGTCTGTACTTTTTTATGTATGGGTTAAAGACCCTTGGCATCAGGCAGTTTTCTGTAACATCGTATGGAGAAACCCAAGTGAACTTTTTGGCCACCCTGATATAATGGAAAGAACATCCCTGTCCTTTGGGGTCAGAGAGATCTCAGCCTAAAGCCCAGCTGCTCCATGTTTCCACTTTAAGGACAAGTCGCAGAACCTACCTGAGCCTCGGTTTCCTCAGCTCTAGAATGGACGTAATTAGGAATTCCCTTGCAGTCCAGTGGTTAGAACCTGGTGCTTTCACTGCCTTAGCCCAGCTTCAGTCCCTGGTTGGGGAATTAATATCCCGTAAGCTGCCCAGTGCCACACACGCACACACACACACACACACACACACACACACACAAGAAATTTCCTTGTAGCTCAGATGGTAAGGAATCTGCCTGCAATGGAAGAGACCTGGGTTCAATCCCTGGATCAGGAAGATCCCCTGGAGAAGGAAATGGCAACCCACTCCAGTATTCTTGCCTGGAGAATTCCATGGACAGAGGAGCCTGGTGGGTTACAGTCTTTCGGGTCACAAAGAGTGGGACACGACTAAGCAACTAACACAGATACACACATAATAACACTTTCCTTAGTGATTGCGCCACCATATGCATGTAGAGTGCCTATCACCATGCCTGGCCCTAAGGGATGCTCAAAAAACTGGATCCTGTTAACATATAAAGTCTTGAGCTGGATGGGGGTGTGGGAGGGAGAGAGGAGATAGACGCTGGTTCAGACTTGACCCTGGAGCTGTAGCTTGCTGGCCTCTGGTCAAGTGCAATACATCACTAATAAACTTACCTTCTATGTTAACAGGCACTGATTTCCACTGAGGCCAAGAGTACCGTGTCCTTTTCCGCTGAGACGCACAGCGAGGCTGTATTTCCCAGCTCCCCTTGCAACTCAGGGTGGGGGTGGTCCCGTGATGGAGTTCTGGTCAGTGATATTGAGAGAAACACACACCTGGAGGCAGGAAAACCTTCCTCCTCGCAGTCTCTCCTCTTCCTTCCTTCCCTCATCTACGTGCAGAGAATCCCGGGGCCCCCAGAGAGGGCCAGGTCCTTAACAGGATGGGGTGCAGATCTTGAAGTCTGCAGGAAGGGGAGCCCCTATCTTCCTCCCCTTTATTTCCTCTTCGCGAGACTGTGGAATATACACTGTCTTATGTGAAGCCACCGAGATTCGGGGGGTGGTTTGAGCCTCCCCTGACAAATACACATTTTGTTGTGTTTCTTAGAGGCTGCCGGCACCTGGTGCAATGGTAGGGAAGCTGGTTCCTTCGAGACTGTCCCCGCCTTGGTCTGTATACAAGGTCACCATGACCTTGTCCAAGGGCCCTGCAGGCCCCCTCCTCTGCAGGCTTCCCTCCTGCTGCCCCTGCAGCACATGCCTGGTTGTCCTCCCTGGGCTGTGAGCATGCTGCTTCCTTTCCTCCAAATACCTTTCCTCTTTCTTTTTGAGGCCAGTCCATTTTTTTTTTTTTTTTAATGTAAAGACGCAGCTGTGCTGTGTGTGTTCAGTCGTGTCCGACTCTTTGCGACCCCATGGACCGTAGCCCTCCAGTTTCCTCTGTCCATGGGATTCTCCATCAAGAATACTGGGATGGGTTGCTATGCCCTCCTCCAGGGGATCTTCCGAACCCAGGGATTGAACCTGCACCTGTTCCGTCTCCTGCATTGGCAGGCAGATTCTTTACTGTCTGAGCCACCTGGAAGCCCAAAGATGCAGCGAAGAGTTACCTGTCCCAGAAATATACCTCCTTCCCCCTCCCCTCCTCCCCCCTCCCCTCCTCCCCCTGCCCAACCCTGCGGGTCTGGTCCCCTTCCTCTGCCCAACCACCCTCTCTGTTTGCTGAATCAGACTGCAGCTTTCTTGAGGGTGGAGACTATTTAATAAACACTTGTAATGAAATCACAAATGGCATTTAATAAAACCTTGGTTAAGGTAAGAATTAAACGAGGAAGGGATTGAGTGACAAATGTGCCCCCTTTTAGAACTTTGGCTCAGCCAGCCCTGAACTTGACCTTCATAGATTATAATGAGCTCTTTCCTGCAACAGTGTTGCTTCACTTTTGCATTAATCCTGCATATTAATTTAGAGAAGAACAGACATTTTAACTGTTTTTCCTTTTGAACATGGTATATTTGGTGTCATTTGAATGTGGTGTGTTGCTGCACTTTCTTAGGTGTGATTGAACATCTCTCACGATGTTTTGTACCTTTCAGTAGGAAGCTCTTACACAAATTCCCTGGATTTATTCCTAGGTCCTTGCTTTATTAATAATTAATAATTAAGTACAGTGCTGCTGCTTCGCAGCTTAACCCTCCAGGGCTTGTGTCTCCCTCTCCCTCACGTCCACGGGATCTGGTGAATCACGGGGTGGCTGGGATCCTGTAGGAAGCCCCCCCCCCAGCTTCCTGGAGCAGGGGGACAGCAGCCCCACCGCTGACCCCCATCTGCCAGGGTCTCTGTCATCCTCAGAGTCTTCACTGGGGGATGCAGCAGGAGGAGGACCGCTGGCTCTCGGGGGCCATAATTTTAGGCGCTGACGTCCATTGTGCAGAGTAGGCTTTGCTCAGCTGTCCTGGCGCTTTCAGGCCCGTCTGTGTCATCAGCCGAGCCGGGCACAGGTGCAGAGTGCAGGTCAGCGGGGGGCGCCTGAGGCCGGCTCCCAGCAGTTCAAGGGCGCAGAGCTGAGCCCTCCAAGGCCTTCGAGGGTGGGGTGCGGGAACACTGCCCACCTGTCAGAACAAAATAAAACCCCTTCCACTTTTCCTCTTTTTTTTTTTTTGTCTTAGACTATAACCAAGAAAGGAAACTTACTTCTCTTCTGTAAGGAAAAAGTCAAGTTTCTTAAGGTTCCTGGTATAGCCCTCTAGAAGGACGATAACATGAGCACAGTAAATGATGGCTGGCATGACTTTTTATCCGAGTGAGAGTTCAGTAACATGGCTTTTGAAGGATTACTGCGCTCTGACTGTTCTGTGCTTGTAATAAACCAAATCTTAATAATTTTGTGGGTGAATGCTTGTATAATACTAGAGAATAACAATGAGGGATGCAGTTGAGGGACCCATACAAAGGTGAATCAATAAATGTGATTTTTTTTTTCCAAAAAATCTTGCATTTCAATGGTATGACTAGTATAGGCCTCACCAAGTACATCCCTCAAAGTGCACGACTGATTCAGAAGTTATCTTGAAAAACTATGATCAGGAAAATGAAAAATAAAAGTCCTCAGATGAGTGTGGTGGCTCCTGTAGAATATTTTCTACAAGCTTGAATCCTAGTCTCTGATTAGATCAGTGAAGCGGGTGTTGTTGTACAAAGGGTACTGATCCCAGACGTGGGGACCCTGACACAGGTTACTGGGAGTAGCCTTCTTTTATGAGTTTTGTTGTTAACTTGTGTTGTATTTATTTGTAATAAAACCCGAAAATAAGTGTGACAGACTGTGTTTTCTTATTTCTTAGAAAATGGTTCAGGGACGAAATTTGGAGACTTCAAATAAAGTGAGGAGTGAGAGACAGGACTCTGGCTGGGCGTTTTCGGTTCCTATACAGGAAACAGCAAACCACCCACCTTCTCCTCCTCCTCCAAAGGATGGGGGACATTTTCATCTTAGGTTGGTGTCAGCTACATCGTCTCGGTTGTTCAGTTGCTCAGTCGTGTCCAACTCTTTTGTGACCCCACAGACTGCAGCACGCCAGGCTCCTCTGTCCACGGAACTCTCCAGGCAAGGATACTGGAGTGGGTTGCATTTTAGCAGTTATCAAAATAGAATAGTTTGATTTTTCTTGTAAGACAAGTTAGTAGTATATCGTAGTATAGACAGCGATTTTATTTTTTATGAAGTGAAAAGCTTATTTTATGACTGCTTGTGTAACACAGAGACAGATTTGGTTAAATGGCAGTTTTCAGTGAAAAGCCATTAGCTCAGTGGTATCCAGCGTGAGAGACCCAAGTAGTGAAAGTGAAAGTCGCTCAGTCGTATCCAACTCTCTGTGACCCCATGGACTATATAGTCCATGGAATTCTCCAGACCAGAATACTGGAGTGGGTAGCCTTTCCCTTCTCCAGGGGATATTCCCAACTCAGGGACTGAACCCAGGTCTCCTGCATTGCAGGCGGATTCTTTATCAGCCGAACCACAAGGGAAGCCCAAGAATACTGGAGTGGGTAGCCTATCCCTTCTCCAGTGGTCTTCCTGGCCCAGGGATCAAATCAGGGTCTCCTGCTTTGCAGGCAGATTCTTTGCCAACTAATCTACCAGGGAAGCCCACGTAAAGACTTAGATGGAGCCAGGGCCTCGGCAGGTCCTGCTGCCCAGAGGGAAGAATGTTGTCCTGATTCTTAGGACAGGGGGACCCATGAAAAAGTTTGGTATTGGTGACTCCTGAGCTCTTTGAAAGCTTTTGCAGTTCATGTTATGAAGATTCTGGAGTTAGAGCCCACCTCCTCGGGAGCCTGAGGGTACCACTCCCCGCCCCCCTAACCCTGGAGGTACCAGAGCATCCATTGTCTGGATGGTGCTCATGTGAAGTCGGTGGGCCCGCTCCCAGTTGCGATCATGGCTCCCCACCTTGAGCACAGTGCACGCCCTCTCATCACTCTCTCTGCTCGAGAGCGTCATGTCTCGGCCGCCTTTCCCAGTGGTGGCGTATGCCCCTCGGACGCACAGGGTGGATCTGATGTCACGGGGCTTCTGCCAGCTGGACCCGGCATGTGGCCGACAGCACAAGATGAAAGACAACATGTGTGTCTCTTGCTCCCGGGACGGATGCTGTAAGCTGATGCCTCTCAGACACCAGCAGAAAGGCCAGGCCCCAGAACCTCTTGAGATCAATGGTAGCACATTTATGAGAGTTCTAGGATCACGGAGAAGACAGTGTGTGCTTTTAATATGGCTAGTTCTTTATTAAGAGAAATGTTTTGGAGACACTTATTGAGAAACGATTGCCCTTACATTGTCCTCCAGCGAGGATTTCAAAGCAAACCCTCATGGGGAAGTCACGGTGGATAGTTAATTAAATTGTATTAAATATCCAGGGGAGAGGAGAATGCTAAAATGGAAAGTAATTGCATTTAATTTGGCATCAATTTTTAAAAAATCAAATAGAGAAGTTTTAGAGGTTCTGGAGTATAAAGGAAATTGTTCAAGAACCATTCCCGCAGAGAACCTTGCTCTTTCTGTGTCTGTCTCAACTACTTGGTAATAATGGTAGTAACACATTCACCTGCGGCGCCTACTGTCCACCAGCCCGCGTTGCCACAGGATGACTGTGATGCCCTGTCCAGCATGTATGTATACAGGGCTCTTCCCCCTGGAGAAGGAAATGGCTACCCACGCCAGTGTTCTTGCCTGGAGAATCCCATGGACAGAGGAGCCTGGCAGGCTATAGCCCATGGGGTTGCAAAGAGTTGGACATGACTGAGCAACTGAACCACCACAAAAAGGGCACTTCCAGAAGAATTTTTATTTTTAAACCAAACCAAGTGCATTACAAAATGAAATAAAACTACCTTTGTATTTATCAGCTGTAGAAAATTAGCTAATGACCATTTATTGTTGAAAAACTGTGAATAAATGATCAACTTTTAGACCAGAACTGGTTCAGTGTAGCCTCTCTCTAAGGCAAGTGAGTGGCTAAGGACACAGGCTCGCTAGGTGTGTGAGCACGGGCGGATTTCCTAGTTTGAGACTTTTCCGAGCTTGGGTTCTCACAAAAAAAGGGAATGATTGCATTTATGGAGTTCTGATGGGAGGTTGTGCACGGAACACAGGCATATCCATTGTCTGCCCCTCGCTGGTTACAGATGTTGAGCGTGCAGAGAGGCAGCTTTGGCCTGGGAACGCCCGAGGGAAGACTTTGGTGGGCAGAACAGTGAGATTCCAGCCCCAAGGGATCTACTCCCTGGAGCTGGTATAGCTGGAGCTCAGTTATAAAGACTAAGACACGACCCACAGTAGACTCCTTGGAGCTACACGCGTTGGCAGGACATCTGAGCCTCCACGGCTTCAGCTCCCTTGGGCCCGTGTGGGTCTGGCTGGGTTATGGTCCCCTGACACTCCCTGGCAGAGCCACAGCTTGCCCACTGCCTCTTCTCCAGCCCCAGCTTGTGTGAGAGATATGGAAAAGAACCACAGCACCATTCTAATATGAAACTCTCTCCATCGCGTGTTTTCTTCACAAGTACCAGAAATCTTTCAATAAACCTGGATAGAAAACACCTGCCTAAAAAGGCTCCGGGTAGAAGGCCGCCAGTGGGGCTCGTGCTTCTGTTCTGTTGGGTCAAGGAGACAAATTTGCTCCGTATTTGGGACAGTTTGCAGTGGAAGGCGATGGCACCCCACTCCAGTACTCTTGCCTGGAGAATCCCATGGGCGGAGGAGCCCGGTGGGCTGCAGTCCATGGGATCCCGAAGAGTCGGACATGACTGAGTGACTTAACTTTCACTTTTCACTTTCATGCACTGGAGAAGGAAATGGCAACCCACTCCAGTGTTCTTGCCTGGAGAATCCCAGGGACAGGGGAGCCTGGTGGGCTGCTGTCTATGGGGCCGCACAGAGTCGGACACGACTGAAGTGACTTAGCAGCAGCAGCATCCTGTCACAGTTTGCTTGTCATGTCATGAGAACTCGGCCTCAGAGAAAAGACCAAATGACTCCCCTTGGTCCCTGAAACCTATGAAATGAGAGCAGAGCCATGATGGTGGGTCAAGAATTGTGACTAGTGAGGTTCAGACTGGGGTTGAGGTAAATTTGTGCTAAGTTGCTCCATAAATGAAGCAACCCAGTTCTCTTGACATTGAATAGACACTAAAATGTAAAGCATGAATGTAACTTAACATCCAGGAAGGACAAAAAGTCATACTGTCATGTACTACATGGGCTTCCCAGGTGGCCCAGATGGTAAAGAATCTGCCTGCAATGCGGGAGACTCAGGTTGGATCCCTGGATCAGGAAGACCGCCTGGAGGAGGAAATGGCAACCCACTCCAGTATTCTTGCCTGGAGAATCCCATGGACAGAGGAGGCTGGTGGGCTACAGTCCATGGGATCCCCAAGAGCTGGACATGACTGAGCGACTAACAATGTACTATGTATAACCATAGAGTTATCGACACAACTTTCCTGCTTAGAAACTTTCTTCTAAGAAGAAAATGACCAGATGACATTAAAATACAGTCAGCTCATTTAATCCTCGCACATACCATCAGGCATGGCTTGTTATCCCTGTTTTGTAGAGAGGGGAAGGCAGGTGAAGAGAGATTAAGTAACTCACCCCCAGTCATAAGCTGCAGGATGAGAGAGCTGGAAAAGATATTTTTGATGTCTGAACCAGCAAGAGTTTTTATTTTCTCTTTTTGGCTGTTCCGGGTCTTAGTTCCCTGAATAGGGATCGAACCCATGTCCCCTGCATTTCAAGGCAGATTCTTAACCACTGGACCACCAGGGAAGCCCCTAAAAGAACTTTATTGATGATCTCTTACCTAAAGTTGCTTTGCTAGTTGCATCCGTGAATGGAAAGACTCTCAGAAAATAAGGGGGCTTTGTTCAGAGAAGACAGTCTGGGGGGGTGGTGGGGATAAAAACCTCAGGCATCACATGCACCCAGCCTGGAAACTGTCTTCCCATAAAAGGACTTTGCTTCACCCAGCGCAGGGTCAGAACACAAAGAGGTGAAATGGATATGGGAAACCTATAATTGCCTTCCTTGATCTGAATCATCAAAAAGGCGATTGCTCCATTTACAGGAACTAAGATTTCATCTGACCTAGCTTTTAATAGCTAGAGTCTGTTAACGTGTCTAGTAACCACATTATATTTTGCATCATCCAGGTTATATTGTTTAATATTAGTGATTTTTTTAAGAAACTATGTGACAAGGTACACTGGGGCTTCCCAGGTAGCACTAGTGGTAAACAGCCCACCTGCCAATGCAGGAGACCCGAGACACAGGTTTGACCCCTGGAGAGGGAAGATCCCCTAGAGGAGGGCTCGGCAACCCACTCCAGTATTCTCACCTGGAGAATCCTGTGGACAGGGGAGTCTGGCGGGCCATAGAGTCGCAAAGAGTTGGACACGACTGAAGCGACTTAGCACACAAGATACCTGATTCATGAACCATTAATTTTTTATGTGCTATTGGGGACTATTTTGAATACCAAATTTATGTTCAGTGATAAAATCCTAGTAGTTTATGTATGTATTCCAAGCCCTTTAAATATATTACAATTAGCATCAAAATAGCCTTATAAGGGAAGCAGTTATTTTCCCATTTTTCCCAGGAGGGAGCTGAGGCTGGGAACATTTGTGTGCCCTGCCGAAGACAAGACTGTGTGAGAGCTGGTTTTGTCTTGAGGCCAGCCTCACCCCAAACCAGTGTCCTGTCTCTGCCATCCGCCTCCAGCCCAGCGGCTCTCAAAGGGTTGTGAGACTTCAGATGGCTGGGCCCCATCCAGTGTTTTAGAATCAGTAGGTGTGGGGTCAGGCCTGAGAAAGAACTTCTCCAGGTCCCGGGACCCTACCCTGAGAACCGCCTGGTCTAGAAGAAGAGTCCCTTTAGCTAATGATTTTTCCACTGGGATGATGACTGACTGGCCTCCCATTGAAGGGAAAACCTGGCCCTCTTCAGGTCGAGTTCACGGGATGTTGGATTATTCTCGAAACTGCGCTGCTGCTCACTGGCGATGTTTCTCTGGCAGCCAGCCGTGTTTCCCCTTCCCGTCTGGCCTGCGCAACTCGAGGGGGGGGTCTTAGGGACACGTCATGCTGGTCACAGCACTTTCTATTTAGGAAGCCATCGAGACTCTTGCAAATGAGACACAGTTCAGGTACCTCCATCCCGCGTCAATCTCATGTCCCTGGGGGACGTTCGAATGAGTTGGAAGCTTCCTTCCTCTGCTGGCACCAGGCTCCTCTGCCTGCCAGGCCGCCGCTCCCCGTACCTCACCCGCCAGTCCTCCTGGAAGCCACACCGTCACCTGGGATGCCCACTCCTGCCTTCAGGATGCGGTGTCTGCAGAGCGGCCCGTGTGCAGAGTCCCCCCCTTCCAGGAGGTGGGGATCCCTCCTCCCGCTCCTCCAGCTCCCTCCCTCTGCAGCCCCCACCCCCGCCCCGCGCCCCCTCTACGGACCCCCCTTCCTGTCCTCTGGATTCGATTCCAGGTCCAGTTCTGCCGCCAGGGCCGTGGGGGGCCCGCACTGTACATCTCGGGGTTCCACCCTGCTCGCCCTCAGGCCTCATCTCCTTCTGGCCAGCCAGCCGGACCCTCCGCGTCCCTCACCCCGTTTCTCTGTTCCCCTCGAACTGCCAGCCTGCCCCTCCGCGCCCCCACCCTGGCCGCTCACGCTCGGCCAAGACCCTCGGGTTACATGTCCCGGAAGCGGAAGTCTTCATTCCGTGCGCTGCCACCAGAATAAGGAAGGCATCCTCGTCGGCTCCCACCCTTTCTTCCTGATGACGCATCACGACGGAGTCACAGCATCCCTTCCGGAAGAAGGCGTCTCGCTCTGCCTTGTGCAGAGTCCTGCCCCCCTCCCAGGCCATTGCTACCCTCCACTCCCACCCTGTCCCTCCCCGAGCCTGGCTGCCTGCGCTTAAATACCCTGCAGGACTCCCCAGGTGGCTCAGTGCTGAAGAATCCGCCTGCCAGTGCCAGAGACGCCAGAGAGGCAGGTTCGATCCCGGGGTGGGGAAGATGCCCTGGAGGAGGGCATAGCAACCCACTCCAATATTCTTGCCTAGAGAATCCCATGGACAGAGGAGCCTGGCGAGCTACAGTCCGTGGGGTCACAAAGAGTTGACCATGGCTGAGCACACGCACACGCACACGTGCACAAATACGCTGCAGTGTGTCTGGCCTACACAGCACCCTCCCGGTGCGTGTTAGCTCGCCCAGCTGAGGACTCACATTCCCCCACGTCAGTACACTTCTTCGCAGGGTTGTCGGTCCGATGGCCTCCAGGTTCTCAGCTTTCACCCTCCCCGCCGCCCGTCCCCTCTGTCCCCGCCGCGGCCTCTGGAGACCCCAGGCCGCTGCTCACCCCCACCTCGCTCCTGCTCTCGCTTGGAGCCCGGAGTGCCACCTGTGCTCCCGGGGGGGAGCAGGGCTCACCCTCCTTAGGGACCTGCTGCCAGAGTCTCCAGTTCACATTTCACCCTTCTGCTCACTTTGTGCGTCCCAATCCGTCTCCCGTTTCACTCCGGCTGTTCCGTCCAACGTGTACAGAAGCCAAGCACATTTAAACGGATGGGCACCGCTGGGCTCCTGCACGCTTCCAGGAACCCTGGATCCGGAATCGAGAAGGTCTGCGGCAGGTCTTCTATTTAGTGAAATGCTGAAGCAACTGAACTGTCAGGTCATTTGTTATCCCCACCATTGCTCTGATTACCAAGTGCCCACTTGGAAAGCGGATGCTCTCAGGAGATGTCCAGCCTGAAGACTTCATCTTGCCTTGCTTCTTGACTTTGGCAGGCATGACTCCATCCATTAACCACCCAGCCCTCAAAGCCTGATAAACCGTCCCTGAATGCCTATGTTTACTTGTTAAACCTTCCCAATCAGGTCAGAATCCATAAATGCCTCAAAGCATCATGTGAATAATGCATGCTACTGTTTTCCAGACTATTATGAAACAATGTAACCCGTAAGAACACACGCACCTTGGAGACAATGTGGGTTCAGTTCTAGACCACCAAAATTAATCAAATATTGCCGTCAAGTCAGAAATACAGGTTTTTCGGTTTTGCAGTTGCATATAAAAATTCTGTTTACACTACACTGTAGTTTATTAAGTGTACAATAGCATTATGTCTAAAAAACAGTATACATACATTAATAAATGATGCTGTTGGAAAAATAGTGCCGACAGAGTTGCTTGATACAAGTTTATCACAGACCTTCGATTTGTTAAAAAACACAGTGTCTGCAAAATGCAACATGACAAGGTGTATCTGTAATGGAAAACAGGACGAAACTTTACTACCTTGTCAGCTCACTGTCAGAGCGATTCCCATGATGTGCTGGTGATGTTCATTGGCTGGTTGTTGTTCAGTCACTAAGTCGTGTCCATCTCTTTGTGACCCCATGGACTGCAGCACGCCAGGCTTCCCTGTCCTTCACCATCTCCTGGAGTTTGCTCAAACTCATGTCCATTGAGTTGGTGACGCCATCCAATCATCTCATCCTCTGTAACCTCCTTCTCCTCCTGCCCTTAGTCTTTCCCAGCATCAGGGTCTTTTCCAGTGAGTCATCTCTTCACAACAGGTGGCCAAAGTATCAGAGCTTCAGCTTTAGCGTCAGTCCTTCCAGTGAATACTCAGGGTTGATTTCCTTTAGGATTGACTAGTTTGATCTCCTTGCAGTCCAAGACTCTCAAAAGTCTTCTCCAGTGCCACAGTTTGAAGCATCAGTTCTTTGGTGCTCAGCCTTCTTTATGGTCCCACTCTCACATCTGTACATGACTACTGGAAAAACCATAGCTTTGACTATATGAACTTTGTCAGCAAAGCTATGTCTCTGCTTTTTCATTGGTTACTTTTATAGTATTTTCACCAACCTCTTTGAATCCTTAAATAAATTTAGTAAAATAGAATGGCTTTCCCGGTGAGTCCTTTGAAATGCTTTCTTTCTCTTCTTTTTAACATCAGCACTTAGAGATTTACTGGAAATGTCAACAGTGTGTTTTATATTAGAAATACAAATGGATTTCATGTAAAGTTTTAAATGAAAAAAGTAATTTTTTCAAAGAAAAATGTAACAAATACTCACATTCCCACCACCCAAATGAACAAATGTTACCATTTTGTCCTAGTTCCTTTAAATTATCTTTTAAAAAAGAAGGAAGCCATTGTGGGTCAAGTGGAAATTCCACTTACTATTGCTGTGGAAGAAATTACACCAAAACTTAATGACTTTAAACCAGCACTTTTGTGTTATAAAGATTAAGAAGGGAAAGCTGCAGCTTGTGTGCTAAGTGGCTTCAGTTGTGTCCAACTCTTTGTGACCCTATGGACTATAGCCCGCCAGGCTCCTCTGTCCATGGGATTTCCCCAAAAATACTGGAGTGGGTAGCCATGCCCTTCTCCAGAGGATCTTCCTGACCCAGGGATCAAACCCGGGTCTCCAGCATTGCAGGCAGATTCTTTACTGCTACTGTCACCTGGGAAGCCCACATCTGCAGCTTACCTATAAATAACCCTCAGCATGACTTATTAAAATTAGAGTTGCAATGATGTGTTAGTTTCAGGTGTACAGCAAAATGATTCAGTTGTATATGTTTCTATTTTTATTTTTCAATTCTTTTGGTTATAGTTTATTACAAGATATTTAATATAGCTTTTTGTGCCATACAGTAAATCCTTGCTGTTTATTTTTAAAAACCCTTTTTTATGCTTGCAGATTCCGTGAGTCAGGGAGCCAGAGCAGACACAGCGGGGAATGGTTATCCTTGCTCCACGGCACATGGCCTCCAAGTGGGAGGCTCCACGGCTTCCTAGTCTATTCTTCACAGTTGACCTATATCTGGACATCCATGTGAATGTCCCCTTTTTCCCCTATCTTTCTAAAACCTAATCACAGGAAGCCGTGCAGATGCAGCCTTAGGACGAAGTGTTGTCAGTGTTCTCATTAGTATTCATCAAGCTGGGTTAGAATGGAGCCGGCATTAATAAAGCAGCATGTACACTCCATTTAGCTATACTACACTCTCTAATACTTTCTTATCATTAGTAATAAGTGCGTGCTATGTCCCTCAGTTGTGTGCGACTCTTTGCACACCTATGGACTGTAGCCTGCCAGACTCCTCTGTCCGTGGGATTCTCCAGGCAAGAATACTAGAGTGGATTGCCATTTCCTCCTCCAGAGTATCTTCCCAACCCAGGGATCAAACCTAATAAGTACTTATATACTACTTAATATCACAGTGTTTAAACTATATTCACATTTATTCCCTGAGGTGCAACTTCATGAAAATAAAACCTGATAAGAACCTCAAGACTCACCTTCATATTTTGTATGAATCAAATAGAGTACTCAATGATAAAATGCTTTAGAAGCCGTAGAGAGCTATTAAGATACCCATTGCTATTGAGACCCACGGTCCGATTTCTCAGTGAGCTCGTTTTGTATTGCAACCCTGCCCCACGCTTCATCCTATATCTCTTTGGTGACCCTGCTTTTGCTTCCGCCTCGTCTCTGTGTGTCCAAGTACAACCAGATCTTTAAGGCCCGGCTCCAGCCCTGCCTCGGCCAAAACCCCGGGCTGGCACGTACCCCAGCCCGGACCACTTCTCTCCCGGCTCTGTGCTTGCATCGCGCTCTGTGCTTCTCTTGTGGAATTTCAACACATTCCACCTTGTATTCTGTTTCACATGCTGCATCACCAGTGCTCAGCTGGAAGCTTCAAGCAAACCGGAGCCCAAGCCCTGCTCCCTTCTCACTTGCAAGACGGCACTCCTGGCACCAGCAGCCTCCTGGACAAAACTTCTCACCGTGCTTGGGCGGCTCTCAGGCTGCCAGAGTCCAGGCTCTGGCCATGCCTTCAGTGTGGCCGTATCTGGCAGGACAGGGGACTGTCCCCCGGTTTGTCCAAAGTTACCCTCAGTCCCCCGGTTCAGCAAGAAGATGCTGGCTTCTGAGAAGGGTGTTGCCTGGGACTCTCCCCATCCTGGGACCATGGGGCTCATCCGTAGGGGGTTGCACTTTCCAGTCTGGAGCAGCTGTGGATCAAGAAGAGACACAAGGAAGAGGAAAGACTTGGCAGAAGCAGGGCCATTCAGGGCTTTTCCGGGATGGGTGCCAGCCTCCGGTTTAAGCGTGAGGTAATTAAAATATATGAAAGGGTGTCTTGTCTCCAGCTTCACTTGAAAACTCTGCAGTGACAGTGATGGGAACATCGATGGCTCCCGGGGGCACCAGAAGAGACAGGCCGAGCGGGTGCACACTGTTTTCTGAGTGGCTCCCGTTGGAAGCCTGGTACCTACCGCAGTTCCAAGTGGGTAGGTGGAAGGCATCTTGAGAAGCCCGCGTGGTCGCCTTACACTTGGCGGCAGTGTCTCTCTCCGGAAACTGATCAGACCAGACCTGGACCTTTGACATGGCGTGAAGCAGGGATTCCCAAGCAACCAGACCCACGTTAGAGCTGCCAACCAGCACACAGCCCCTTGGAAATGCCCTGTCATTTCAACAGAAGAAGTGCAATCCTAGCAAGGGTCTATTTTCCTGTGATTTGGCCTAGTCTGAGCCAATACAAAGACATAAACTGTCACGGTGACACTCTAGAACCTTCCTTCCTTTGTAAAACAATAAGAAAAGAAAACAAGTGAAGTCGCTCAGTCGTGTCCTACTCTTTGCGACCTCATGGACTGTAGCCTACCAGGCTCCTCCGTCCA
Organism: Capra hircus; assembly: GCF_001704415.2. Taxonomy (NCBI): domain Eukaryota; kingdom Metazoa; phylum Chordata; class Mammalia; order Artiodactyla; family Bovidae; genus Capra; species Capra hircus. Next base: position 83,801,066 of record NC_030816.1, read on the forward strand.
GGGGATTTTCCAGGCAAGGGTACTGGAGTGGATTACCATTTCCTTCTCCAGGGGATCTTCCCAACCCAGGGACTGAACCCAGGTCTTCTGCCTTGCAGGCATATGCTTTACTGTCTGAAATTGTAAAACCAAGATGCATAGCTCTTGTACTCAACAGCTTGTGCTCCCTGCCCCCCTTCCCACTGCGAAGCAATTCGTTCTAAGAGCAGTATGAAACTGCTAGAGTAATGCTTGAAGAGGAAAAAAAGAGTAATGTTATTCCAGTAGCAGAAAATTTTACTGCAAGCATGAGGCAATTTTCAGTTGGTAAAACTGTGATGGAAATTGCTCTCTTACTGAAGAGAGATAGCTTAATGAAGTCTTATTGTTGTTTAGTCCCTAAATCATGTCTGACTCTTTGCGACCCCACAGACTGTAGCCCACCAGGCTCCTCTGTTCATGAAATTTCCCAGGCAAGACTATCTGACACTTGGCAGCTCTGGGCATCTTAAAGACTGGAAAATACACGGTTGTATGTGTGTATTTCCCAAAATAGTGTGTGCATACACACACTAGAAATACTGTTCAGAGTAGTACAGATTACAAAATTTGTTCTGTGCTCGGGTCAAATAATTACAAACTCTGCAGTCACAACAGAGTAACACTTGCAAAGCAGTGTTCTCCAGGTGGAGTTTAATGAATAATCCTATTGTTTTCCAACTTGCCTGAAGTGCTCTACCAAAAATCCTGGCTCAGACTCTCCTGACATGAAAGTTTTCTCAAGCCTCTTTTCCTGATTCTCAACAATTGGAAATGTTATGAAAATAAACCTATTGTCAAATCCCACTGATTCTTGATCTCAAATATAAACCACCAAGAGAACAAAAAAACAAAACAAAACAAACAAAGCTAGCACAAGACACTGGTGGAGGAAGAAGCCATCTGCAGATGCTGCTGAGAAAGCTTAGTTTTGGTGCAAAGATACTTTTTCAAATTTTACTGAAGTATAGTTGATTGATGAAGTTGTGCTTAATTTCTGCTGTACAGCAAAGTGACTCGGTTATCCATATCCACATTATTTTCCTATTCTTTGCCATTACGGTTTGTTACAGAATGTTGACTGTAATTCCTTGTGCTGTGCAGTGGGACCTTGCTGTTTATCCATTCTGAATGTGTGTTTGCGTCTGCTAACCCCCAACTCCCAGTCCTTCCCTCCTCCTCTTCTGGCAACCACACATCTGTTCTCTGTATCTGTCTGTTTGTTTCTATTTCACAGATATGTTCATTTGTGTCTGCTTTCATAGATTCCGTATGATATGAATGATATCATATGGTATTTTTCTGTCTCACATACTTCACTTAGTGTGTAAGTGTGCTAATCTTAGTATGCTAATCTAATCCTAGCTAATCTCTAGGCCCACCCATGTTGCTGCACATGGCCTTGTTTTGTTTTTATGGCTAATATTCTATTACACACACCCACCCACACACCCACACCCCACACCTTCTTTAGCCATTTATCTGTTGATGGATATTTAGGTTGTGTCCATGTCTTGGCTACTGTAAATAGTATTACTATGAACATAGGGGTGCAGGTATCTTTTTGAATTAGAGTTTTCAACTAGATATATCCCAGGAGTGGGGTTGCTGGGTCATATGATAGCTCTATTTTTACTTTTTTGAGGAACCTCCATACTGTTCTCCACAGTGGCTGCACCCATCTATGTTCTTACCAACAACGTAGGAGGGTTCCCTTTGATCCACACCCTCTCCAGCATTTGTTATTTGTAGGCTTTTTAATGATGGCCAGCCTGACCGATGTGAGGTGGTACCTCATTATAGTTTTGATTTGTGTTTTTCAATACTTAGCAATGATGAGCATCTTTTCATGTGCCTATTGGCCATCTGTCTGCTTTCTTTGGAGAAATGTCTATTTAGATCTTGTGCCTATTTTTCGATTGGGTTGTTTGGGTTTTTTTTTATTGAATTGTAAGAGCTGTTTGCATATTTTGGAAAGTAATCCCTTACCTGTTGCATCATTTGCAAATATTTTATCCCAGGCTATACATAAGATGTCTTTTCATTTTGCTTATGGTTTCCTTTGATGTGCAAACCTTTAATGTTTGAACAGGCTCCATTTGTTTACTTTTGCTATTATTTCTATTGCCTTGGGAGACTGACCTAGGAAAGCACTGGTATGATTTATGTCAGAGAAAGTTTGCGTATATTCTCTTCTAGGAGTTTTATGGTGTCTTATCTTACACTTAAGTCTTTAAGCCATTTCAAGTTTGTTTCTGTGTGCGCTGTGAGGATGTGTTATAGCTTCCATGATTTACATGTAGCTGTCCAACTTTCCCAATACCACCTGCTGAAGAGACTGCCTTTCCCCCATTGTATATTCTTTGACACAAAGCTTTTTTGTTTGTTTGAGTCAATTTACCATTTTTATTTTATTTATTTTATTTTTATTTTACTTTACAATATTGTATTGGTTTTGCCATACATCAGCAAAATCCGCCATGGTTGTACACGTGTTCCCAGTCCTGAAACCCCCCTCCCACCTCCCTCCCCATACCATCCCTCTGGGTCATCCCAGTGCACCAGCCCCAAGCATCCTGTATCCTGCATCGAACCTAGACTGGCGATTCGTTTTTTATATGACATTATACATGTTTCAATGCCATTTTTAAACTTTGTGGTCGTTTATTGACTTTTGCTAACAGTAACTTCTGCTTTTCGTGTTGATTTATATAATGTTCTGTTTCTCCTCTAAAGTTTCTCACTGTACGTTGTGTCTTTTCTAATCTAATAGGAATTACTTTGCTGTTATGAGTCACCTGGTGTTTCTGACACTCATTCCGTGTTCACAGGACAGAAATATCAGAACAGGGAAGCACAGACCTTCCAAACTATCTGTTCAGTGTCCTGGGTTTTGATGTGAGCACAAAACTAAGGTTCCAAAAATTCTAGAATGATGTGTCAAAGTCAAAAAGAAGTGATAGGATTAGAACATGGTTTTTATTTATTTATTTTTTATTGAAGGATAATTGCTTTACAGAGAACATGGCTTTTTAATATTCATAGCAAAATCAATGATTTTTTAGAAGATTGAAAAAGATAAGCATTAAAGTGGGAAAATACCAAAGGCCAGTTTTTATATTCTGGGGAGGTAGATTTTTATGCGGCACTATTGCTGGTGTTTCTTTAGCTTGGCGGCCTGTGTCATAAGAGTGAGTTCTATTAGAAAGTATGGGCTTTGGCAGGTTTTAAAAGGTGTGTGTGGCACTCCATGTTCTGACCAGAATGAAAATCTTTGGTAATGGTGGTTTCCAAAAGGAGAAACAGTGTTTGAAACACACAACCTGAAATCTCATAAGATGTGATGGGTCTTCTTGATCCTAGAATTCCTCTTCAAGGCATGCCTGATGGACTGTAATATATATCAGGAAGTCCTTGACATCTCAAAACGGCAGATTTTGAAAATGTCTTTGTCAAACCCTCACATGGGAGGTGGGAGCAGGGGAGTCTGTCTTTCTCTGCAAAGGACAGAGAAGGTCATGTGTTTATTTTCCTATAAGGGATGGTTAAACTCATTGTGGGACTTATTATTGTTATTATTTTTAGTAGTTTTCCTCTATCTGTTTCACCCAGACTGCAATCAGATGGCTTATAAATCCTTCCTGTAGGTTCCATAACGTCCTACAGTCCAGAAAACTGCCAAATGTCTTTGTCTGTATTTAAGGACAATTTTTAGTATCAAAATATCTCCTGGTACCATTTTCAAAATGCCAACTACATAAGGTAGAACTGCTTTTTGCACCTGTAATAGTCCCCACATCTTGCTTCATGATAAGTTAATTTGATACCTTCCTTTCCCCAAACCGAAGAATCACAAAAAGGCATGTACATGTTTATTATTGGTTTTAAACATTGTCGTGTTTCTAAGGATAAGTTCTGTGTGTTTTGTTTGGCCCTCTGTACTTACAATGATCAAACAGTGGGCTCATTTTTGGTAGTAATTGTTGTATGTTCAAATACAAATCAACGCCCACAAATAACTGCAGTTACAGTCGTAATAAGAATCAAGGAGTTCTGAACTTCTTGTTTCTGATTTGTATCTCATTGTTTATTACTTGTGCTCACAAATATATCTGACCTATATATGCAGACTATGTCATCTGTTTTTATTTTTCCCATTGTGCAGTCTGGACAGCTTTGTCTCCAAAATGTTGAGTCATTTTAGTATATTTACTATGTCCTTTTAAATGTCTCTACATTTCCTAATTATTACAAAATCAACTCCAAGAAGAACCTCTGATCACTCTAATTAACAATGAGGCTAATATAAACAGATGCTACATTTTATTTTCTTAAAAACTAGAATTGAAAAACTTTGTTGGAAAAAAATGGATTTCTATGGAATGTGCTCAAGTATGTTTATTTTAGGGGTCTGATAATAGTTTTACAAAAGAAACTGCAACTTAGCAGGCTGCTTTACATAGTATTTTTCAAAACTTGTTTTATAATAACTGGCAAATAAGGCTAACAAAGCAACTGGAATTTTTCTTGAAATTATAATTTAATCTTTCATCCCCAAATGTCTATATTTTGCTTGCTATGACTTGATTATATTTCAAAACTCAGATTTTTCATTTCTTTTTTAGAATAAGGCTTTCAGTGTATTTCTATAATGGTGAAAAACTTAAAACTACCTACTCTTTTATCCATTATAAAGAATAGGTTTAATATTTATGGTCTAATAATAGGTTTAATAGCAAGGAAAGATAAGAAAGCCTTCCTCAGTGATCAATGCAAAGAAATAGAGGAAAACAACAGAATGGAAAAGACTAGAGATCTCTTCAAGAAAATTAGAGATACCAAAGGCACATTTCATGCAAAGATGGGCTCGATAAAGGACAGAAATCGTATGGGCCTAACAGAAGCAGAAGATATTAAGAAGAGGTGGCAAGAAGACACAGAAGAACTGTACAAAAAAGATCTTCATGACCCAGATAATCACAATAGTGTGATCACTCACCTAGAGCCAGACATCCTGGAATGTGAAATCAAGTGAGCCTTAGAAAGCATCACTACGAACAAAGCTAGTGGAGGTGATGGAATTCCAGTGGAGCTATTTCAAATCCTGAAAGATGATGCTGTGAAAGTGCTGCACTCAACATGCCAGGAAATTTGGAAAACTCAGCAGTGGCCGCAGGACTGGAAAAGGTCAGTTTTCATTCCAATCCCAAAGAAAGGCAATGCCAAAGAATGCTGAAACTACTGCACAATTGCACTCATCTCACATGGTAGTAAAGTAATGCTCAAAATTCTCCAAGCCAGGCTTCAGCAATACATGAACCGTGAACTTCCTGATGTTCAAGCTGGTTTTAGAAAAGGCAGAGGAACCAGAGATCAAATTGCCAACATCCACTGGATCATGGAAAAAGCAAGAGAGTTCCAGAAAAACATCTATTTCTGCTTTATTGACTATGCCAAAGCCTTTGACTATGTGGATCACAATAAACTGTGGAAAATTCTGAAAGAGATGGGAATACCAGACCACCTGACCTGCCTCTTGAGAAACCTAAATGCAGGTCAGGAAGCAACAGTTAGAATTGGACATGGAACAACAGACTGGTTCCAAATAGGAAAAGGGGTATGTCAAGGCTATATATTGTCACCCTGCTTATTTAACTTATATGCAGAGTACATCATGAGAAATGCTGGACTGGAAGAAGCACAAGCTGGAATCAAGATTGCTGGGAGAAATATCAATAACCTCAGATATGCAGATGACACTGCTCTTATGGCAGAAAGTGAAGAGGAACTAAAAAGCCTCTTGATGAAAGTGAAAGAGGAGAGTGAAAAAATTGGCTTAAAGCTCAACATTCAGAAAATGAAGATCATGGCATCTGGTCCCATCACTTCATGGCAAATAGATGGAGAAACAGTGTCAGACTTTATTTTTGGGGACTCCAAAATCACTGCAGATGGTGACTGCAGCCATGAAATTAAAAGACGCTTACTCCTTGGAAGGAAAGTTATGACCAACCTAGATAGCATATTAAAAAGCAGAGACATTACTTTCCCAACAAAGGTCTGTCTAGTCAAGGCTATGGTTTTCCCAGTGGTCATGTATGGATGTGAAAGTTGGACCATGAGCACCGAAGAATTGATGCTTTTGAACTGTGGTGTTGGAGAAGACTCTTGAGAGTCCCTTGGACTGCAAGGAGATCCAACCAGTCCATTCTAAAGGAGATCAGTCCTGAGTGTTCTTTGGAAGGACTGATGCTAAAGCTGAAACTCCAATACTTTGGCCACCTCATGTGAAGAGTTGACTCATTGGAAAAGACTCTGATGTTGGGTGGATTGAGGGCAGGAGGAGAAGGGGACGGCAGAGGATGAGATGGTTGGATGGCATCACCGACTTGATGGACATGAGTTTGGGTGAACTCCGGGAGTTGGTGATGGACAGGGAGGCCTGGCGTGCTGCAGTTCATGGGGTCACAGTCAGACAGGACTGAGCGACTGAACTGAATAGGTTTAATAATTATGATCATGTATACAATAGACTAAATGTAGCCGTTTATAGTGATGGTATGGAAAAGAGATTCACAGACTCACAAATCCCGTACAGACTGTGTAGGATAGTAGAAAAACAAAAAACAAATAAAACAGTAAATGAATATAACCTTATCTTTTAAAAACACGTGTGTGTGTATATATATGCATGAGTAAGTATAGAAAAATATTCATAATTGAGTGGAATTGCAGGTTATTATGGGAGATAGTGAAGGGCAGGGAATCCTGGTGTCCTGAAGTTCATGGGGTGGCAAAGATTCTGACACAACTTAGCAACTGGACAAAACCAACAATAACTGGTTGTTTTTCTTCTAATTTATATTCATTCACCATGTTGCTAAAATAAAAAATAGTTTTTAAACGTGTGGGTAATGATTTTTTTTAAAACAGTCATTTTATTTTTCAGATTTTTTTTTTATTTGACAATACAGAATGATAGTGTTGCAGTAAATGAGTTTATCCATTCCAAAACAGAGACCTCTAGTAGGAAAAGTGACAAGTTCACCTTAGAGACAGAGAAAATTATGACTTTTCTAGAAAATTCAGGCTATGTGGTCACAGTTAAGGTATG